>NC_084812.1:20764336-21085169 GCF_963583255.1 Pyrus communis | reverse complement strand
CTATCCCATGATCGACAACAATAGCAGCTCCCCATGGTAGACAATTGTGCTTTTGCTATTATAGCTACAACTTTTAATTTAGAGTGCTCATTTGATTCAAGTATTGTTTGCCATTGTAATAATTTCATAAACTCACTACGAGTCTACGAGTTTGTTGTGTTATACAGTCTCACTTACAAAAAAAAATTTATATGGCAACTATAGGCTAGTTTTGTTTTCTAGCTATGAGGGAGTTTTCTGAAATGTGCTTTTGGTATAGATTTGTTATATTATGTCGGTTTGCAGTTGATCTATATATTAATGACCCGTGTTAGTTTCGTGGCGAATCATGAATTTTATTGTGTTAGTTTGGATGATTCTCTGCAAAGCATGTAAGCTTTGTGTTTAGATCCGTTTTGGAGGTTATGTTGGGATTGGTCATTGAAGAAGGTTTATGCATATTTTGTGATATATTTGCTCTTTGTTGGGATGTCTTTTACAATTAAGTTGAAAATGTTAATTTTTCAAGTTGTAGTGTTTGAACACATAATCTTTTTTGGATTTTTTTTTCATTTGAATAAAACTAAAAAAAGAAAAGAAAATTCCTAAAAATTGGAGCTTTATTTGATTGAAAATTAAAGGTTTAAATGTCAAAAGGGTCCATGTGTTATAGCTATTTGGTCAATTTAGTCCCCATGTTTTTAATTTGGCCAATTTAGTCCTTGTGTTTATTTAAGGCATTGCATCCAATCTATGTTAAAAAAATCATAAAATTATTATAACCTATTATAGAAAAATATTTTTTAATTAAAATATAAACAAACTCGCCCTGCCATCCGCCTTGTCCTTAATCCAAACCCTAACCCTATCGACACACGCAAGCAACTTGATGAACCTGTCTCTAGATCCAGTTTGACACCCTGTCACTGCACGAGTTCCATCATTGTAGTCTCAAGAAAATTAACCCCAACCACCTCACCTTTGAATGTGTAATCGAGAAACTGACTGCAATTAAGAGTGCCATATATTACCTTTTCTCTTTACTTAAATTCAAAATTACAAAAAAAAAATGCACATCAATGAGAAATAACATATATAATAGATAAAACATCTAATCTAAAAAATTATTAAGGTTGTGAAATAGAAAAAAGAGGGTGGGGTGCAAGAAAATTGGGAGAAGAGAGAACGTTAGGAAAGAGGTTGGGGAGTTGGGAGGAGTGTAATTTTTCTTTTAATTTTTAATTTTATTTCATTTTTAAATATTTTAAGTGAAATAGATAATTTTATAAATAAGTTTATAACAAATTTATGGATTTTTTAACAAAGATTGGATGGAATGTCCTTAATTGGTTAACAGAGATAAACACAATAACCAAATTGGTCAAATTAAAAATACAAAAACTAAATTAACCCAATGACTAGAACACATGAACCATTTTGACATTTAAGCCAAAATTAAAATATAGTATGGCCAGCATTTTCCTAAAAAGGATGTTTTAATTAAATTTTCATAAATAGAAAGAAATCTAAGAAAAAGAAGAAAATAAATCCAATAAAAATGAAATAGAATCTAATTATGGGTTTTATGAGAAACGGTCATAAAATGTTGTGGCACAAGTTGTAAACTTATAATGGGAGGTTACTCTTTTTTTTAGATGACAATCAATTTAAACTTAAGGTTTTTGTTGGATAGCAGTTTTTAGAAAAGAGCATAATTCCTGTTGTTTTTAAAGAAAAGTACAATATTTTATTTATTGAAAAAAAAGCATCACAATTTGAGCTCTAGGGATGGCAATTCTATTCATAAATAACTCAGTAAAGGGTTGCGAACTAGATCTAAAAATATTATAATAAAGCATCACTAATCAAAGTAATAAGTAGATTTCAAGCACTTATCCGAACTCATCGTGAACCGGAATACAAAGATCAATAAAACCATTAAACTTCTAGTTACACGAGGGTTGTGTGAGGAAAAAAAAAAATCTCTAATCTTATATTGGGACACGAAGTACGATGCCCATGGACACCGCCACGATTCCAAAACACTAAGTGAAGTAAACCCCAAATCAAACGCTCCACCCTTCACACATAAATCAAAGAAGGTATAATACCAAACTAAACAGTAATTAAAATCAAGCAACTCTCCTATAGAGAGCAATCAAACTACCAAACTCTCATAAATAGAGAAATCAAAACCAAGTGAAGTAAACTCCAAATCAAACGCTCCACCCTTCACACATAAATCAACGAAGGTATAATACCAAATTAAACAGTAATTAAAATTAAGCAACTCTCCTATAGAGAGCAATCAAACTACCAAACTCTCATAAATAGAGAAATCAAAACCAAGTGAAGTAAACCCCAAATCAAACGCTCCACCCTTCACACATAAATCAAATAAGGTATAATACCAAATTAAACAGTAATTAAAATCAAGCAACTCTCCTATAGAAAGCAATCAAACTACCAAACTCTCACAAATAGAGAAATCAAAACCAAAATCCAAGACAATTCTTGAAAATTATTAGACAAAACAAAATAAAATGGTAAAATCATATCGCCGCTCCACTCTACATCCTTCGAACATTTGAGAGTCATATCACGGCACCAACTAAACCCATAGTGTCGTTCCAGCTAAACCTAGCAATAAGGTGCTAATACAAGCTGAGCTCCAGGGTTTTAAGTTGTTCACCATCAATAGCGGAGCTACAATGGGTACATTAGATGCACTTGACCCCCAATAACTCAATTATTTCCCCTTTGATTTTTGGTCTTCATCCCTATAATTAGTTTAGAAAAGTAATATTGTAGGCGATTTTAGTTTTTTCTTTTTTCCTAGCTGATCCACTCCCAGATAATAACTGAAGGTTGATTAGTGCGCCATTTGTCTTTACGATCTATGTACACTTGTCATTTAGACAATAGTTGCTTAATTAAATTGTAAGCTAAGTTAGCTTATAAGAGAAGCTATCTGTAGAAAACTATAAATACCATTTGTAAAGCTTAATAGTCAGTTAATGAGAATATACTACAATTTCAAAGTTCTTTGCCTTCTCTCTCGAAAATTGTTCATCTCTCTTACTCAGATAAACCTTAATCTCAGTGTAGTTATGATGGTATCATAGCCAATGATTCCTTTGTGGGGTTACTAATCTCTTGATTTGAGGTTTCTTTGGTCCACTATGAGAATTGTTGTGCGTATTCAAGTAATAAGTTCAAGATCTGGTGGTGGAAATTTGGGGGCATGCTTTTTTCTTTTCACGTCTGAGTAGGGTTGCTATGATTCTTTGGTGTGTTATCTTTCGGTTATCCAATTTTTCACTCTGATTGTTTTGTGATAAATTCTGCTATATAAAGGTCGATGCCATGAAATTCTGATTACTTGTGTTGTGATTGGTTGTTATGATTAATCAGTTAAAGCTGATGCCATTTTTTTGTATATGATTTGCCAATTTGGGTTGTGAATTTGGGTAAAGACCGAAGTCAAATACCAAAATTAGGAAGCTGATATTTGTTGCTTGAAGGCCTAATGCCATTTTTTGTTGCCTGTGTTGTTCTAAGTTTCATCATGATTACTCTAGTGAAGATTGAGAGTGTTCTTGGCATGTTAACAATTCGCCTAAATGATTCCAACTATTCCAAATAGGCTTTTTAGTTTAAGTCTGTACTGAGAGGGTATAAGTTGTTTGATCATTTTGATGTAACTTTAGTCTGTACACCTAAATTTGTTCTTAACACTGAGACTGGGGTCACTAATGAAATCACTTCTACTTTTCAAGAATGGGAAACTGTTGATTTAGCTCTTTTGAGTTTATTGATTACCACTTTATCTGATGATGCGATTGAACATGTATTGGGATGTAAAACTACTAATGAGGCATGGTCTACACTGGAAGATAGATTTGCTACTATCTTTAAATCCATAATTAATATGCTTAAGATTGAATTTCAAAATTTGCAAAAAAGGGCAGATTATATTGATAAGTTTTTGTCCAGGTTGAACTCTATAAAAGATTAGTTAATTGCTTTTGGGAAGTATGTGTCTAACAATGATATGATCATTGTTGCTCTTGTTGGTCTTCCTCGTGAGTATGTTATTATTCATACTGTTATTCTAGCTCAAGTGACAACCATTTCTTTAAAGGAATTTAGAGCTCCATTGTTGAATTTAGAGCTCAATTGTTGGTCTTCCTCATTATATGGCTGTTATGTTTGTCCAAGGGACTAATTCAAGTAGTTACAATAGTCCAGGTTCTTCTTCCAATTCCAGTTCCCATGATGGTGTCTCTTCTGCCATTGTGGGTTATATAACTCCTGGACCATATTTTTCTACACCTTATATGCCTTCTCAACCTATACAACTACCTATGCCATCTCCTTTTCTTTCTTATGGTTATGGTTGTAAGTTTGTTGGTTAATCTCGCTCTAGCTATAATAGTGCATCTTCTCAAGGCAGCATGCAACCTTCATTTTCTTAAGGCAATTTGCAATCTTCATTTTCTAATAGATCCAACTATGGCAACACTCAGATAGGTAATGGTGGTTACAAATCCAATTATAATCAAGGCAAAGGTTCTTATTGTGGGTATAAGTAAGGAAGTTGGTCTAGTAATACATATTCTAATTTTCATATGTAGCCTGAGTGTTAGATTTATCAAAGGCATGGTCACACTGCACCTAATTGCTATTACAGGAATCTTACTTCTCTGTAACATTACAGAGTGTCAAATTTGTGGGAAACATGGTCATATTGCACTAGAATTATGCATATAAGGCACTGCACCACCTGCTTCTCTAAATATTATGCAGGAATCTGTCTATCCACCATCGTTTTCTAAATATCAAGGGTATGCTTCTACTTCTTTTCCACCATCTACTTCTGTGACTGCTATGTTTGCTCAAAATGTTGCTCTTTATCAAACTGGCGAAGCATGGATTCTTGACACTGGCGCCTTACATCATATGACCTTTGATGTTCATAATCTTAATCAAGTTGTTCCTTTTGAAGGGTTTGATAAGATCAAGATTGGGAATGGCCAAAGTTTGCCAATCAAACACATTGGTTCCACTGTGATTCATACTCATTCTCATGCACTTCAATTAAATAAGGTGCTTCATGTTCCACAATTAGCTAATGACTTATTATCAGTTAAACAATTATGTAAAGATAATACTTGATGGTTTGTTTGTGATGATTCAATGTTTTTTGTGCAAGACAAGGTAACAAAAGAGATATTTTACAAAGGAAGGAGTAAGTAAAATGAGATATTTCGAATTCCTGTGCTCAAAAGTGGTCAGAATTCAGTACAAAAGTCATGTTCTTCAGCTTTTGTGGGTCAAGTCATCAAGTCTTCTCTGTGGCACCAGAGGTTGGGCCATCTTACTAATGAAGTATTGTCTGTTATGTTACATAGGTCTCAAATTAGTCATGTCAAGGATAATCATTATCAGATTTGTTCAGATTGTATAGATGGTAAAATATCTAGACTTCCATTTTCTGATGAAGCTACTAGGAGTTTAGAACCTTTTGAAAAGATACATACTGATATATAGGCCCTTATCCTGTAAAATCCATTGAAGGATATCGGTACTATGTCATTTTTGTGGATGATAGTACCAAATTTGTATGGATTTTCCCCTTATGCAATAAATAAGATGTTTTTAGTATATTTTTGAAGTTTCATACTTTTGTTTCAGTTCATTTTGGTACTATGATTAAGTATTTGCAATATGATGGTGGAGGTGAATTTGTTAGCAAACAATTTGAAAAATTCTTGAATTCAAAATGAGTAGTTCATTGGATTTCTTGTCCTTACAATCCATAACAAAATAGCTTCGTAGAAAGGAGAAATATGCACATTGTTGAGACAGCTATTACTTTACTATCAGTGGCAGGTTTGGGTCAAGCTTTTTGGTATCATGCTTATGCTCATTCAATATACCTTATCAATAGAATGTCATCCAAGTCTTTACATATATAGTCACTTTACTTTATGTTATATCATAGACAACCTTCCTTAAGTCATTTGAAAGTATTTGGCTCTGCTGTTTATCTCTATCTGAGACCTTACAACAATAATAAGCTTTAAGCTAGATCTAGTGTTTGCTTATTTCTGGGATATGCCTTGGGTTATAAAGGTGTTATCTGTTACCACATTCCTACCAAAAGGTCCATTTTATCCAGGCATGTAGTACATGATGAGACATGTTTTCCTGCCAGATTAAAGGTTGTTATTGTGCCAGAGACAGCCATCAATGCATATACTAGGTTGTTAATGACACATGTAGTGTCTTCGACTTCCTCACTTCAATCTATCTCTTCAAATCTTTCACATGCTTCTGTCAACACAATAGCTCATTTCAATGCTACTCCTTCACAGTCTTATTCCTTGTTACTTGTCCAAGATTCATATCAACTCCAGGTACTCTTACCAATTGAATCATCCCTTACTTCATCTATCGTTGTATGTAATGCTTCTGAGATTAATGCATCACATATTCATCCAATGCAAACCAGATTAAGGTTTGGAATTATACCTCGGCAAGATTATTCTGCTTATGTATCGGATACCTCAGTGCCTACCTCTTTTATTAAGTGTCTTTTGAATTTGCATCTTTGTTGATTAATGAATATAGGTTAGTTTCTCTGGATACACCTACTTAGCAACTATCACAGATGGTAATGAGCCAAAAACTTATAAAGTTGCTTCCAAAGATCTAGTTTGGTAGAAGGCTATGCAAGAGGAGTTTGATGCCTTAAAAACACAAGGTACTTGGGTTCTTGTTCCTCCTTCTATTGATCGATCTATTGTTGGTTGTAAATGGAATTATAAGGTCAACAGGAACTCTTGTGGTACTATCTTTAGGCACAAGGCCCAGTTGGTTGCTTAGGGCTTTACACAAGAACATGGACTTGATTATTCGAAGACTTTTAGTCCTGTGGTTAGGCACTCCACTGTTAGACTTATTTTTGGCTTTAGCTACTTCTCAGCGTTGGTCTCTTCGACAATTGGATATCAAAAATGCTTTTCTGCTTGTGAATTACATGAGGAAATATATATGCAGTAACTAAAATGGTTCATTGATCCACTTTATCCTAATTCTGTTTGTGAATTGGTTAAATCACTCTACGGGCTTAAACAAGCTCCAAGAGCATGGCATTCCAAATTTACAAAAGTTCTTCCTTCATTGAGATTTCAAGTTTCTTCTTCTGATGCTAGTCTATTTGTGAAAGATGGTGTTAATATTGTTATCTTCCTCTTGTACGTAGATGGTATTATTATTACTAGGTCTGATGCATCTCAGGTTCAACATACAATTGATCAGCTTGGGGAGTTGTTTGATCTTAAAGACATTGGAGCTCTTACTTATTATCTTGGTCTTTATATCCAATATCGAGACAATGGTACTTTGTTTGTAAATCAAACCAAGTATGCCAAAGAGCTACTCAAGAAAGCAGGGATAGACATTTGTAAACCAGCTTCAACTTCTTCCAAACCTCATACTCAAGTTTGTACTACTGAAGGCCTTCCTTTGGAGGATCCAACTTTCTATAGAAGTCTTGTAAGTGTTCTTCAGTACCTTACATTTACTAGGCATGATATATCACATGTTGTCAATGTTGTTTGTCAGTATATGAGTCATCCTACTGAATCTCATTTGTTCTTGGTCAAGCGAATTCTCAGATATATCCAGGGTATATTACATTGTGGTATTAATTTTCAGCCTTCTCCTGATACACAATTGTCTGCCTACTCAGATTCCGATTGGGTAGCCAATATAAGTACACGACTATCTTAGACTAGTTATGTTGTATTTTTTGGTCCCAACCCTATATCTTGGTAGTCTAAAAAACAGCCTTTAATTTCCAGAAGTTCCACTGAAGCTAAGTATAAAGCGTTGGCTCACTGTGCTGTAGATGTGAGTTGGCTCTAAAATATTTTAAGGGATTTGCATGTCTTTGTTCCTTCTCCTCCTCTTATTCATTGTAATAATATATCTTCCCTTGTGCTTAGTATGAATCATGTCTTTCATTCCCGTATAAAGCATCTAGACATTGACTTCCATTTTGTTCGTGAGAAAGTTCAAAATGGGGATCTATAGGTTCAGTACATTTAGCAGCTTGTAGATTTGTTCAACACTATTCCAATCTTAATCTTGGTATCTCAAGTTAAGCTTGAGGGGGTTAATAACTCAAGGTTGATTAGTGTGCCACTTGTCTTTAGGATCTATGTACACTTGTCATTTAGACAATGGTTGCTTAAATTGTAAGCTAAGTTAGCTTATGAGAAAAGCTATATGTAGAAAACTATAAATACCATTTGTAAAGCTTAATGTCGGTTAATGAGAATATACTACAATTTCAGAGTTCTTTGATTTCTCTCTCTAAAATTGTTCATCTCTTTTACTTAGATAAACCCTAATCTCAATGTAGTTATGACCAGATAGATCATCTCATATCGATCTCCCCTTTATAGAAACAACTATTTCTTCCTTCTATTTTCTTCTTTAATTTTTCTGTCTTTCTTCTTCTCAAGCTCCAAATAAATTCTCAATTAAACACAATACATGAGCTAATCCTCTATAATTTATTTGAGCCTAGTGTTATTTTCATTTGAATATTCTAAGAACTAAGTAAGAGTGTACAACTTGCTACCTATTCTTCATTGAGATTGTGAAAATCACTTTCCACCTTTGACGAAAGATCTCCTCTATTCTTCTTTGCCGTGTGTTTAACTCATGATCTTGGTGTATAAAAAGACTTTCTTTTGGAATATTTATATGACATTCTTGAAATATGAGAACATATGATGCACAATAAAAATGGAAGTACAATCAATTTTTGGCCACTTATTTATTATGACTCGGCCTATTGTTATAAAATTCTGACTGTGCCACTGCTCATTGTATGATGATATCCCTATTTATCAGACCATTTAAACTGCTATCTATTCATCTTGCGATTCCTCCACTCACATACCGAATGTTGCTGTTAAGTTAGCTCAACCACTTTACCATCAAATTGTATATGTACATAGAGGAGAGCACACTTTTAATGCTATGTTTTGATGATGGACAATCTCAAGGAATATATCGAAGTCAATTTAATAAGGGATGAATTACAAAATGAGGAGGGATTAGAGATGCACCATATGAATATTAATATTACAAGGGGCATGAGAAAAATATTTTTAATCTGTCTTATCTAACATTTTGTAATCTGTTGCTTATTAACCTCAATTTGTAATGGCTTGGAAATTCTTCACCCCAACATAACCTAAAAAAAGTTGGCGATCGCCTGCAGCAATATTGGTACATCTGCACCTCTTGCTATCCCCACTACTCCAAAGCAAAACCCCTTCCAGTACATGACAACAAATTTGCCCAGATCCAACAGATTACAACCCATCGGAGACTTAAACGTAAAAATTTATGGCAGGAGTAAAAGATAACGAGCCTGTACCCATACCACTCTAGCAGCAATGGATGTTGAAGGTTACGAACTTAAGAAAGCAGCCAACCCTATTTCCAAGCATATCAAAAGCCTCCATGTTACGAAACCCCAACCACCAACAACAGGCGACTAAACATACGTTAAACTCTGCACATAAGTCCGAATGCACGTAGTCGATACATGAAAAGAAAAAAAAAAAAAAAAAAAAAAAAAAACGTACGCCCAGACGAATTCCTTGCTGTCATGCATAGAAATTTGTATTTGAAAACTTAGCACAAAGATGAAATGAAAAAAGGGAAAAACGACAAAAGGGGGAGGAGTTTTTTCCCTTTTTGTTTGCTCTATGACATCCCACCTCATCCAAAAACTGGGAAAATGATTAATTTTTATTGAATATACAGAAATGCAAATCATCAATGCTCGTACACAGTATAGGAAGGTTCGAAAAATGCAGATTAAGTCCTCAATCGATTTCTATATCATTTCAAATCAAATTCTAGGGCAAGAAGAAAAACCATATGTCCTTTGGCCATGGCCAATCACGGAAGGGAATTAGTGGTGGGTGAGCCTTATTGTGATACATGGGTTCATGGAATTGATGAGTTTGAAGACAACGAACGAAGCATGCATTTTGTGATGTATATCAAGGCAACAATCAGACGCCACCAGCCTAGGGTTTCGGAGGAAGTGGAAGAAGAGGACGCAGCAATAGAAGAACACTTGAGCGTGAATGATGCCACAATGGAACTACAATTTGATCCAGAGAGTGACATGGGTCTTCTCATATCCAACACTCTTTCGGGCCTTCATATTCCTCTCCAAGCTCATCCACCCATAATAGCTGAAATATTGTATGAAGCCTACTCCTGGGCCCTGGAAAATGATACTTATTTTCCAGGTCGAGAGGTTTTTCATATGGGGGTGTACGTCGAAGTCAGTGTTTATCGGACATACTTGTCAGATATTGGGGACATCAACATGGACGTAGAGGATGGTGGTGCTGAGCCTCAATTTGTACCGGCAAGTAAATCGTCCATTGAGGAGTTGGAGAGGACGACAGTCAATGCCACAACAATGTGTTCTATTTGCAGGGAGGAGATGATGGTTGGCTCAGAAGCAACTCGGATGCCGTGCTCACATCTTTACCATGGAGATTGTATTGTGGAGTGGCTGCAGAGAAGCAGGAATTGCCCGTTGTGTAGGTACTCCATGCCTGCTGATGGATGATGACAGAAATTATTGTCGTAATAATAAGTCGAATTTGATCTGTTTTGTTAATGATTAATCTGGTTATTGTTCTTCCCAATTTGCTATGCATTTTGGTCTTTTTGAACTTAATTATGTTTCAATGTTTGTGGTACAATAAAATTCTTGACTGCTGTGATGATAGAAAGACTGAGATTTTTATGAATATTGGGGTCGAATTTGTATGTTCATTAGTTAATTTAATTAAATAATTTTACTGCTATCACTTATCTACCATTTTGCATGCAAAAACCACTTCTGATACTACAATAGTACCAATTTAGCCCTAGCTAGTCCAGCCCTCCTCAAAGTGATTAGTTCCTATATATAATAGTTGTTTCTTTTAATGTTTAGATAGTGTCATTTTTATCAGTCAAAATGGTACAAGCGCCGCTATTTAGTATTAATGTCTAATGGTATTCCTCTTCACCTGTAAGTGAAAGGTCTTAAGTTTGATTCTCATCAAAAGCAAATGCAAACCAAATTATTATGGTTAGCCCATTATGAGGCTTAGCCAACCTCCCACCTCTATCTAGAAAATATCATATATATTAAAAAAATATATAGTAACAAACACCAACTGTAGAAGAAAGCAAACTTATTAGGGTTCAGTGGAGAATACGCCTCAAGTGGTTGGAATCTACATGAAATTACTCTGATAACAAAAAATTGTAAAAGATACTTAACATTAAAACAAACATTGCAATCTTCAGAGACATAAAATAATAAAAAGAGATCGAGAAAATGAAAGGGGTAAGGAAGAAACGGGAAAGCAGACACGAGAAAGGAGAAAAAAAAAAAAAAAAAAAACCATATGACTTGAAAATCCACAAATAGTTATTTACCGGTAAAAAGCATATATAATCAATCGTTTGTTCCAACCGCAAAAAGATTTAGGCAAGTTACATACATATGATGTACTTTAAACAAATTAAACCAAGTTAAACGTTTAAATCTATGGCAACCGAACTTAAGTCAAATAAAGCAACTTAAACTTTAAGCCAATCATCATCAGAAACTTCGAGCTCATCTGAGCTTTCCTTCTGTTCATCATCAACCTTCTTTTCCAATTCAGTGCTGCCAGACTCCTTCTGTACATCATCAAGCTTCTTTTCCAATTCACTGCCGGCAGACTCCTGTACATCATCAAGCTTCTTTTCAAATTCATTGCTGGAAGACTCCTCCTGTACATCATCAAGCTTCTTTTCCAATTCATTGCTGGAAGACTCCTGTACATCAACAAGCTTCTTTTCCAATTCACTGTTGGCAGACTCCTGTACATCATCAAGCTTCTTTTCCAATTCACTGCCGGCAGACTTCTTCTGTACACCATCAAGCTTCTTTTCCAATTCACTGTTGGCAGACTGGAGCTTTTTCCGATAACTCTTCCGTTTCTAATCAATCACAAAAAATAAATAAGAAAAATAATTATAGGTTATGTAATGCGTATACGATTCATGGTTCATGAATCGAAATGTTCCCAGTCACAAATAAAATAGGAAATTTATTAAACAAACCTTTCGTTCTTTGGCCAAAGACGCCGCCAACTCATCAGCCTTCTGTTGCTCTAAAACAACCGTCCCATTCTGAAAGAATAAAGCCAGTACATTAGCGCCACTATATAACTCTTTTAGTCCACAAAACTCCGATTAAATAATAGTTACAAATAAAACTACGTTAATTAAGCTATACTTTGAGAGTAAGAAAAGTACCATTTCATGCAGTTGCATCTCCATCTGTGCAAGAGCTTTCATAAGATTTATCTTTTCAGTTTTAGTCTGTTCAACCTGAAACGTAAGCTCTAGCTTTTCAGCTCTAGTCTGCTCAAGCTCTTTCTGCTGACATTCATTACGCTCAAGCTCTCTCTCAAAATTAATTTTAAGCTCTTTGTTTAGATCAGCTTCCCTCTCTAGCTCAGCCATTTTCTTGGTAAGCTCTATGTTCTCAAGTTGTTTCTTCCTAAAAAGAAAGGATCCATCTTTGTAAGCTCTACTTTTCTGCTCAAGCGCTATATTGAGGTTAATCTTTTCAGCTTGAATCTTCTCAAGCTCTTTCATAAGATCTTCATTTTGAGAATTACCGTCCTCAACCATTTTCTCAAGCTCTTTCTTCTGACTTTCACTTTGCTCCAACCTTTTCTGAAAATCATTCTCAAGCGTGATGAACCTATGTGATTTCTCCTCGCTCATTTTCGTCTGAAATTCAACAAGTCGGACAATTGTCCGGTGAAGAATTGTTAATCTAATCGAATATCAAGCCTCATGACTCATGATAATGTTCTACAGTTCTAGTTTATGGCAGAGACAAGTCATTATTTGAAGGGGTATTAGATTTTCATCCTCCAATAAAATTGTAGGTCCTGGATTAGGTCCGTTATTATGATCAATACTGGATGCATACTAAAATACACTTATGACCATAATCAAAATCCTAATCCAACTCTTAGGTTTAATGGAAAAAGAAATCATGCCTAAGGAATCTATTATTAATTTTAATCCCAAAATAGACTTGTGTAATTAAATTGATGTTAACTTGAGAAGAAAAACGATACCAGCTCTTGCAGTTCCATCCCAAAACGTTCAAGGGATTTCTTAAGCTCGCCCTTTCCAGCTTCAGTTTGCCTAAGCTTTATCATAAGAGCTTCCTTTTCAGCATCCTTCTGTTCGATCACTTTCTCAAGCTCATTCTTCTGCATTCACCAAGCAAAACAACCTTCTTAATTAGGTATACTGTTTTGAATATAATGTTAAGATACAAATTGTAGGTCCTTTGATCAATTACGTTATATGACACATACATACATATAAATATGTGTATATAATACACACACACAGTAGGTTGACCAAATATATGATTTCACAGATGCAATTCTAATTCTACTTAGATATTCACAATAGCATACACGATCAAAGAATCAAAATCTAATATAGCACCCAAGTTAATTTAAAAGAAGAAAAAAAAATCTTAACCGGGGATGAAAAATAAAATTTACTATGATAACAATCTTAAAAAGATCAAAAACGTAAATTGGTTTAAAGTTGAGAAAAGAAAAATACCATTTGTTGCAGTTGGGTTTCATTCTCCTCAAGCTCTCCTTTAAGCTCTTTCTTTTGAGCTTCACTCTGTTCAATCTTTTTCTCAAGATCATTCTGATGCTCTTTGTTTTGATCAATCTCAGTCTGCAACTCAAGCACTTTCTTGTTAAGTGCCTTCTTGTCAGCCTTGATCTGCACAATCTCGTCTTCAAGAGCTTCCTTTTCAGCCTCAAGATCTTCCTTTTCAGCCTCAATTGCCTCGAGATCTTCCTTTTCAGCCTCAATTTTCTCAAGATCTTCCTCAAGACCTTCCTTTTCAGCCTGAAGAGCTTCCTTTTCAGCCTCAATCTCCTCAAGTGCTTCCCTAAGTTCCTCCTTCTGAGATTCGCTCTGCTCAAGCTTTTTCTCAAGATCGTTCTTAAGTTTTTTGTTTTGATCAGCCACATTTTGCAGCTCAAGCACTTTCATTCTAAGCTGTTTGTTCATCTTAGCTTCATTCTGCAGCTGAAGAACTTTTTCCCTAAGTGCCTCCTTATCAGCTTCAGTCTGCTCAAGATCTTTCTCTAATTCATCAATTTGAGCCTCTGTGTTATCCAGATGTTTGGTAAGATCTTTCTTTTCAGCATCCCGCAGCGCAATAATTATCATAAGCTCGACCTTACTGGCTTCCGTTTTCCCAAGCTTTTGCATAAGAGCTACCTTTTCAGCATCCTTCTGTTCAATCACTTTCCCAAGCTCATTCTTCTGCATTCACCAAGAAAAACAAGCTTCTTAATTGGGTATTTGTTTGAATATAATGTTAAACATAAAATTGTAGGTCCTTTGATTATGTATGTTACATGATACGTATATAAATAATACATATACGTACATATACATATATGTAACACACACACAGTAGGTTGACTAAAATGTGTGCGATTTTTCAAGTACAATTTTAAACCTACTTAGATAATCACAATAGTATATCTGATCAAAGAATCAATATCTAATCAAGGACCCAAGTTAATTTATTGAAAGAAAAAAATAATCCTATACAGAGATGACAATCAAATTTATTATGAAGCCAATCTAAAGAAGACCAAAAAACGTAAATTGGTTTAAAGTTGAGAAAAAGAAGAATACCGTGTGTTGCAGTTGCACCTCACTCTCCTCGAGCTCTTCTTTAAGCTCTTTCTTCTGAGCTCCACACTGTTCAATCATTTTCTCAAGATCATTCAGGTGCTCTTTGTTTTGATCAACGTCACTCTGCAAATCAAGCACTTTCTTGTTAAATGCCTTCTTATCAACCTCGATCTGCGCAAGCTCGTCTTCAAGAGCTTCCTTTTCAGCCTCAAGATCTTCCTTTTCAGTCTTGATTTTATCGAGAGCTTCCTCAAGCTCTTCCATTTCAGCCTCATTTATGTCGAGAATTTCCTCAAGCTCTTCCTTTTTATCCTTAATCTTCTGAAGTTCTTCACTAAGCTCTTTCTTCCGAGATTCGCTCTGCTCAAGCTTTTTCTCAAGATCGTTCTTCAGTTTTTTGTTTTGATCAGCTACATTTTGCAGCTCAAGCACTTTCATTCTAAGCTGTTTGTTCATTTGAGCTTCATTCTGCAGTCCAAGAAGTTTGTTCTTAAGTGTCTCCTTATCAGCTACAGTCTGCGCAAGATGTTTCTCGAGTTCATTAATTTGATCCTCTGTTATCTCGAGATGTTGGGCAAGCTCTTTGTTTTCAGCATCACGCTGCACAATAATTTTCTTCAGTTCCACGGTCTGTTGAGCTTCAAACTTCTCAATTTTCTCAAGCTTTTTCAAGTTCTGCTGGTCTTTAAAGTACACTATTGACAACATAACATGAAAAACAAAATAAGCTAATTATCTTTCCTGCCCTTTTCAAAGGCAAAGACAACATGGGTAATCAGAAACCTAATTACTTAAGAAAATGTTACTCACCAAAGTCCATATCTGCCGAACTGCGATACGTCTTCAATCCTACAATGCAGAAGAAATTGAAACAGTCCAACTAATGAAACCACTTACACCAGTTCTTGATATATACAAACATACATATGTACGCTTTTATGCAAACATAGATGCATTCATACTAAAAATTACTGCATATCATGTAAATGGTACTTCACCAAAATCTGAGAATTAAACAACTGGGTTTAAAATGTAATACGTATTTGATTATGTATTATATGTAGTATCAAACAGATAGAGGTGGAAATACACTTGAGATAGATATGCCCCAGAGGAACTCCTGGTTAGAGAGAATAACTTAATGTCACACCTACATCATCATTGTGGCATTCCGGGCCAATCATATAATGTTACGTGGGAAAAGACTAAAACATGACATTGTATTATTGGCATGAGACACCATGATGACAGCGTACCCATGCCATAATAGGCATTCTCTTGCTTGGCTCGTTTTATGCCCCAACCGAATCACGATGAAACTTAATGCAAACAACGGCAATAACTCTTTAAATCATACGATTTCTTAACATGGAAAAAGTTTAACATCTACTGAAGATCATTATTTATAACTCGTACATAAAAAAGCTATATCAGGTAAAATAGCAAAATCCCATACAAGTGGAAGGTGTCTCTCAATCCATCCCTCATATTCCCAGTAACACTAGGGAAAGAAAGATTAATTATAATATCACAGATTTATACTTTAAAAGAAACACTGAAAAACCTCGTCCAGTAGATAGCTAGGGTTTCTCGCTAGGGTTACCGGACCAGACAAACGGAGGTCCAGTGGGTTTAAAAAACTAGTCAAAGCAAAGTCAAGTTAGTTTCTGGTGGTAAGACACCAGTTTAATTTTAAACCATTCTCCTCCAGATTCAGTGATTTCAAATACGATAACAACACATTCAGATATCAAATATCATAAAAAATAAAATAGCATCCAAACTCACTGACTTGATGTCCTTAAAAATCTCAACTTCGACTCTCTGATTACGATTATCTCATGTTTCTCAACCCTAACAAGAACAAAAATTTGAATACCGAATATATGGTAATCAAAATCAATTAGAAAAGAAACGTGATGTATTTGGCTAGCATACCACTCAACATGAAATATATGTATGCTATCTGCATAAAAATATAGATTACGGTATATATAAGAACTTATGTGTGTAGGATAACTAAAGGGAATTCAGCACTCACAGTAACAAGAAGAGCCAATTAACCTTGGGTTTCGTCCTTCTTCAAGGTCGAAGAGAGAGAGCTAGGGATTTGGGTATATTTTCTCTCATGCGCGAACCCTTTATATAAAGATACAGGTCTCCTTTTTGTGTTCGACTTCTACATAACTTGGGAAAAGGGTTTTGTATCCGAGCTAACTACAACAAAAATTAATATCCCCTTAAATAAATAAATAACCAAAATTAAAATCCTGGTCAACTATTTTGGCAAGTGACAATTTTATCCTTACTTTTTACACCCATTTTGTTTCTGAAACCGCCACTACTACAAAATTGGATTATTGTGTCGATTAGTGGTGGCAGTTTTATACGGTTACTGTTGGATAAAATGTTTTCCAACAACATGTTTAAAAAGTGTCAGAAAATAAAGTATTATTGTCGGTTATATCCAACAAGAATAATGTAACTCCATTAGATACATTTTTTTAAATAATTTTAACAAATTTTGGGGAATATATCCGACATGAGCAAGTAATGTGTCAAATCTATTAATTATTTTTGAATTTTTTATACTAACTCTGGTGGTTATAACCGACACAAATTTTTTCAAATTTTTTATACTAATTATGGCGGTTATATCCGACACAAATTGTGTCAAAATATTATAATATTTTTTTAAACCATTACTTTTGATTAAACTTTCTTAAAAAATATTATATTAAACAAATATTGATTTTATTGTTTTATAATCGTCGAAATTTTGGATCCCGTTACCTTATCTCTGAATGTTTTTTTTTTTTTTTTTTTTTTTTTTTTTGCAATTTTTTACACATGCTATCTCCGAGTATATACAAACATATTTGACAGTTAGATCGTTGAAACTAGTTTCGTAGAATGCATATCCTATCAAATTAATAGATTTAACAAACACTTAAGAGTTAAGGTTATACTTCCATTAAGTATAAAATAAGATTTATCCACTAGTGTAAATATTTTAAATTGAAGATCGAATTCATTCATTGCATTCTTATAGGGTCGAGGAGTGTAGCTATAAAAAATCATCAAAATTGGAGCTAAAATAACCGTTAAATTGTGATTTTTCGTTTATAACCATCGAAAACAATTTTGTTCCATTACCTAATCTTTGAATGTTTGTTTTTTGCGATTTTTTTACCTATGCAATCTCGAAGTGTGTACAAACAAGTTTAACAATTGGATCATTGAAAAACGTTTCGTAGAAAGCGTATCACATCAAAACAGTAGATTAAACAAACAGTTAGAGTTAATGTTATACTTCCCCATCAATTATAAAATAAGATTTTATCCACCAGTGTAAATATTTTAAATTGAAGATTAAATTCATTTAATGCATTCTTATAGGGTCGAAGAGTGTAGCTGTAAAAAAAAATCATCAAAATCGGAGCTAAAATAACCGTTAAATTGTGATTTTTCGTTTATAACCGTTGAAAATTTTTGTTCTGTTACCTAATATCTGAATGTTTGTTTTTTTGTGATTTTTTCCATATGCAGTCTCGGAGTGTGTACAAACAAGTTTGATGGTTGGATCGTTGAAAAAAGTTTCGTAGAATGTGTATCGCGTCAAAATGGTAGATTAAATAAACACTTAAGAGTTAATGTTATACTTTTATTAAGTATAAAATAAGATTTTGTGGTATCCACTAGTGTAAATATTTTAAATTGAAATTTATTCATTGCATTCTTATAGGGTCAAGGAGTGTAGTTGTAAAAAATCATTAAAATTGGAGCTAAAATAACCTTTAAATTGTGATTTTTCGTTTATAGCCGTCGAAAACTTTTATTCCGTTACATAATCTCTAAATGTTTGTTTTTTACGATTTTTTACATATGCAATCTTGGAGTGTGTACAAATAAGTTTGATGGTTGGATTGTTGAAAAAAGTTTCGTAAAATGCATATCGCGTCAAAACGGTAGATTAAACAAACACTTGTTAATATATATGAATATATGTTTTATTTTTAGTATTATTTATTCAATTATTAGTTTCGTTTATGTTTATTTAAATTGTCCTTTTTATATATTTTTTATTATTAATATATTTGATGTCATTTTTATCTGACAGAGAATGCTCTTATTTATTCATTATTAATAAATTCTCTGTCGATTATATTCGACACAAGTTCTGTCGGTTTTAGAGTATTTTCTGTCGGAAAATTCATTTCCTGACGCTGGCAATTCTGTCGCTTATTATATTCGCCACTGCGTCCATTTTCTATCGGATTTTGCTTAATATCCGACAGTAATATATGTTTCTTATCGGTTATCACAGTGATACTAATAAATGATTTCTTAGTAGTGCGCCCTTACTTTCAAAACCCAACTTAATCAAACTTAAAAATATAAAATAAAAACCTAATCAGTCCATCATCTCTATCGGGCAAAGCTCCTTCTCTCTCTTTAAACCTCCTTCCATCTCCCATGGTTGTCATTGCTGCACCCCATCTACTCCTTCGTAGTCATTCAAACCTTTTCCCTTTTTTTTTTCATTATCTGACAGCTCTAAATTTCTAGGGCACCAATTAGCTTAATAATTGGTATGTGTTTAATCGATTGTTCAGTTTTTACATATTTATTTTATCCATGTAAAGAATTGATTTAATTTATTTCGATTATGCTTCAATTTCTCTTCATTTATTTAAATTTTTAGCTCACGCACTTGAATTTGGGTTCAAGATTTTTCACCGATCCCGGATTTAGAGCGTGACAAAATGGTATCAGAGCTCACTTATTAGACACCCTTAGGAGAAGGTTGTGATACCAATTAAGTAGTTGATGGGAATTGGAGGAGCTAAAGCCTTGATCTATACAACTTGGCTTTTTTGTGCTTTCCTTGTAGTATCGCTTTGAATTCCTTAGTGTGAGAGATTAGTATTCTAGTTATGGGTAGTATCATGGGTAGCCAGAAAGGTTGTCTTTTTGTTTCACTGGTTATTTTAAAAGGAAAACTAATGAAAATGATTTGAAAACTTTGAGTTTTAATGATAAGGACAAAATAAATGGTAAAGTGAATAGTATTATGATTGATTTTTTAATGTAAAAATGTAGTTTTTCGTTCAAGTGAACAGTACCGGGAGCTTTTCATTAAAGTTCCCTATTTTAAATCGAAATTTACTCGTACTTTTGTGATGTTTGTTATTTGTGATATAACCAATTAGTCGGAGTAAGAAATTCCCAATCATGATCACATACTGTTATGTATGTTTTCATTGAATTGTCATGAATTTTACAGAGTTGGTTGCGAACTAAATGGTTTTCTGTTTTGTTCAAGCAGATGAGTAAGACTACTGAACTTATGTTTGCTTTGTTTTGGAAACTTCTTAAGTTGGAAATTGTTGTAAAGTTTTCAGTTAATTTTGTCTTGGAAACAAGAGACTCTTTTAGTTAGAGATTTAAAGCCGAAGTTTATATTACCGAAGTAGTCATTCATGTTTAATGTATATACTATGAACTTGTAAGAACAGTATTGCAGAGATTACTTAGAGAAAACCAACTGCCTATCTATATTTCGACAAAGTGTCAACATCTTAAGTGTACAATTACTAATACACTATCTCTATCAATTCATTCAATCAAATTCTAAAGAAAAAACAAATTCACTTGTGACTTACTTGTACACGGAAAAGTAACGGTTAAGTGGAATTCACATTCCTACACGTGCATGGCATTATTGACGGTTATTCATTCCTATACAACTTAGGGTTGTATGATGAACCAATTGATTCTCATTCCTACATATATATCGTCTGGTTATGTGATGAGTCTACTGAACTTCATTCCTACACAACTTTTGGTTGTATGATGGGTTTAGTTGAACTCCATTCCTATACAATTGGTTGTGTGATGAGTTTGCCCAAGAATCTCATTGGCCCACACAATTTCGGATTGTGTGATGAGTATATTAAATTTCATTCCTACACTGACTTCTGATTGTGTGATGAATTTATTGAACTCTATCCCTACACAATTGTTGGTTTTGTGATGGGTTCATTGAACTTCATTCCTATATTGCTTCAGGTTATCTGATGAGTAAGACGAAATCACAAATGACATGTGATGAGAATAAGAGATAAAAATAGTAGGTGGAGTGATGACTCACAAAGCTGAATGTTGTTGTACCATGAAGCTAGGGATACAATTTGTAGTACTATTTCGTTTTAAAATTGGATTCACTCAAATCCCAATTAGTGGGTGTCGGGATTTGATTAGATTGGCCTTTAGTTACAAGTGTTTTTCCTGAAATTGTTGTTCGAACCAACTAGTGTCAGGAATGTGAGTTGAGCCTTGGGATTGAGCTTTTGGTTTCGTGGTAATTGAGCGAATAAGTGGTTTTCGAAAATCATTTTGTTAGTGCGGAAGAAAACTATTTTGTTCTAAATGCAAATTTTGTGTTTCATTTCAAAATTTTCATTTACTCGTTTCGAAAAAGAAAAAGATGTGATCTATGATTTTATTCGAACGTCAAGCTACTTTGTGTTATTACTAGAAAAGAAAATATATGTTTTGGTATATAGTTAATTATTTTTATTACAACTCAGTAATACGGTCTAGTGGTATTCTTCTTCGCTTGGAATTGAGAGGTCTTAGATTGAAATCTCGTAGATGGTGAATTCGATTCTAAATTAGGATGCCCATTGTGTGGCCTGTGGAGCCAAAAATAATTAAGAAAAATATGGAGGTGACACATGAACTTTTGGGTTAAAAAGACAAAATTACCCTTGAGGCACACCGGGACTCCCACGCGCATGCAACAAACAATAACAGCTCAATCGAGGTCAAAGGTGATCAAAATAGTATTCTTTTAAACCTTCTCATCACTACTTATCAAATCTTCACCCACAAGGTAACTCTCAATTATTCTTTTCAAATTGGGATTAATTACCTAAATTAATTAATTAGTTATCTAATTAATTGATTAATTGCCTAAAGTAATTGCAAGATTTTATTTTCATAATCTTGCAATCAATCCCACAAAACAACCAAATGTGGCCGGTCCCAATTCTCCTAATAGGGCTGGCCACACCCCTATATATACCATTTCATTTCTCCAAAAACCTAAGTCCAATTCTCTTCTAAAATTCTCCAAATTTCTCCAAATACTTTCTCCCTCAAATTCTAACTTTGGCATCAGAGGTTCTTCGGCCAAAGCCCCTCATTCATCGTGGGTGCATGAGGCTCTTGGCCTTGACCTAAGGTGTTAATTGTTTTGCAGGTGCATTTTCGTCCAAGAAGAAGAATGCGGAAATTTGAATAAACGTAAAAGAAAAGTACAATGGCAAGAGATCCGAAAACCATGACGAACAAAAATTCCAACATTCAAGAATTAGGACCACGGCGGTCTACAAGGCTCAACGAGATGATAAGTGAAGCGGCACCACCCCCATGGGATACCACCGTGGCAGTCATCACGGTAGCCATCACCATGGCAACATTTGGCAAACTCATAGCCCATGGTGGGTAGCAAGCACAGCGCACAACCCAAGAAGTGTAGGCCCAAGCTATGCTAAAAACGGCCCAATGCCTCACGCCTTTCCAAGTCACACGGGCCCAAGCCCGGGACAAACTGGGCCAAGCTATGACCTGGTGCAAGCTCAACGCACACCCGAGCCGAGCCCAAGCCTTGTACCCACGTGCGCCTCAGGCAATCCAGCCCACTCCCGTGGTACCCCAAGCAGCCCAAACCGGTCCAAGACCGGTTCAACCGTCCCAGCTTCATATTTCTAGGCCGACGATTGAACCGGGGGCATTTTCACCCTATTTCTCTGCAGATTTGACATTTCTCAACTCAAATCTCACACCTGGAGTCCACTACACTTCCGTTACTCAAGGAGACGCATTTCGTCCAAACTCTTTCAACCCAAATGGAGAGCAACACTTGTCTCGACAAGTTATAGAGTTGACGAGCGCCCTCGCATAGCAGACGACCTTGGTGAATCAACTCTTATAGTGGACTGAGATGCAATGCACCCCTGACGAGGTGTCCCGAAGTAGGACAAGGGCAGACGAAGAATCTCTCCAGTAGTGTCCCGGTAAGCAGCTACTCAACTAGCCACGAACCGAGCATTCTGGCAGTGTACACTCCCAACTAGGCCCTCGAGATAGCGTATACTCTCATCTTAGCGTGCAAAGGAGCGTGCATTCTCGGTTAGGCCCACAGGCAAGCATATACTCGTGGTTGGGGCCACACTCCGATGATATACATAAGCAACCTTCCAGGTAAAGTGTTCATTTATAGCTAGGCCCGCAAAGAGCATTATCCATCTCACATCGGAGTAAGTAGCACAGCGGACGAAGAAGAGCAATCATTCAATCCAACTCAAGTACAACTGGTAGCTTGCAAGAAATTCACTCGTCTGCTAACGATGTACCACATGCACTGCAGCCGCGGCATAGATGAGCTGAACATATAGAAAAACAGCCTATACCAGCAGGTCAAGATCGGAGGCAGCCGAGAGCTCCACTACCCCCAACAAGGCAAAATCATGAAGAAGTAGAAAGGCTTTTGACCGAGCGATTGGGTGACTTCCAACGCAACGAGGTTACTGATGAGCCATTACGTTGAGATATGACCAATATGAACAGGTTCTCCTTCATAGACGAGATCAAGCAGGCAGAGCCTCCACGCAAGTTCAGTATACCACATTTCACATCTTTCAAATGAGATAGAGATCCGGAGAAACGCTTAAAGCACTACCGAAGCACGATGGTCCTTTGTCGGAACAATGATGCCTTATGTGCTAGATATTCACTACCACTTTGCAAGGTGAGGCACAAGATTGGTTCCACACCTTGCCGCCACCATTCATCTAGAGTTTCGATGATTTTTCTTTGGTTTTCACCAAATATTACTCGTCAAGAAGTTGGACCACTTGTTTAACATGAAGAAGAACCCAAAAGAGTTGTTCTGCGACTATGTGAAGATGCTCAAAGCAAAGAAGGCGAATATAGTCGAATGGGACGACTGGATAACAAGTACAACCTTCCAAAAATAACTCCCAGCAGACCACCTGCTATTCAGAGAGTTGATTATGAAATAAGATCTAGCTCTGGCAGACTCTTTCACTCTGGCAGATAAGCATACACTTTGGGACAAGGCTCGACGAGCAAACAAGACACCTGAGCAGCCTCGGAAAGAATCGGTAGTAGCTCAAAAGAAAGAGGATGGAAAACAGTACAACAATAAGAATAGGCAGGAGGCCAAGCGTAGGGACCGATCCCTAACTAAATGAGGCCTAACACCTAAGAGTTACTCTAAGTTCTCAATCCCGATCCACCAAATCCTTCGAGCTGCCAAAACAATCAAAATAAGATACTTCCAAGTTAGACCACACCAAGTACTGCACATTCCACCAAGGTTCCGATCACACAACCGACGACTGCTACACTTGGAAGAATTACCTAAAGAAGCTCATAAAGGAAGGCAAAGTCGACAGATACTTGGACAAACCAGTTACGCAGCTTAGAAGGAACGTGAACATCGACGAAGAACCGTCCAACAATATGATTTTGATCAATGGCATCTTCGCCGAATCTGAGCACTTGAGGGCCACCAATAATTCTAAGAAGAAGAAGATCCAGCAGGCACTATTAGTCTCACAAGTCCAGGCAGCTAATACCCAACCTGGACCCATTGTTGGTTTCACAAAATAGGATGCTGAATGCGTAGATTTCCCTCAAGACGATGCATTACTAGTATATGTTCAACTAGCCCATGCCATAGTTAATAGAATGATGATGGACAATGGAAGTACAATCAACCTACTTCAACTCTTAGTAATTCAGAAGATGGGCTTGGAAAGCACAATCATACGCCGAGCGAAGGTACGCACCGGATTCAACAGACATATCTCGACTGTTATTGGCCACATCATACTTGATGTGAAAACACTACCAATTGTCTCAAAGCAGACGTTCATAAGAGTAAGCGACCTATCTCCTTACAATGGTATTCTATGGAGACATTGGCTAATAAAACCGGACGCCGTCACTTCTATCAAGTATCAAAAACTCTGGTTCCGCATCCCGGGAGAAGGAGTCAGAGAAATAAAGTCTGACCAGGCCGCATCTCGACGATGCACTGTGCAAGTATTGACGGAATAAAAAAAGAAGAAGTTTACCCCCGTAGAGGCAACCAAGGTCTAAGAGGATGACGAAGCTACCAAATAACAATTATAGCAAACAGATCAAAAATATGGTGTCCAAACCAACGTGCCGACAGACGAGACGGGATGGAAACCCAAAGAGGATGCCGAGCACATCATTCTTGATCCCCATCAATGTGATAAGACGACTAAAATTGGCTCACGTCTGAGACCAGAAGAAAATGAGGAACTCACGACTTTCCATAAGGAGAATCATGATGTCTTTGTGTGGTCACCTTCTGATATGCCTGGCATTGACCCCAAGATAGCTTGTCATAAGTTGCACATCAACCCCGCTGCCAAACTGGTAATCCAAAAGAGAAGACATTTCGCACCCGAGAGAGTAGCGATCATCAAAGCAGAAATTGACAAGCTATTGAAGGCCGGATTCATAGAAAAGGTAGCGCACTCAACATGGTTTGCCATTGTCGTGCTAGTGAAGAATAAAGAGAAAGGCAAATGAAGGGTTTGCGTAGATTACACTGACCTCAACAAAGCATGCCTAAATGATCCTTATCCACTTCCCCGAATTGATGTTTTAGTAGATTTGACTTTTGGGAACCAGCTGCTCAATTTCTTGGACGCATACTCCGGCTACAACTAAATAGCCATGTACGAGCCTGACAAAGAGAAAACCGCATTCATGATCTAGCAAAGCACCTATTCCTAAAATGTCATGCCCTTTGGCCTCAAGAACATGGGAGCCACTTACCAAAGATTGGTGAATATGATGTTCAAGAAGCAAATTGGAGTAACCATGGAGCTTAATGTCGACGACATCATGGTAAAAGGCAAGCAGCAGTCAGACCACATCGGCAACTTAGTGGAAACTTTCAACATCCTTAGAAAGTACAAGATGAAGCTTAATCCCGCCAAATGCACGTTTGGAGTATCTTCAGGCAAATTCTTAAGGTACCCAGTAACCCAACAAAGAATCGAAGCACATCCCAAGCAAATCCAAGCAATCATAGAGATGAAATCTCCAACCACCTTGAAGGAAATCTAAAGCTTGATTGAACGACCAGCCGCCCTTAACAGCTTTCTCTTATGGTCAACTGATTGATGCAAACCCTTTTTCAAGGCCATTAAGAGGGCACAACGAGACAAATAAGATGACGAGTGTGAAAGAGCTTTCCAATACCTGAAGAAGTACCTCACATCACCTCCCTTACTATCCAAGCAGGCAGTAGTGGAAGACTTATACATCTATTTGGCAGTCTCAGAAGTAACAGTAAGCTCTGTCCTCATATGAGAAGAGATGGAAGCCCAACTACCGGTATTCTACACTTTTAAAGGTATTCTTGATGCGGAAACTAGATATCCAAATATTGAGAAATTAATTTTGGCGCTAGTTGTTGGGGCTCGGAAGCTCAGACCATAATTTCAAGCTCATACAGTCATCGACATTACTCAATATCCTTTACGATCAATCCTACATGGTCCAGACGCTTCTCAACGGGTGATGAAATAGGGGTTGGAACTTGGCCAATAAAGTTTAGCTTTTCAACCTTGCACAGAAATAAAGGCCCAAGCCCTAGGTAATGCAACAGAGTAGCTCAACAACGTCTCGGAGGCAGCCAAGCACACCTTAGCCATGTATGCTCCACCTGATGGAGACTTTTGGCATTTGTATGTCAACGCGTATCCAACTACAAAGGTTTGAGAGCAGGCGTGGTCCTTGTCACCCCAAACGGTTCGATGCTTAAGCAGGCGATCACTTTAGGCTTTAAGGTGTCTAACAACGAAGTGGAGTACGGGGCGCTTCTAGTAGGCCTCCGAATGGCAAAAGACTTGGCGGCAAAAAAGCTTGCAATTCATTCCGATTCTCCGCTAATCACCAGCCAGACTACTCGGGAATACACGGAAAAACACCCAAAGATTGCGCAATACCTAGAAAAGGTACGAAAATAACTTAAGGCATTTCAGACTTATAACCTCACTTACGTTTCGCGGGCAGACAAAACCCACACAGATGCACTAGCCAGTCTAGGCTTCAGCCTTAACCACCAACTTAAACGTTATATTCTGGTGGAATACCGAGACAAGCCAAGCATAAAGGCAAAGCCAGCAACCAATGTGTCATAAGTTAATATAACTCCAAACTAGCAAAGTTCCATTATAGATTACCTGGTTAATGACACATTCCCCACGAAAAGATTGAAGTCTAGAAGACTCCAAATAAAGGTGGCTTGCTACTACATGTGAAACGGCATTTTCATTTGAAGATCCTACACCATACTACACTTCCGCTACCTAACGCGTCCCGACGACCTAAAGGTTCTAAGCTCAATCCACGAAAGCGTTTGTGGAAATCACTCCGGAGGCCGATCCTTAGCACATAAGACTCTTAACACAAGCTATTATTGGCCTACCACGCACCAAGATGATAAGGAATTAGTACAAAAGTATGACTATTACCAACGTTACAAGCCGATACCAACACTGTCTGCCAGTAAACTACATCCGCAGACAAGTCATTGGTCATTCATGCAATGGCAATTGACTTGGTAGGGCCATTGTCGCCCTCTACTAAGGGCAGAGGCATGATGATCGTTGCAACCGATTACTTCACCAAATGGATAAGCCCATGACGATCACGACTCAGACAGACATAGAGCGCTTTATATGGAGGAACATCATTTGCTAATTTGGCATCCTTTAATCCATCATCATAGATAATGATCCGCAATTCATAGGCACATATTTGGCGAAATTCTTCCAAAAGTATGGCATTAAGCAACACATGTCCACACCAAGATATCCTCAAGGTATTAGGCAGGCTGAAGCATTCAACTAGACGATTCTCGACTACCTCAAGAAATCCCTCTCCGACAAGAAGGGAAAGTGGCCAGACGAATTCCCCGGATGTATATGGGGATATTGCACAACCAAACAAAGAGAAACTGATGAGACTTCTTTCTCTTTGGCATTTGGTTTTGAAGAAATCATTCATCCCAATGTCATTATGCCAAGTATCAGCACTCTACTGGCAAATGTCGAGCTGAACAGTAAAAAGATGGCCACAAGCTTAGATCTGGCAAAAGAGAAACGCAAGCAGACCATCACCCACATCACAGCCTATCAGCAGCAACTGCTTTCCAACTACAACAAAAAGGCCAAAATCCGGCAGTTCCAAACCGAAGATTTAGTCTTAAGAAAAGCCTTCATCACTGCCTGCAGAGAAGGCTCCAAAAAGATGGATCCCTTTTGGGAAGGTCTATACAAGATCAGCAAAATAGATGGTAAGGGAAGTTACACCATTGACACCATGAATGATAAAAAGATCGAAAAGCTGGAACGCCTACAATCTGAGGAAGTACCATGTGTGACTTCCTACTACACCAAAGTTTGAAGACTCAATCAGCTCAACAGGCACCACCTTGCGAGCCAAGGATTATCCAATTGTTATGCAGTCTCTACTTTACAGCTAAATTTTCGTTCGTTTCACTCGTTGTTCAGTGAGGAATACAGAAGTAATTTACAACTTGGCTCAACCACATGCTTACAACAACTGATCACTTATGCACTTCAAAAGAAGATCACACCTTCCTTAGAGACTCATCACAGAAATTGCAACCCTTAAGGGACCAACCATGTTCTCTAGTGCGATAGGGTAAACTAATTCCCCAACACCCACATGGGTCTGCTCTCCAAGGCGGGAGGATAAACTTACACTCCAAATATCTAGACGTGGTTAAGCCAGGCTACCATGGTATAACTAGGTGCACGATGGCTTGCGCCGGAATTCCTAGAAGTAGCCACAATGGTCTTTTTTCAAGGTCTAGCTAACTGAAGGATTTTGGGTTTCCTGGCCTAATCCGCAGGAAACCGGGCCCAAGAGATGGATGAGGCACATTATATAGTACGCTCTATGGACGGTTACTCTAGAAGCCTAAAGTTGTTACCGACTGCACTAAGGTAGCATACGGTTTCCAGAATATTGCCTACGGTTTTCCCTTCGAGCATTAAGTCGTGTTAAACTTATACAACCGCACGTTTCTATGAAAGGTTAAACAAGTTAGCACATATATACGAAGCTTCATCCATTGCCTTTATTTCTGCCAAAACACAAAATGATCTACACCAATTCCTAAAGTGTTGTGATACTTGCTACGCAACCCACAAAATTGGTTACAAAAAGTATATTGTGATGCAAGCCACACAGCTCAAAAGATTGAAGAAAGCCAAGATTAACAGCCAAGTGGTCACGCGAACTCATTTGCTTCTGTAAGTAAGGCGTCTAGCTAACAACCATATGGCTAATGACCTTACAAAAGTTCTACACCAACACCTATGATTGCATAGGCTACGTAGGCCTGTTTGCTTATAAAAAGTAGCATGTCTACCATTGGTCTAAAAAATCTAAGGTTGGGCAAGAACGAAGGAAGCAAATTTATTAAATTTTCTAGCAAAATCGATAAACAACTGGCAAAGACCGAAGAATTTCAAGCAAAACAAAAAGCAACAAGAAAAATGAAGAAAATCCTAATAACTACCTAGAAGACTACTCTTCAGCAGCTTGGACACCTCACAGCTACTCGATTGCCACACCTTCAACAACCGTGACACTCTTAGTAGGGGCACCATCAGACGCTTCACCCCTAGCTGCTCCAGCCTGGGCACTAACTCCTTCGACTACTTCACCAATGGAAGCCTAGAAAGCAAAGACGAGCAAGTTTTCTAGAGAAATAGATAAGGTCTCGAAGTCTTTACCAGCAAACTCAAAGTCAGATGGCCTCCCAAAGAGATGATCTGCATAACCCAGCTTATAGAAATCGACTTGACTCTGAGCAAGCAAAGCCTCAAACCCAACCTTATTACCATTAAATTGTTCATTCTCCTCCAGCAGACCAGCATAGACGCGCTGCAACTCTTCCACTTCCTTCTTCAGACCGTTGTTAATCTTCAAAGCACCCTGAAGTTCTAACACTTGATGTTCAAGCCTATCAACGACCTTCTTAAAGTGGATCACTTGATTATAAGCAGTGATCAGTTTTTCATCCTTTGCGTAAGCAGCAGAGTAGAGCTTAGAGACAACATACTTAAGGTCTTGAATCTGAGGTATGTAACACTCGATCTCATTTTCTGCACCTTCATACTTAACTTGGATCACGTCAAGCCTAGTCTTCAAATCCATTATCTCTTGGCAAGCGGTCTCAAGCTGCAGAGAAGTGGGTGCAGAGATATTAGACCTCTTCAAAGCGGCAAGCTCAAATTCCAACCTCTTGATCTTCTCGGCTGAGGAATAGGCTTCAATTGCTATAGTCTTTGCCACCCCATTGGCAGCCTTAGTATCCTTTTGGTCAAAGGGCATAGACTCGACTGCCAGAATCGCCGTTTTCTGCATCATAGCAAGCAAAACAGCCCTCCTATACTCGGTCGTATACTTCACGAAGGAACTTGGGCAGACAATCCTTTTAACGTTATCGACAAACTTGGCACACGCATCCATGTCTTCAAGCAAACTTGGTTTTAAGAGCGCATAAATCTCAGCAGCCTCCCCAGAAACAGGCTTAGTGGATTTCTCACAATTGCCCACATGAGCAGTCTCATTCTTCTCAGCAAGGGAATCAGTCTCAGCAGTGAGGGGAGTAGGTTTTGGCGCCACTTTAGCAACAGGGTCCACCTTATCTCTCTTCATGGTAGTAAGTCTCTCCAAAGGTGAACCAAACTTAGCCCTCGACAGACGTTTTGGAATAAATTTCAGCACTAAAGGCACGGCGGAACTTCTACACTGAGCAATCTTATCAGAAATCGAATCAGCCACTTTTGGAATTGCAGACGTCATTGGCATAAATCTAGGAGCCTCATTTTTCTCACCTTTAAAAGAAGTCCCGTCAATCACAAGCCTGAGGGCTGCCAACAAACCCTTGCGAGTAGCAGAATAAGTATTTGGCTTTTTCTCAGCCAGCATCTCTTAAGCAGGCGGGGAATATCTCATCTTTCCTCCTTTATTCACAGTAAACTCCACTACAATGATCAGACGTGCCAACGCCTCAGCCTTGATTCGCTTTGTCTCCTCTCTCGGAGGCAACCCACCTTTCTCCTAACGAAGAGGACTAAGCAGCCAATGACGTTCATAGTACTCAGAAGGAATGCCTAGTACAATATGCATCTTCTTCATATCTGGAGAAGTCTTAGGAGTCGAGCCGAATTCCATGTCTACAAGAGCAGAGGAAGATGATCAATAAATCAGAGAACAGCTTAGCAAAAGTACAAAGCAGCCGAGGGACTGAGCAGTCTACTTACTAGAGATGAAAACTGTTGGAACACGCAACTCAGGGAAGGAATTAGACTCCCATTCTCCGCTAATCTCCAAAGTTTCATTGGCCCAGTCATGGTCTCCTTTGCTCGAGTGGTCAAAGAGCCTGTGGCGAGATCGCAGTTGCCGAACACCTTCAATATGGCCAATGTCAAAGAAGTACCAAAATTCATTGACAACCAAGTCCAAGTCAAATAATTGGCTTAGATTGAGGAACCCCACCATCACATGGACCGTATTCAGAGAACATTGAGCATGGTTGCACTTCATAGAGCAAAGTACTTCTTGGAAGAAATGAGGCATGGGGAAAGTGAATCCTAGCACGAAGTAGTAGGGGTGAAATAAGGCATTAAGTGGAGCCCCACTACATGGCTGCAGGAGCCCAGCAACCATACCAAACCCTACGGCCTGGCCTGATACCTTCTCGGCCCGTAGGCCTCACTGTTTGAATCGAATAAAAGAGGCCTGGCACCCCACGTCCTATATCTCTCCCTCTCTCATATGAGCCAAAGGCCAGACCCAATTCACCAGCATGGCCCGCGCCAAGCCCAGCTCAGCGCCTTTATGCTCCCATCAGCTCGACCCGAGCTGAGCCATTCCTGGCCCAACCAACCACTACCATGCCAAGCAACCCCACGTCAACTATGCCGTGGCCTTCTTCAACCAACTTTTCACCCATCCTCAACCCTCGTCGAGCCAAATTTCAAGCCCCAAGGCTCCCAAAAATTAAGAAGACAAGGAAAATCAACTCTTTCTTACCTTGGTGCGATGTGAAGACAAGGAAAGCCACAAAAGATGATCATTTGCACAAGCAAGTGTAGAAGATTGCTAGGGGTGGGGGAACAAATATCCTCTAGCTTTCTCTCTCTTATAGGGTAGATTAAATTGCTATCTGAAGTTGATTTAATAATCTACTTAAGGTAGACTTAAATAGACTTTAGAAGTAATTTATTTCCCTTTTCTTGAAGGATCTAATTTCTAATTAAAGAGGGAATCTACATCAAAATAGGAAACAATCTTATATTTCCTAAAACAAGAAGATCTCTACACCTATTGCTCTTCCCTGCAAATAGCCCAACAAGTGTGGGGGCATTTGTGGAGCAAAAAATAATCAAGAAAAATATGGCGGTAATACGTGGATTTTTGGGGTTAAAAAGATAAAATTACCCTTGAGGCACATTGGGACTCCTACACACATGCAATGGACAATAACGGCTCAATTGAGGCCAAATGTGATCAAAATAGTGTTATTTTAAACCTTATCATCACTCCTCATCAAATCTTCACCTACAAGGTAACTCTCAATTATTCTTTTCAAATTAGAATTAATTACCTAAATTAATTATCTAATTAATTGCCTAAAGTAATTGCAAGATATTATTTCCATAATATCTTGCAATCAATCCCACAAAACAACAAAATGTGGCCAGTCCCAATTCTCCTAATAGGGCCGGCCACACCCCTATATATACTCCCTCATTTCTCCAAAAACCTAAGTCCAATTCTCTTCTAAAATTCTCCAAAATTTTCCAAACACTTTCTCCCTTAAATTCTAACTTTGGCATCGGAGGTTCTTCAGCCAAAGCCCCCCCTAATTCATCGTGGGCGCGTAAGGCTTTTGGCCTTGATATAAGGTGTTAATTGTTTTGCTGGTGCATTTTCGTCCAAGAAGAAGAAGGCAGAAATTTTCATCCACATGACTTAGCCAAACTCCCCCTCTCTTTAGTGTAAAAATATCGATATACTCAAAAACAAAAAATTATTTTCATTATTCAATGAATTTTACAGCATAAAACTATATAAAGAGAATAATTGCTAGAGTTGGAAGGACAAATACATAGAGAATTGCAATCCACTCGAAGTGGAAGGTAATAATTTTCTTCAACTACAATTATATGTTGAGCAAGGTCTTAAAAATTTCGAGGATGAAATTTCTTTTAAGAAGGGTATATCGTGAAGACCAATATTCTTTAAAACTGCTTTATGAAATTTGTATATCAAGTATTGTGATTAATTTCTTTAACTATTTTCGTTTGATTAATAATCATTTTATTAGATTACTTATTTGAGCTAAAAATCTAAATGTTTATTGTTATATTATTAGCTATCTTCAATTTTCTAGTCGGTGTAAGTTAACACTTTGGGATGGTTGAATAGCACTCTTATTGGTCCTAGCTATGAGATAAGAAGGAAGAATTCCAACCGATTGAAGCATCTATAGATATAATCGTCATTTGGAAGGAAAGAAAAGATAGACCAAAAGAGAGATCCAGATAGAGATCAGAGGAGAAACTGTATATATGCCGGACCAATTTATAACAGAGCTCCTCCGTTCCCCTTTCTCCTTACGTTTCCCACATTTTATGTAGTGTTTTTCAAAGATGCAAATACCTACTTTTGAAAATGGGGTTCTCTCTTGGGAGAAAAGTCATGTTGAGTAGCGGCTTAGCCCGCGAAGGATGGCTCCTTTTGATTTTTTTTTTTTTCTTACTTGAAAATAGAGATTCAAAATAACTTGTTTGTTCGTATTTATTTATCCATGTTATGTTAGTTATAATTGAAAAAAAAAATTATAAACAATGGGGTTAAATTGACTAATTGAATTCTTGTTGAGACTTCGTCATACATTATCCATTCTTCATATAAAAGATAAAAGTAGTCAAATCAATTGAATTATTAGTTCATTCAATTTTAGTTATGACTTAACTTTCAGTAGAATCAGTGGTGAGAGTGGAAAAAATTTAAGCTTTTCTTCAATTGGGGAATAGAAGGACGACGCAAGAATAGACTTGTGCTTTGGTATAAAGAGAGTTTTTCATTCTTCCTTGATCATATTTGGTTGGCCATGTTTTTCAATCTAACAATCTTATCAAGACATTTTTTTTTTTTGACAACATTGTAAAGCTACGATCATATTTCATTACTATGGACATTTACACCTCCATTTCCAACAGTCTTAGATATACCACAAACATTAGAGTTGTATATAAAAAAAATTAAATACTATGGTAACAAAAAAGTAACAATTAGTGAAAATTAAACATGCCAAAATAAAAATAGGTGAACGCGAAAAATCTCCCTCTACACACGCCAAGTTAGGCCCACTGAGCTAGCTTGTTGAATACGCCTTATCCAATTCGTGGGTCTATAACTCGTTAAGTAACTATTGGGCTCAGATGGCTTAACAAAGCTCAAATCACAAATGACCACGCAAAATCAATGATGGGGCCTCATAGACTATATGATCTTCGATGTCATTTCAGAGCCAAACTACTAATTGACTTGTTGAACATGATAACATTTTTTATAAGAACTAAACCAACCAATTACAAAATGTCACTTGTGCCTTGTTGAATCATCTTCAAGCTGAATCCTACTAGTACATTAGGACATGATCTTCAACCAGAAATAAGCAATTATTCCTCTGCCAAGAAACTCGAGCTTTTGAATTCATAGTCATTCTCAAAGTCTAACTTAAACATCGAAAAACCCATAGCTCATACCACTTCGATGGGACAAAGTCAAACATGTTCGAATATGAGTATAGTAATGTATATTATAGCCGACTATTATGATTCAATTTCGTGTAGATAAGTCTAATGGAAAGAGATCTTGAATTTTTCTAGACATTATAGGATTGAAACTCAGTTTCCATCCTAGTTTTTGCACTCATTGTTGGGCAAAGATTCCTTGGCAGTGTTCCACTTGAATGCTAATAAAAGAGACAAGTGGATTGAATGCGTACATATAGCATGCCTCTGATCTCGCAAGACACACACTCTACATTGAATCAAAGGCCTATTATTGATTTGAGCATTGAAGGTTTTGTCAGAGAGAAGGTGGTTTGCTATAGAAGATTGATGATTTCATTATCTTCGGTCTCTATAGAGAAAGGTGCTCTGTTTTGGAATTTTATAGTTCCTTTTTTTTACTGCTTCTACAAGTCAGTTAGGTTCTTTTGTTTACCGAATTGTAATTTGATACTTGTATGATTTGTGGTTGATGCCTAGGTTTTTGATAAGTTTAGTTTTCTGCTTGGTTGTAGTGTTATTTCAGTAATTGTTCGCTTTTATGGATTGTGTTTTTCCATTTCACTTCAATTGAATTTTACAACCTTTATTTTTGTTAACCTTCTATATTCCTCTAGTTTCTAGGTTACCGTTCCTAAAAAATACCACGTGCACATCATTTATAGGGAAGTAAGATTCTCTTTCCTCCCTCTCTTCCCTTTTTTCCTTTCTTATTTAAACGATTACGATTAAATCACATCAACATCTTATATTGATCTTTTTATAAAGAGATAAAAACAAAAGGAAAAGTACGAGAGAAAGAGATAAAAAGAGAGGAGACTAGGAGATGAGACTATCCCACTCCGAGCACATTATATATGCATCTGCGGCTCTGCCCACTTGAAAACAAGAAAGAAGAATCCTCAAGACAACCTGATGAAAAGTGACTGGTTTTAGTTGGGGTAACAGAGATACATGGCATATTCCCTTGAACATAACTAGACAGCAACAAACAAACAAGTGAAATATTTTTTCATGGACCCAACCTCACATAATCTCTTTTCAAGTTTGACACCAAAATCTCCATCCAAAACCTAGGATTCTAATCCCTTATCCCTTCCCACCTCTAAATCCCTCTTAAAAAAACAACAATCCTTGTGGGATTGCGATGTGATTTTGTTTCCCAAACAAGCAACAAATTCTGACCCAATTATTCTCCATGGAAGACCAACCCAGGGCAAGGGAGAAATTTTTACAAATACCTAGAACATAAGCTGACAATGGAGTTTCCAACGAATAAAATCTTGACAGCTGGCTATTTAACTTTGCAAGTTTTTTTCAAAATCTGCCACGTGTCTTCTATGTTGTTTTTTTTTTTTTTTGGTTGAATAACCAGAATTCTTCGACATAGGAACCCGATGAATGATCCACGGCACCCTCATATCTACCTCTGCCGGAATGGTATTGTGACCCGTTTCTTTATTATTTTTTGTAAGAGTTAACTTTGTTTAATTTTTATTTTACAAGTGTTAATAAGTGACTTTGATATAAAGTATTTGAGGTTAATGAAAAATATGGTATAAAATAGAGCGCAATTACGTTCTAAAATTTATACAATCTACTTTACGTATCGAGATAAAATTTGATGATTGTTGTTGTTATAGGTGTTAATAAGTAATTAGTGAAAAATACTACTTGTCAAGCTTATACCGGAAAGTTTCTCTTAGACATGGTCCGTGCCTGGATAACTCCAAGGATCAAAGTGTGGTGGAGGAAATGATTTTCGGCCTTCTTGGAAATGGAGTTTCGTTGTTGAAACCCTAGAGAATGGTATGTCAGTAATTGAGCGGCGGACAACTTGTCTATACGTTAATGGACACATGTAAATAATTATTCTTGTATTACGGCTTTCCACACACATTTTTTATGATTTTATGTTTTGCCTATGAAATATCAAAATCATTGTCTTTTGATTTATCTTTAATTTTTTTTCCCACACTTTTTTAGGAGATTGTTGCAGTCCTTCTCTCTATTTTTTTTATTATTATTTATTATAAAAGAACTTTAACGAAAAGTTTTCAGTACCATTTATTTTAACGAAAAATCATATTTTTATATTAAAAAGTCAATCCCGGTATTATTCACTTTACCCTTTATTTTGTCTTTATCATTAAAACTCAAAGTTTTCAAGTTATTTTCATTAGTTTTCCTTTATTTTAATGGAACAAAACAATGGTGACATTTGCATTAGTTTTCCTTTATTTTAATAGAACAAAACAATGGTGACATTTTCAGAGTGTTAACTGCAACTTCTTTTGTTATTCAAGCAATATTTTTTAACTTACTTTGTTATTTATGTTGATTATCTTTTGACGCTATTGTTATACTAATTTTCATTTGATTTCTTTTTTCATGTAGGTTTTATGATGGTTCGACAGATTATTGTGGATGCAAATTTCTTCCTCCTTGATCTTGGAAAAAATTGCACCTACAAAACAATTAACACCTTTGGTCAAGGCCAAGAGCCTCACGCGCCCACGATGAATGTGAGGGGGGCTTTGGCCGAAGAACCTCCGATGCCAAAATTAGAATTTAGAGAGAAAGTGTTTTAGAATTTTAGAGAATTTTAGCAAGAGAATTGGAAGTGAACTTTGAGGAAAAGAATGATGTTTAAATAGGAGAGTGGCATAATTTGGGAGTTATGGAATAATGACCTAATCAATTAGCTAATTAATAGAATAATTACCTAATTGATTAGCTAATCAATATAATAAAAATGGAAGATTTTGCGAGTTACCTTGTGGAGAATATTGGATGAGGATGGATGAAATAGATTTTGAATTTTTACCTATTTTGGGCACTTTTGACTTGGTTGAGGGATGATTGCCCGCTACTCATGCGTAGGAGTCTCGGTATGCCTCAAGGGTATTTTTGTCCTCTTTTATCCAAAAATTCACGTGTTGCCTTATGATTATTTTTTACTCCACAAATGCTCCCACACCTATTGGGCTGCTCGTAGGAAAGGGCAGCAGGTGTAGAGATCTTCCTACTTTTGGAAACTGAGGACTGTTTCCTATTTTGATGTAGATTCCCTCTTTAATAGGAAATTAGATCCTTCTAGGAAAGGGAAATAAATTTCTATCAAAGCCTATTTAAGTCCACCTTAAGTGGGTTATTAAATCAACTTTGGAGAGCAATTTATTTTACCCTACAAGAAAGAGAGAGAGAGAGAGCTTAGAGGATATTTGTTCCCCCTCCTCTAGCAATCTTCTACATCTTACCCGTGTAAATGACCATCTTTCATTTCTTTCTTTGTCTTCTCCGTGCTGCACCGATGTAAGAAAAATTTAATTTTCCTTGTCTTTTTCTTGGATAGTGTTGTCACGGGGCAGCCGTCGGGGTGGTGTGGCAGGTCGGCTAACAGGGGCCGAGAGTCGGCTCGGCATGGGCCGATGATGTGTTATGGCATAGACCACTCCTTTAGGCTGCTCGGCTTTACTAGAGCCAAAGGCAACTTGTGTGTCTGGGGCCGTGGATTGTGGCGCTAAGGCGCAGTGCTAGGCGAGCCACATGGCTTATGTCCTTTGGGCTCTTGGACCTAACACGGGCCAGTGCGGTGATTAGGAGAAATGAGGAGGTTGCGGGCCTCATAGGCTGCTAAAATGTTAGGCATGCAGGCCTTTTACCTGCTAGTCCGAGAGAAAAAAAATGAGGGAAAAACCAGTATGGTTTAAGTTCCACTGCTGAGTACTATGAATAACGTTGGCTACTTAGTTATCTTCAGCAGGAGAAATCTGGATTGCTCTTAAGAGAAAAGGTAAAGAGGATCGAGGCAGATACTTTGGCTATTTTGATCGTTGTCATTGAGCATACTGTGAATGAAGGTGGAAATAAGAGATTTTCCCTGTTTGCTCAAGAGATGCTGGTTAAGAAAAAACTGAAAACTTCCTCCGTTGCTCGTGAGGGTCTGCCTGCTGTCGAGAGGCCTGTGATTGACATGACTTCTTCTAATGGGAAGAAAAATAAGGCTGCTAGATTTAAGCATGTGGTGTCTGCCATGTTAAGAATGGCTTGTACGATTACTGATAAGATTGCTCAGCGTAAAGGTCCTATAATGCCCCCAGTGTCGAGGTCTGTACCAAGTCGTCCGTTGGGAGCCAAGTCCGGTTCACCTTTGGAGAGACTTGTTATTATGAAGAGCGATAAGGTGGACTTTGCTGTTAAAGTGGGGCCAATGCCTACTCCCTCTGCTGCTGAGACTGATTCGCCTGCTGGGAATGAGGAGACTGCTCATATGAGCAGCTATGAGAAATCCACTAAGCCTACTTCTAGGGAGGCTGCTGAGATCTGTGTGCTCTTGAAACCAAATATGCTTGAAGACATGGACATTTGTGCCAAGTTTGTTGATGGCGTTAGAAAGGTTTGTTTGCCCAAGTTCATTTGCGAAACATACGACCCAATATAGAAGGACTACTTTGCTTGCTATGATATAGATATAGCAAGGCTACCAAGGAGGTAGAGAAGACTATGGCAGCTGGAGCTTATTCCTCGGCCGAGGAGATTAAGAGGCTGGATTCTGAGCTCATTGCTTTGAATGGGTCTAATACTTCTGCCTCCACATCTCTGCAGCTTGAGACCACTCGTCAAAAGATCGTTGACTTGAATACTAGGCTTAACGCGATCCAAGTTAAGTATGAAAGTGCAGAGAAGGAGATTGGATGTTACATACCTCAGATTCAAGATCCTGAGTTTGCAGTTTCTGAGCTTTGTTTCACTGCTTATGCAAAGGATGAAGAGTTTGATTGTTGCTTATAATCAAGTGATCTACTTCAAGAAAATCGTCGATAGGCTTGAACCCCAAGTGTTGGAACTTCAACGTGTATTGAAGATCAACAAAAGTCTGAAGAATGAAATGGATGAGCTGCAGTGCATCCGTGTTAGTCTGCTTGAGGAAAATGGGCAGCTGAAGGGTGAGAATGATGGGCTCGAGGTTTCGAGACCTTCTTTATTTCTCCAAAAGACTTGCTTGCTTTTACTTTTGAGGCTTCTATTAGTGAAGTAGTTGAAGAAGTTGGTGCCCAGGCTAGGGTAGCCGAGGGTGAAGCGCTGGATGATACCGTTGCTAAGAGCGTCACGGCTGCTGAATGTGTGGTGACTGAGTAGTCATGGGATGTCCAAGCTGTTAAAGTGTAGTCTTCTAGGTAGCCTTTAGGATTTTCTTTGTTTTTCCTTGTAGCTCTTGTTTTTCTTGAACTCCTTCGACCTTTGCTAGTTGTTTATAAACATACTTCATTCGTTTTTCTTCATCTTCGCTTCTTTTGTTCATGCCTTAACCTTTAGATTTTATAGACCAGTGGCAGACATGTTACTTTTCTATAAGCAAACAGCCGTAGGTGTTGGTGTAGAACTTTGCAAAGTTGTTAGCCATAGGGTTGGCAGCCGGATGCTTTACTTACAGAAGCAGACAAGTCCGCGTAACCGTTAGGTTGTTAACCTTGGCATTCTCCAATTCCGTAGGTTGTGTAGTAAGTATCACAACACTTTAAGACTTGGTATAAGTTGTTCCGCGCTTGGCAAAGGTGAAGCTTATCGACTACGTAACATGTCGACAATGGATAAAGCTTCGTTTATGCACACTAGCTTATTTAACCTTTCATAAGAATGTGCGGTTATATAAGTCTAGCGTGGCTTTACTGCTCGAAGGGCAAGCTGTATGTAGTCTTCTGGAAACCGTAGGCTATCTTAGTGCACTCGATATCAACTTTAGGGTTCCAGGGCAACCGTTCATCGGATGTACTGTGTAATGTGCGCCCCCTCCGTCTCTAGGGCTAGTTCCCCACGGATTAGGCCAAGAGACCCAAAATCCTTTAGTTAGCTAAGCCTTGAAAAAGACCATTGTGGCTACTTCTAGGAATCTCAGCTCAAGCCATCGTGCATCTAATTATACTAGGGCAGCCAGGCTCATCCACGTCTGGATATTCGGAGTGTAGAGTTTATCCTCCCGTCTTGGAAAGCTGACCCATGTGGGTGTCGGGGAATTGGTTTACCTTCTCGTACTAGAGAGCAATTAGTTTACCCTATCGCACTGGAGAGCATGGTTGGTCTATTCGGGGGCTCAATTCCTGTGATGAGTCCCTAAGAAAGGCGTGGTCTTCTTTTGAAATGCAAGAGTGATCAGTTGTTGTAAGCATGCAGCCGAACCAAGTTGTGATTACTTTTGAATTCCTCATTGAAAAACGAGTGAAACGAACGAGAACTTAGCTATAACATAGGAACTGCATAACAACTGGATAATCCTTGGCTTGTGAGGTGATGCCCGTCAAGTTGCTTAAGTCTTCGGGCTTTGATGAGTGGGGGGGGTAGGCCTGGCAAACGGGTCGTGTCTGTCGTGTTCGTGTCGTTTTCGTGTAACACCTGTTATCTTAACGGGTCGTGTCGTGTCACACCCGTTATCTTAACGGGTCCTTAACAGGTCGTGTCACTTTACCCAACGGGTAAAGTGACCCGACCCGTTATGACCCGTTAAGAAAAAAATATATTTTTTTACAATTTGCACATACCACACATTGCGACATAAATATTACTTGAAAACATTAAAACATTTCTCGTTCAAGTACTATATCTACACTCGAAAATGAAAGCCTAATAAAAAAAATAATACATACACTACTAATCTATTACAAATATTAAATGTATATAATTATTAATATTATAGTTGATTCATACTTTTATTAAGTATATAAATTCCACTAGTGTAAATATTTTAAATTGAAGATCAAATTCATTCTTTGTATTCATATAGGGTCAAGGAGTGTAGCTGTTAAAATTCATCAAAATCAGAGTTAAAATAACCGTTAAATCTTGATTTTTCGTTTATAACCGTCGAAAAGCTTTGTCCCGTTACTTGATCTCTGAATGTTTTTTTTTTGTGATTTTTTGCTGATGTGATCTCCAAGCATATACAAACAATTTTGACGGTTTGGATCGTTGAAATTAGTTTTGGAGAATTCGTAAAACGATAGATTGACTAACACTTAGAGTTTATTTATACTTTCATTAAGTATAACATAAGATTTTGTGGTATCCACTTGTGTAAATATTTTAAATTGAAGATCGAATTCATTCATTGTATTCATATAGGGTCAAGGAGTGTAGTTATAAAAAATCATCAAAATCGGAGTTAAAATAACCGTTAAATCGTGATTTTTCGTTTATAACCGTTGAAAAGCTTTGTCCCGTTACTTGATCTCTGAATGTTTTTTTTTTTGTGATTTTTTGCTGATGTGATCTCCAAGCATATACAAACAATTTTGACGGTTTGGATCGTTGAAATTAGTTTTGGAGAATTCGTAAAACGATAGATTGACTAACACTTAGAGTTTATTTATACTTTCATTAAGTATAACAAAAGATTTTGTGGTATCCACTTGTGTAAATATTTTAAATTGAAGATCGAATTCATTCATTGTATTCATATAGGGTCAAGGAGTGTAGTTATAAAAAATCATCAAAATCGGAGTTAAAATAACCGTTAAATCGTGATTTTTCGTTTATAACCGTTGAAAAGCTTTGTCCCGTTACTTGATCTCTGAATGTTTTTTTTTGTGATTTTTTGCTGATGTGATCTCCAAGCATATACAAACAATTTTGACGGTTTGGATCGTTGAAATTAGTTTTGGAGAATTCGTAAAACGATAGATTGACTAACACTTAGAGTTTATTTATACTTTCATTAAGTATAACATAAGATTTTGTGGTATCCACTTGTGTAAATATTTTAAATTGAAGATCGAATTCATTCATTGTATTCATATAGGGTCAAGGAATGTAGTTATAAAAAATCATCAAAATCGGAGTTAAAATAACCGTTAAATCGTGATTTTTCGTTTATAACCGTTGAAAAGCTTTGTCCCGTTACTTGATCTCTGAATGTTTTTTTTTTGTGATTTTTTGCTGATGTGATCTCCAAGCATATACAAACAATTTTGACGGTTTGGATCGTTGAAATTAGTTTTGGAGAATTCGTAAAACGATAGATTGACTAACACTTAGAGTTTATTTATACTTTTATTAAGTATAACATAAGATTTTGTGGTATCCACTTGAGTAAATATTTTAAATTGAAGATCGAATTCATTCATGATATTCATATAGGGTCAAGGAGTGTAGTTATAAAAAATCATCAAAATCGGAGTTAAAATAACCGTTAAATCGTGATTTTTCGTTTATAACCGTTGAAAAGCTTTGTCCCGTTACTTGATCTCTGAATGGTTTTTTTTTGTGATTTTTTGCTGATGTGATCTCCAAGCATATACAAACAATTTTGACGGTTTGGATCGTTGAAATTAGTTTTGGAGAATTCGTAAAACGATTGATTGACTAACACTTAGAGTTTATTTATACTTTCATTAAGTATAACAAAAGATTTTGTGGTATCTACTTGTGTAAATATTTTAAATTGAAGATCGAATTCATTCATTGTATTCATATAGGGTCAAGGAGTGTAGTTATAAAAAATCATCAAAATCAGAGTTAAAATAACCGTTAAATCGTGATTTTTCGTTTATAACCGTTGAAAAGCTTTGTCTCGTTACTTGATCTCTGAATGTTTATTTTTTATGATTTTTTGTTGATGTGATCTCAAAGCATATACAAACAAGTTTGACGGTTGGGATCGTTGAAATTAGTTTTGGAGAATTCGTATGCCATCAATCAAGTTCCGTGTGTGTGTGTATATATATATATATTTATTAAGTAGATTTAAATCCATTTATTTTGTACGTATAAATTATAATTGACTGGTACACAGAATAGTACATACATCACGTGTCACGTGTGTCATTATAAAAATAGTGAGATATGTCATGACAGTCATGTGTGTGATAAAAAGTTCATAACTTAAAAAAAAAAAAAATTTCTCACCACTTCTATTAATTTTCATTTTTCCCTCTTTTTTTTGTTTCATTTTCAACTTTTTCTTATCATTTTCACTTTTCCCTCCAACATCTTTTCCTAATTCCCTCACATTTTTGTTTTATTTTCAACTTTTCTTAACATTTTCATTTTCCCTCCATTTTTTTTTTCAAAAAGGGCGGCAAGTTGGCAAATGCATGATCATGATTCATGCATATTAAATTATTAATTAATATGCATTATAGTTTTTATAAAATTTAATATATATATATGTATATAATTAGTATAGATAGACTTAATATTTTGGGGGTATAATTATTATAGTATATATAATAATTATAATTATTATAAATTTTATAGTTAATTTAATATATATTTATATATATATATATTTATTATAATTTTTAGGGGTATAAAATTGTAAAATTAATGTATATAATTATTACAATATTTTTTTAGGGTTATAAAATTATAAAAATAATATTCTGCTTATCGTGTATCGTGTTTACCCACGTGTATACCCGACCCAACCCGTTATCTTAACAGGTGCTTATCGGGTTACCCGATAAGACCCGATTCGTTATTGTGTCGACCCAAACACCTGTTAATTTCGTGTCGTGTCGTGTCGGGTTATCGGGTTGTGTCAGAAATTGCCAGGCCTAGTGGGGGGGTCACACATGGTACTTCCTTAAATTGTAGGTGATTCACTGCTTTTTGATCTTTTTGTCATTTCATGGTGGCGAGGGTGTAATTACTCTTGCCACCTACTCTGCTGATCTTATATGAACCTTCCTAGATGGGATCCATCTTTTTGGAGCCTTCTCTGTGGGCAGTGATGAAGGCTTTTCTTAAGACTAGATCTTTGGGCTGGAATTGCCATATCTTGGCTCTTTTGTTATAGCTGGAGATGAGCTGCTGTTGGTAGGCTGCGATGCGGATGATGGTCTACTTATGCTTCTCCTCTGCCAGATCTTAGCTTCTGGCCATCTCCTTACTGTTCTGCTCAATGCTTGGTAGTAGAGCGATGATACTTGGCTTGGTGACATTGGGATGAATGATTTCTTCTGAGCTAAATGCCAAAGAGAAAACAGTTTCATCGGTTGCTCGTCTTTTAGTGGTGCGATATGCCCATAGACATCTGGGGAGTTTATCTGGCCATTTTCCCTTCTTGTTGGTGAGGGATTTCATGAGGCAGTTAAGGATCATCTTGTTGGATGCTTCGCCCCGCCTATTGCCTTGAGGATATCTCGACGTGGACATGTGCTGCTTGATGTCATACTTTTGGAAGAACTTCGCCACATGTTTGCCCACGAATTGTAGACCGTTGTCAGTGAAAATGGACTGAAGGATGCCAAATCGGCAAATGATGTTCCTCCATAGGAAGCGCTTTATGTCTGTCTGAGTCGTGGTGGTCATAGGCTCTGCTTCTACCCATTTGGTGAAGCGATTGCCACGATCATCATGCATCTGCCCCCAGTAGCAGGCGGCATAGGTCCCAAGATCATCATGCAAATTTCTTCCTCCTTGATGTTGGACAAAATTGCACCTACAAAACAATTAACACCTTTGGTCAAGGCCAAGAACCTCACGCGCCCATGATGAATTTTTTTTAGGGGGGGGGAGGCTTTGGCCAAAGAACCTCCGATGCCAAAGTTAGAATTTAGAGAGAAAGTGTGTTAGAATTTTAGATAATTTTAGCAAGAGAATTGGAAGTGAACTTTGAGGAAAAGAATGGGGTTTAAATAGGAATGGCCGGCCTCCTAGGGTGAGAGAGGACCGGCCACCTAGCTTGTTTGTGGGCTAGGTTCTTGATTTGTGTTAATTTGGAAGTTATGGAATAATTACCTAATCAATTAGCTAATTAATAGAATAATTGCTTAATTGATTAGCTTATCAATATAATAAAAATGGAAGATTTTGAGAGTTACCTTGTGGAGAATATTGGATGAGGATGGATGAAATAGATTTTGAATTGTTACCAATTTTGGGCACTTTTGACTTGGTTGAGGGATGATTGCCCGCTGCTTATGCGTAGGAATCCCGATATACCTCAATGATATTTTTGTCCTCTTATATTTAAAAATTCATGTGCCGTCTTGTGATTATTTTTTGCTCCACAATTATGTTGGAAGATAGTATTGCAGAGGTTTCAGGTTTGCAAAAAGGAAATTATCCTAATTTTTAATTGTCCATGAGATTGACAATATATATCTATGAGATTGGAGCCAGTGATCGGATATTAAAGTATATGCGGAAGCCTACAGATTTGGTTTAACTTGTACTTGAAGCATGTGAGGCATCTTTTTCCTCATTTGGAGTTTTCTTCCCCATGATTTTCTTCAAGAAGATATTTATTTAGGGTCACTTCATTAGTATCCACGTTCAGCATGCTGTCCTTTTTTTTTTTTTTTTTTTTTGAGAGATTTTGTATTTTGGTTAGAATTATTGCTAGTGCGTTTTTCTTGTCTTTTATACTCCATGAAAGTAATCAGCAGAGAATAGTTTTATGTCATCCAATATATTCCTATTAAAAGAAGAAACTAATAAAAAATTAGTAATATTAGATAAATTAAATTTTCAAATCAAATAATGTGCTACTAATAAGAAATAAACAAGTTAATTAATATTTAATTATTATTTTTTTATTTAATTTATAAAATTTAATCTGTAAATTTAGTCTCATTAACGTTACTAATAAAAAAATTATGTAGATGGGTCGGGCCATGCTAGAGTAGGTTATCGTTTAGGAGCAACATTCTTTTTATGTCTTTATTGATTTATTTTGGTGTATATAATATATCAACCTTTTGTTTAATTTATTTGGTAAGTTAGGTCTATCTCCTTATTTGCTCAAGGTGGAAGCATGCATGGGCGTTCACACATTGGAAGGAACGCAGTGTGTCGCCATGCAGAAGCAGATGCACGTGGGTTCCATTGTAACTTTCTTCCTCAACATCTGTACCTACGGAGCAGGTGAAGATAACGACAACAAGGGAATTCTTTTGTAATTTTAATTCTCCACCCCTCTTATTTTGATCAATTAGTTTTTTCTTGAGCAACAAAACAAAGACTGCCAAAATGATCCTTCAAATCTTAAAACGATACATATCTTATTCTAATTTAGGATGCACAATTGTATGAAGGTTACAAATTGAATACAAGTCAAAATTCTGATCATATTTTAGAGGACATAAATTTTTGTGTTCATTTGGAATACTTGTTCCCTGACTTACGATTTTACAAATCTTTATTGTCCGAATATCATAATCAGAATCGTCTTTTTTTCTTGTCATCTAAAGAGCATATCTATAAAAAAAAATCATTCGATTTGGAGATCGTTTAGTCATTTATACGTATTAAACCAATCAATAATTTTGGTAACAAGTAACATCCTCATGATGAATCATCTATTTGTTTTCATATGAACAGCTAAACGCCCTCCAAATTGAATATATATTTTTTCAGATATAATCTTTAGATGAGAATAAAGAGAATAAACAGTTCTAATTATGATAATTATATCTTATTGCTTAGACATACAATTAAACATATAAATACCCATTAAGCATAGAAGAATCATGTCAACCACATAGGATTGGCTTGATATTGGTCATCCTCATTAGTTTATCTACTCATCTTAATCTTAATTCTAATAAATCTAATTGATCTACATGCAAAATTCCTAAGGTGATCGATCATTAGAAATCCAAATCTAGAATAGAATACATGCAAAGATTAACAACATAACATGTAATGTAATCGAATAATGATAAACAAATTAATTAGTTCACAAATATTCATGTCATGGCTTCATATAAACTTTAGAAAATAACTTAGTTACACATACAAATAAAAATAAAAGAAAGAACCTAAGCTTCATGACGAAGCATGTCCCTAAACTCTTCTTCACGAATTGCGGTGTGTGGTAATGGTATAGTATTATGGTGGAAGGGAGAGAGAGCTTAGGAGGCCTTAATGTTGCTATAAAAACCTAAAAGGTCTGGTAGAACTCTCCAAAGCAAAACAAATTTCAAACCAATTAAGGACACAAATTAAGAAAGAATCCTTATTGGCTTGGGGAACACGTAATCCGTTTTTCACACCAATTTTGGTGTTACAAAATATTAGCCACATTTAAACTTGAGACATTTAGAGATCGATCAAAGAAATTGGGAACATAGTGTTTAAAAAAATTATTTCAGATCAAATTAATCTTTTACAATAGAAATATGATCTATGAATGAAGTTAAAAAATAAAAATAAAAAAAATAAAAAAACGTATGTGAGTCATGCGTCCGGTAAGTAGTCCCACGTTTTGTAAAAAAAAATGGCGAGGGAGTAGTAAGCAACCTACATACACAATGGAAACACAAAAGAGGAATTGTTTGGATTATTTTTGTCAATTATTGTACAAAGAAATATGCATTTCCAATAAAAGATTAGACTAGCAAGAACAAGAATTATATATAAGAGCACTTCGGAATGAGCGTTTAAGCTATATTTTGGTAAAGGATTTCCATACCCCACCTTGAGGTTAAGTTATTAAAAAATAGAGAGATCAAACTACGGTTTGGTCAACCGTAATGATAGAATTGTGAGATGCTAAATCGCTTTGAATATTCACACATTTGTCAGCAGCAAGTTCAAACCCTTCAATCAAAGGGTCCACAATAAGATAAATATGTTTCACTTCAATATCATTTAATTATAAGCATGCTAGAGAACTTAAGTACCCTCCAATATTGTTGACCAAAAAAAAAGGCACCCCCCTATATTATCACTATCACCATCAAGATAACCATATAATTAATATAGTTTAGTAATATTATACGAGTAATAGAAATTATATGACATTTTCTCTACTTTCTTGACTTTGAGATAAAGCTAGCTTAGGGAATCTTATTCTCCAATCATAAAAGGAGATAAGATAATATGTTTTATTTAACTTATGTTCGAACCTCGTTTCATGCTACATATATATTAGAAAGAAAAAAAAATACCAGGTGGATCCCTATGCATATAGTTGAAGGAGATTGTAGATATAATTATAGTGAAATTTCTCTCCTCTTTAATTATTTCTTTTGGTAGGAGTGCTAAATCCGCTTAAATCTCGTATTTGAACACCCTTGAATTTTATTTAAAATGTAAAACTACTACAAAGTACGTAAAAGTTTCTTAAAAGAAAAAAAAAGTTTCTTGCAAACCCATATATTGAACACACACTAGGTTTTGAAACAATAGAACGTGAGTTTGCATAAGATATACTTCAAGTAAGTTTTTACATAATCTTCTTCTGTTCGAAGAAATGATTCATCGAAATAATGAGTCACAATTTGTATCGACACATCTGAAATCGTCAAATGTTTAGGTGTTCCTCTATTCAATCGTTTTCCTTCTTCTTGTTGCTGGATATCTCATTCGTACACATTTTCTCTTTGTTTCTCAAGCCTATAGTGAGTTAGACAAAGAGAAAAAGTATAATCCGGAGGAGTTGAGTGATGGGAATAGTCAAAGTTCATTTCAGATACAGTACAAATAGAATATGATCCTCTTTCATTTCTTTCTATATTTATTGACAACCACTATAATCTTGATAACAAACAAGTAAGTCTTATGTGTACTTTTACAGTTTTTATTTGGATTTTATTTTCTGATCGTTGTGTTGCATACGATTGCAGATCATTGTGTTGGCACGTTTCAATTTTTATGTTGAATTTGCTTAGAAGTGACAAGTAGCCTGTAGTTTTTGTCAGTGATTATTCCACTGTTATTAAAACATTTTATTCACTTTTAATATAGTAGCTAGTCAAATATTATTATTGTTATTAGTTGTGAATAACTAAACAATATAAGCGTAAAAGAATGCTAATCACTATAATTCGGGTTTGCTATCTAATTTGTTTTGGTTGTTGAGACTGATCCCAATTAACCTATATGTTCTAAAATGTTCTCAGTCATAGGATTGTATGTTGACTATTCTCAACAACTGGTATTTATCGTGTTTATAATACTCGTTTCATGTCAACAAGAGTTTGATCGCTAAAATAATACAAATTAATCATTATCTTTTGCATATCATTGACTTTGAGATTCTACACCACAGGTTAAAGGTTTGTTCTGTGTATCATCTGGATTTTTATCCTATGTTTTACATAAACTTGAATGGATTCATAATACTAAATTCCTAATGCAAGTTGAACTAAAGCTGAAAATATCATGTACTTAGTAAAATAATTGTGGTTCCACCTTTGGATTTCCTTCCTTACATAGGTTTGATTTGGATATTTGGTGCATACTTCTTTCCTCCAGATAATACACTATATATAGAGAGGCTATGTATGGAGTAGCTATATGTCCTTAAATAATATCACGTTATTATCACGCCTATAGCCGGCTATAGGATGGTGTAAGTGATACCACCCAGCAAGATCTCGGTTTTATAGAACCCCAAATTTTGGTCTAATAGTTCTGTACAAGATGTCAGTTTTTTCTTAAAAAGTATACATACAGTAAGAATCTCTCACATCCTCATTTTCTTCAACTCTAATATTGTGTATTGACATGGTTAATTGTCTTTAGTATAGATCACCATATAGAAATTAGGATTTAGATCTTTAGTAGCATATTAGTGGATCGCTTTGATTTTTCTTTTATGATACCTAAAATCTAAAATCTAAGTTCTAAATTCATTATATACTCTATATTTTGAATAATCCACTTAGTAAGTAGATTTATAGTTGAACAAAAGTAAGCATGTTATGTTATATTTTCTTAATTTTTATTTTCAAAAATATAAAATGGAAAAGAGTTTCAAATCACAATTTTTTTCCCCTTTTGCATTTCTATAACTCTTTGGTTTCTTCTTTTATGAAAGTTTTAGTATATTGTTATCTTCTAGTGTTTTTTTTCTTCGGGTTCGTATGAATTTTCGACGCATATATTGAATATTCTTTAATTTTACTATTAGAACTCCTTTTGCTTTAATTATTGTTTACAATAATTTTCTTCCATGAACTTTATGTAGCCTCTAGAGCTTGGTATTTAACGATGTCTATAGCTAAGACGCCTCACTTTAGTTTTTTATTGAGTGCGAGGCCATAATTTTTTATGCCCATGACATGTGGTACTCACACTCAATGTGATTGGAATAACCATAAAGCCCTCATAGTGTGGTCAGAGCTATATACGTATTTCGGATTGGACTACCACATGTCATGGTAATCCAGCACGACTCCATTAGTTTTAAGCCTATTAAAGCATATTACTTGTTTTCTAAGTAAAGAAAACCTAATTCAAGTCAAGTTAGGATATCTTGGGGATTAGGCAATGTAATCATAATCTTAGGAGGATTAAATACCTTATCCTTGATTCCTTACTAGATAGTCTCCTAATTTAATAGGAATTACTCTCTCAAGATCTCTATAAATACCCTAGTCTAGGTATTTACTGGAGTGCTCTCTTTGACATCTCCAAGGATTCTCTGTGGATATCTCTACGATTCATATCCTATACATTACACATATTCTTTCATGCACGTCATTGTCTATGCGTAGACATAGAGACTCATCTCTGCTACGCGCCTAAGCCAAGGCACCTTCGTCAAGGATGTATTTCGATGTAGCACGTATCATACATACTCCTTTCTTAAAACTACACTCGTGATTTGATTCTCCTTCCCTGGAGATATGTAGGTAGTTCGATCATGGATTCATTCACACCCCAAGCAACCCCATTCTCTCATTGCTAGAGTTCATGAGCAATTCCAACTTAATTACGCCTCTATTTGTGGATGTGTGTGATTTTGGTTCCAACAATTGGTGCTTAGAAAAATCATATTTTTCAGCCAATGACCTTTGTTGGGAGAAATGACGAAAGATCTTGAAGACAAAGCTTTTGATTGATGCTCCAAAAGAACAAATCTCTTGTTGTTCATAATAACCACCAATTTCGGTGACTCACACGAAAAATACTTTCTGAATGAATATTGCTGTTGTCTATGATCAAGGCCTGGGTTTTCCAAGCAAACACAAAAAAAAAAGAATTTCTAATACCTTTACTTATTTTTTTCCAATATCCTATTGCTCTGAAAAGTATTATTCACTTAAGCATGAAACAACTAAGAACACAATTTGACTAGTTGTTGTTGTTTTAGAAGAGGGACATGTGTTGCTCGCACAACCCATTTATTTTGTGTTATTTGGCAGCAAAAACTCAGGCTCCTAAACCAACGGAGCTTCGAGAGGCAATCTGACAGACCAAGGTCCCCATGTCGAGAACTTTTTTGTTAGCCATTCTGCCAGAGCTATTAAATCCAACAACAACAAAGCCTTTTTGACAAGTATAACGAAGTCCCATCATGGGAAGAATTTCACTGGGAGCATGTCACCCCAAAGGAAGGCATAAGTTCAATTCTGCAACTCTGCTTACAACCCAAAACGTCATGCATTGCGGGCACCTCATTTGGAACGCATGACAACTATGCCTAGCAAAGGCTCGGAGCTTGTTCATGCAAAACGATCCTTGAGTTAGATAAAATATAAACAAGGTGCTACTTGACGATACAAACTCTGACTAAATGCTTAGTCTGGAATGACTTGTTGAGCATACAAAGACCTTGTCAGAAGTCTACAATCAAATTTTCATGCGAGTCAATATGAGTTCACACTAAATGGGGGCAATGTTCAAAAGCTCTAGGAGTAATGTAATTGCGTCTTAAACCAATTATGCGCACTTAAATGATTTATATCAGAAAAATGACTTTCCGGATGAATTTCATTACACAGCCAGCTGGGAACAAGAGCAAAGCTTGAAGATTGACGTGTCAAATTAATTTTTGACCTAATCAATCATTCCAAATCTTTAAGCAAAGATAGTCACATATGCATTCTCGTCAAAACTGCACATATGGCAGAATAAATCTTCTTGATTTTTCCATGTGATGTTCTTTATATCCTTGGAAAGATAAGAGACATAACTATAATGTTCCTATTTTACAAAAAAAATTAGAATGAAGAAAAGTCTCAGATCTGGCATCTAACACAGCTAAACAGAAAACCAGCACAACCAGAACATCACAGAAGCACTGTCAAATTAACATATTAAACTGTACTTGCTAAAAAAGAACTAGGCATTACTATATTAATTTGGTATTGAATTTGTTATCTACGAGATTCGAATCTAATACCTTTTACTTACAAATAGAGAAGAATACTACTAGACTATAATACAAATGGCTATACCATATCAACTTAAACTGCACAATATGGATGACTTGGTAAAACATTCACGCTCTCATTTTTTGGATTTATTTCCTTATATAGTTTGGTTTTGGATATTATTCTTCTTTTTCTTAACAGTTCTGGATATTATTTCACCTCTTTAAGGAAAAGTGAGACTCAATTATTAAAAAAAAAGAAAAGAAAAAAAGAAGTTATTTTGTAATTTCTTACATGATGTTGAAAATACCGCTAACCCACTGAAAAAAGAAAATCAGTATTTAAATGAAAAACAAAGAAGTATATGGCATCGCCTAATAGCTCGGCGCTCTTGTCTCTCCTTACCCTTTCGGATGTTCTCTCTCTCTTGTGTCTCCCTGAAATGTTAATATATGAAATTTTGAAATCATTCCCTTCTCTATACTTTCTCTCTCTTCTTTTTATTTTCTCTGCGTCTTCAACAATTCTCTCGTTCACTCACATTTGGCTAAAGCTTAGGGTTTCATTGAAGAAATCCTAAGCTTCCATTCAATTTAGCACGAAACAACTAAGAATACAATCTAACTACTTATTATTAGTTTACAATAGGGGCATGTGTTGATTACACAACCCCTTTATTTTGTATTATTCGGTAGCAAAAACTCAGGCTCCTAAACCGGCGGAGCTCTGAGAGACAATCTAACCAACTGAAGTCCACATATTAAGAACCTTTCTGTCAACCATTCTAGTGAAGGCAGTAACTCCGACAACAACAACGACAATGACAAAGCTATTCCACAAGTATTTAGAAGTGCCATCATGGGAAGAAATTCACTAAGGGCATGTCACCCTAAAAGAAAGCATAAGTTCAACTTCGCAACTCCACCTATAACCAAAACGCAATGCACTGGGGGCATCTCATTCAGAACGCATGACAACTCCACCTAGCAGAGGCTTAGAGTTAATTTGCTCATGCAAAGCGATCTTTGAGTTGGATCAAATATAAACAGGGTGCTATTTCATAACACAAGCTTCAACTAAATGCTTAGTCTGGAACGACTTGCTTAGCACACAAAGTACGAAAAAAGGAACTTGGCTTATTCCAAAAGAAGGTAGCAAAAATGGACTAGCACCTCATAACGAATCCAACTCGTAGACCTCTTGTCTAAAGTCTACAATCAACTTTTCATGCGACTCAATTTGAGTCCATCAACTCTCAAATTAGGGCAAGTGCTCAAAAGCAATGAGGGCCATGTATTCGTGCCTTAAACCCATTCTACACACTTAAATGATTTCTATCAGAAAATTGACTTCTTGAATGCATTTCAACCCACGACCAGCTGGAAACGAGAGCAGAGACTAAAGATTGACGTGTCAAAATTTCACAATTTTTACCCAATCCATCCTTCCAGATCTTCGAGCAAAGAACGTCACATCACATTTTCCATCAAAACTACACTTGGGAGAACGAATATTTCGAAGTCTTTCCGTTTTTTCCATGTGATGTTCCTTATACCTTTAGAAAGATAAGAGACATAACTACAATGTCTCTATGTTTTACCTAAATTTTTTTAGAAGGAAGAAAAGCCTCAAATCTGGCATGTAAAGAGAATAAACTAGCACAACCAGCACATCAAAGCAGCATTGTCAAATTGACAGATTAAACTGGACTTGCTAAAAAAGAAGTGGGGTTTGCTATATTAATTTGATATTGAATTTGTTAAATACGAAGTTTTAACTTAAAATGTTCTACTTACAAATAAAGAAGAATATTACTAAACTATAATATAAGTGGCCATGACATATCAACTTAAACTGCACAAATACGACTTACTTAATAAAATATTTATGCAGTTACAATCATGCTCTCTTTTTTGGATTTATTTTCTTATACAGCTTGGTCTTGGATAGTATCCTTCTTTTTCTTAACAGTTTTGGATATTATTTCACCTGTTTAAGAAAAATTGAGCCTCAATTATTGAAAAAAATAATAATAAGTTATTTTGTAATTTCTGACGTGACGTGGAAAATACTGCTGACCCACAGAAAAAGGAAAATCAGTATTTAAATGAAAAACAAAGAAGTACGTGGCATCACATAATATCTCCTCTCTCTCTCTCTCTCTCTCTCTCTCTCTGTCTCCTGTCTCCTGTCTCCTGAAATGTTAATTTATAAATTCTGAAATCATTCCCTTCTCTGATCTCTTTCTTCTTTTTTGCTCTGCGTCTTCAACGATTCTCTCGTTCACTCACATTTGGCTGAAGCTTAGGGTTTCGTTCCAGACGAAACTCTCTCTTTCTCTCTCCATCTCTCCCTATCTCTCTCTAACATACACCCAGTGAGGTTAGGAAACCAAAAGATTGAAGCTTCAGAGGTACGTCATCTTCTTCTTCGTCGAACCAATCATAATTCCGACATTTCCGCGAATGCTCACAGGCCGATCTATTTTGCCTCCAATTTTCGTGTTTTCATCTTCCTGGAATCATCCAATTCTCAATTGGGTATGTGCAATTTTGTTGTTAGGGGTGTGCGTTTGCGACCTATGAATGGATGAATTTCGATTTTGAATTAGGTTAGTGCTCACTGTTTCTTCGATTGCGTATTTTTTTTTATATTTTTGGAATCAATTTGGGGGATTGATTCTGGATTGCCGTAGATTATGAATGTTGGTTAAGCTGCAACTTTTGTTTTTTGATTAATTTAATATGTTAGTTTTGACTTTTGGGGCTGGAAATGGAGTGTTAATGTTTAGGGGAGTGGCGGGAATTGAACAGAGCGGGTAAAGGTTGGTGCTTGGATGCCCTAGTGTGGGATTTGATAGGTTAGTGATGATGGATTTTGAGCCGTTACAACAGAAACCAGAATCCGCTGATGCCTGTGCCGATTTTGAGCGTGGATTTGAGGAATTCATGCGTGGGCACTTGGATGAATGTATGTCATTTGCATCATGTAGTTCTCCTCGTAATCCTGATGATGAAGATGACGAGGGTGAGCAGCTTGTGCGGAGGAGACGCAGGTTGGATTTGGAGGGTGATGATTTAGCAGAGTCATCTGCTGCGCGGTGCCACCACTCGCGGATTTTGAGCCGTTGGGCTGCGCGGCAGGCGCAGGAGATGATAACAACGATTGAGAGGAGGAATCGTGAATCAGAGTTGATGGCACTTGCAGGGCTGCACACGGTTTCAATGCTTGACTCCTCATTCTTGAGGGAGTCGCAGTCTCCTACCTCAAGGCGGCAGGGGGCTGTGGAGAGGCCAAGCACTCAGGCATCTGCAATATTGCAAATGTGGAGGGAGTTAGAGGATGAGCATGTGTTGGATAGAGCGCGTGAAAGAGTGAGGGAAAGGTTGAGGCATAGGAGGAGTGTTGAGGCTAATACTAATGAGTCAACCACAAATATGTCTGAAAGTCGGGGGACTGAGAATCAGGGTAGTTTGGCGGATGCAAGTGAGAGTGAGAATGAGTTTGGAACTTGGTCACATGATCAAATAGGTTCACAACGTGAACATGGTGCTAACGACGATTCTAGTAGAGAGCAATCTCCTGATCTTGGCGAAGTCGAGAGGGAGAGAGTGAGACAGATTGTACGGGGATGGATGGAAACTGGGATTAGTGATCATTCGTCCAATGTTGCTCAGAGAAACACTAGTCCCAGATCAGAGTGGCTTGGTGAGACAGAGCGTGAAAGGGTGAGAATTGTTCGTGAGTGGGTACAAATGGCAAGTCAGCAAAGAGGAGCTCGTGGGGGCCAGAGGGATGAGCAAGTCACCAGTGGCGGTGCTCAAGTTGATCGAGCACGTGATGGGACGGTTACTGACCATGAAGAAGGCCAAGCAGACCACATTCGCAGGGACATGCGGAGATTGCGTGGAAGACAAGCTCTAATTGATTTGCTTGTAAGGATTGAGAGGGAACGACAAAGGGAGCTCGAGTGTTTGGTGGAGCATCGGGCAGTCTCTGATTTTGCTCATCGTAACCGCATTCAGGTCAGTTCTCTCATGAAGATTGTTTATTCATGCCTTCTATTTTTTTAACATAAATCAATTTTCTCCAGTGGTGTGGTTGATATTTAAAAATTGGCTTTATCAATGAATGTGATTTCTATGTTCTAGTTTTACCGGATTTTGTAGAATACTTAAAGTTTGTGCTCATTAATTGTCTGGATTATTTAGAAGATCAAATAGCTGGGTACAATTGTTGTCATATGAGTAGCAGAGATGTCCGCATTTTGTGTTTATGATCCCATTTTCTATTATGAATGAATTTTTCTGGTCCTATTTGTATCTCCTTGTATCAGTGGATAAGGATGAGCTAGAGGCACAGAACTGATGGTTCAGTATGGAAGGCGTTTTCTTATTTCTCTGATATATCTTGCTTCTGTCTCAGTGGGAGATATGGGCTTATTCGTAAGTGTATCGTTTTGGGTTGCTAGATCAGGCTGCAGAGATACCATTGTATTCACTTAGCTTGCTCCCAAATTAGAATCTACACCCTGCAGAATACATTTTAACACAAACGTTTATCAATAATTATATTGCTACAAGGTGCATGATGATGTATTGTTAATTTAGGAAGAATAGCTATCAGTCATCCCCTATCTTTTCCCCCTTTTATTCATGCATTTTTAAAGGCATTTCCTATTTATGCCTGGTCTCATTGCCATTGCCTATAACATAGACGTGCTACAAGTTGCATTGATGGTATCCCAACATAATGGAATTGCGTATTTCTTTCCGGCACAGCTACCCAAAATTTTCTGTTTTATGACACAGTAGAGATTAAGTTTCCTGCAAATGTGGGCATGATTTGGCTACTAATACAATTAAACATTTTCAGTCATTACTCAGAGGGAGATTCCTGCGAAATGAAAGACCTGTTGAAGAAGAAAGACCGCCTTCCATGGCTGCTGGTGAATTAGTTCAGTTGAGACAGAGACACACAGTTTCTGGTTTAAGGTATGTGATGTTTTTAGTCATGCCATGTCTTACGATGCCTAAATTTTTTCATCACTTCCTTATTTGTTAACATTGGTATTTTTTTCGTTTATTCTTTTGTTCAGACTTTTAGTAGTTCTCTGATTTTTTAAAAGCTATCTATTTAATGAGAAAAATCTAAGGGAACATAGCATACTTTATGTTGTCTTGAAGGAACACATTTATCATCTCTGTCATTTCTCTCTAGTTTTGTTGTTGAGTCAGTTTACATCATTATATGAATAATTGGTTGAGGTTAGAGAATTCTTTTGTGAGGCCCTCCACAGTAGGCCGGAGAAAGTGAACATGATACCAATATATTGAACTCATATAGGAATCACACTTCTATAGTGGGCCGAAAAATTTGTGTGTGATACCAATATATTGAACTCGTGAGTGTGATGCTTATAAACTAATTCTGGAAGTATTGACTCTGACAGTTATTGGTGGGCTTGTGGGAGATTTTCTTTTTAAATCTACTATGCTGTGAAGAAACATAACTAATGATGGGCTTGTGGGGGTGGGGGAGAAACATAAAATTTCTAGATGGCATTGCCAGATCAACCATTACTTTAAGCATGCGTTTTTCTCCTGTTTTCAAATAGAGTAGATAAAGTCTTATAGCTGAATAAATGTGCATCAGTATTACATATTAATACTAGTGGCTATGCTCTAATACTTGGGATTGCTTTACAATATTTCTTCCTGGATAATAATAAAAATACAGAAAAAATACGAGATACTCTTTGGTTTGCGTTTTCTTATTCTTGGTTTTACTTTGGTTTACTTTATTGTTTGGGTTTTAATGCTCCAATTATATCTTTTGATTATTGTTGGATTCCATTAAATGAATGATAATTCTGTGTTGAAGGACGAACAAGAGTTGTGAATGTCAGTTGTTAGCATAATGACAAGTTTGTTTCCTTGTTAGGGAAGGGTTCCGCTCCAGATTAGAAAATATTGTTCGTGGTCAAGTTGGCAGCCAAACTGATTCTACAACTAATGGTAATATTAATGATTTTAGAAGCGAGTATACTCAAACAAGTGCTTCACAGGATGTCCAACAGGAAAATAATGATCAATTGCAGCCTGGCAGTCAGGCAACTGACATCAATCAGTTGCCAGATCAAACGGTTAGCTTGGAGATTAACACTACTGATGACCTTCTAGATTGGCAAGAAACTACTAATCAAGGAGGGAATTGGCAGGAACCAGTGGCTGAAAATGACACACAAAACTGGCAGCAGCCAACCTTTGGTCAATTGAATGAATGGAGAGATGGTAATTCCGAAGATACGGCTGAAAATTGGCAAGGAAATTCAGTCGATAATTGGCCTGAGGAAACAACCAGAAACGTTGATGGAGAAGCAGATCATCGACAAGAAGCCCAGGGAATTTGGCATGAGAATGGTACTCAGGAGGCTGTTGGAAATTGGGCCGAAGGGCCTTCTGGTCCAGTGAGAAATCGCCGCTCCGTTCCAATTAGAAGATTCAATAGATTTCATCCGCCAGATGATGATAACGTGTACAGCATGGAACTCAGGGAACTTCTGAGCAGGTATTTGATCACTTGTAGATTGATTACATGTACAACATAGACTTATTATTTGGTTCTTTTTATAATGGTTATGATTTCTATGTTGTAGGAGAAGTGTCTCTAATCTTCTTCGCAGTGGGTTCCGTGAAAGTCTGGACCAACTGATTCAGTCATATGTTGAAAGGCGAAGTCATGCTCCCATTGATTGGGAATTGCATAGAAACTTGCCAACACCAACTCCAGCTTCACCAGAGCATGATCAGGAGCAACAGCGGGATGAGCAGAATGAAGATCAACGTGATGCCATCAACAGACCTTCACTTGTTCTACCATCTCCACCAGTGCCCCCACCACAGCCATTATGGCATCAGGACTTACATCACACAGGCTGGTCTCGTCATAGCATGCATCGTTCAGAAATTGTGAGCCATCTTTTCTTTCTCTTAATGCACAGCTTGTTCAGGCTTTCTGATCATTTTTTTCTCAAAATTTTAGGTGTGGCTTACCAAGACCATGCATAATAGCCAGCTCTATATTCTGTGTCACTGGCTTTTAAAGTTTTATACCAGGTTAATTAATATAATATATTATTTATAAAGATATAAAAGATATAATATATTATTTATAAAGGAGTAATGCTAGGGAGACCACATATTTGTACCACGTTGATGTACCATCTCATGTGGCAAGTGATGCGTACAATCAACATCCAATTAGATAAATCCATTAATTGACTTGCCACAATAGATGGTACACAAACGTGGTATAAATATGTGGCCTCCCTAGCATTTTCCATTATAGTATATACAATAAACAATAACATTTACTATTTAATATATATTTTTATTTGTATTGAATTTTATTGTCAATTAATATATTAGTATCCAATATCTATTATACTGATACTATTATTATATGTATAATATACAATTTTAAACTCGCTAGATTTTTATTTATATTTAAATGTCTAGAATTCATAGTATGTAGAATAAGACTATATTTAATTTGAAATAGAATCCCTATTTCTTTTTGTCATTCATTTTGTTGGTCATTGAGTAATTGGGACCTTAGTAAGATATCACCTCTAGGATTAAGGGCTGGTTTGGTATTGCTGTGTTTTGAAAAAAAAATTGTTTCTAATGTGCTGTGAGAATAAGCAGCTGTGAAATAAAGCAGCAGAGTGTTTGGTAAACTTCTTTGTAATAGTGCTTTTGAAAAAAAAAAAAAAAACAGTATTATAGTGTTTGGTAGACTTTTATGTAAAACAGAAGTGAAAAAAAATCGATTTTTCAAAGTTGGGTTTTACAGCTTCTTGTTTTTGGCTTTTTTTCATCCAAAACTATGAAAAAAAGCTGAAGCTGAATGTTTACCAAACACAAAAACAGCTCCCAGCTTTTTTTTATTCCAGCTTTTTTCAGAATCACCTCAATACCAAACCAGGCCTAAATGACATGATTTTTTTTTTTTTTCACTTTTATATTTTATTCCATTTATAATTCTGTTTGTAATTTATTTTATTCCATTACTTTTTCTCGTAACACCATGTGTTGTAGTGATTGCCATGTTTAGAATTTATAATATTTTACTTAATATTTGGAAATTGTTGTAAATTTTACAAATTTTTAAGGGAGTCTTTCATTCCTAAGACATCATACCATAACAAAACTACTTGTGATGTATTGCGCCTGTTTAGTTGATGATTGATGCGAAATGGAGTTGGACTGGATTTTCTTTCCTGTGTCTAGTTTGTTTCCTTTCTCTCTTCTGCTTTCTCTGAACGTGGATCCTGACATGGAGCAGGAATGGGAGATGATTAATGATCTCAGAGCAGACATGGCAAGACTACAGCAAGGCATGAGTCACATGCAGAGGATGTTGGAGGCCTGCATGGATATGCAATTGGAGTTGCAGCGATCTGTCAGACAGGAAGTCTCTGCAGCTTTGAATCGTTCATCTAGTGAAAAAGGTTGGTTTCAGTTTCAATATTTTAAATGACAAGGAAACAAGTTTCTTCCGAGAATCTGTATGAATGTGGCATCTGCTTTCATTGAAGCTACATTTTAATCTCCGGGTTATTCATATGAAAGATGCTATTGCTTTGCAGGTTTGGGCGCTGAGACATCAGAGGATGGGTCCAAATGGGGTCATGTGAGAAAAGGGACCTGTTGTGTGTGTTGTGATAGTCAAATCGATTCTCTCTTGTACAGGTATATTGCTTATAACCATGATACATTTGTTTTGGCGGTTGTCGATGACTATCACTTTGTAATAAACTGTTCTTTGTATCCCTTTTCCCCCCCTTTTCTTTCGTTTGGGTGCAGATGCGGGCACATGTGCACTTGTTCAAAATGTGCGAACGAGTTGATTCGTGGCGGAGGGAAGTGCCCACTTTGTCGAGCACCGATTGTTGAGGTGATTCGAGCATACTCCATACTGTAAATTTAACTATTTAATAGGAAAGAAAAGAAAAATAAATAAATAAAAACTGAATAGAATGACCGGAATGGTGGAAAGAGGGGGGAGATGGTGGTTGTTCCATAGGATGAAGATGAATGGGAAGCTTCTGTGGTCCTTTTTTCTGTGGAGTGTTTTAGTAGTTGCCGATGTTTTTCTGATTATATATGGAAATTCGAATGCATTGTATAATTAGAATAACAGACGGCACTCTTGATTCATCATTCTTACGTAAATAAAATCTTCGCTGAATTTTTTTCTTTTCGTTTTGTTTCCCCGTTGGTTCTCAGCTCTAGCTATCATAGGCAAGCATAACTGTGATTAGTAAATTGGTACAAATTTTTACAGTATAGTAGGGCGGAGAAAGTAGGGCTGGTGAGAGAACAAAACGGAGTAGGTAAACGTAAGATTATGTGTAATTAGTGCATTTAGTGTAGTTTTTAACAGAATTGCTTGTAAATTACTTGCTGTGATGGGAACATAAATAACATTTGCTTGTGTCACGATGGACAGATTTATTTCTTAACAATAGTATAAAAAAAAAAGGAGCAGAATGACATCTTGTTGTCTTTGTACCGAAGCTTTGGGTTTGATGATATTCGTGGAAGTATTATTTCTCCCTTGTGCAATTCTAAAAATCTGCTTCTGGAAATGTGTCCTTGACATTTTTCTATGAAAAATGAAAGAGCTCGTGAATCTAGCATAAATCATTTTTGTTATTTCCCTTCTCTTTCGATGTTTCTTTGGATTATATTATATAACATGAGTATTTATAGAATATTTGTAATGATATTGATGCCAAAACCAAAATATTTGTCATGTTGTGCAGATGAGAAGATGTAAGTTTGGGATTAAAATTAGAAAACTTTAACGAAAAACTTCCAGTACTATTTATTTTAACGAAAAAGCACATTTTTACACTAAAAAATCAATCATGATACTATTTATTTTACTCTTTATTTTGTTATTATCGTTAAAACTAAGTTTTAAAGCTTTTTTTTGTTAGTTTTTCTTTAAAATTAATATTGGTGGAATTAATAAAGAGGTGTGTTACTTACATGCCTTTTTTATCTCCCACATTTCCTTCTTAATTTCTAACCGTTCGATGGAATGAATTGAAGAAAGTTATATGACGGAAATTAATATAGATGTGTAGGAAACAAATATGGGTGTGTGGAGACTGGAGAGCACCACTATTAATAAAAGATCGTTGGCTTGTCATTTTGAATCTTGATCCTGCACGCATAAATTGTAATAAAGTTTAAGAACTTGAAAGTTCAAATGCTAAGGAGATTATCTTAAAAGTTGGACTCTTCATGCATTATCTGCTATCTTATATTTTTGGCACAATTTTCATGTTAATCATAAAACATTATGTAAAAAACATAAGATGATGGAGAGTTCACGAAGAGTTTTACTTTAAGAAAACCTTCTTAATATTTCTCACTCGAGGTTTATTTTATCTTCTAGTTAATTTGCAGAGAAATCGAGATAATTAAGGAACCCAACTGTTCAGAGTTTGTAGGCTTGGAGCTAACTTGTTTTTGCTTTGAGGCTTCCTCATTATCCAAACACATTGATACTGTTCACCCAACAACAACTCCACTGCACATGTCCTGGGTTTCTGTTACATAAACTCGCTTGGCCAGTTTTAGCCTTCTTAAAGACAAGTTGCTCTAGTCATATATAAAGAGTTAAAGACAAATGTCAACACACTCAATATTTGTTTTTTAATATTTTCTAAACACTAAATAAAATTTCGGAATAATATTACTTTAAGCTTCTATGACTAATTACCCTTTTTTTTTGCTATACCATTTCACCGATGATTTCATCAAAATATTTTTATTATAAAAGGTAAATACCACAATTAATAAAAACCTCTTAGAGTGTGTCAAGGATATGGACCTGTTTTGAAAGTGCATTTCAAAAAACTAAAAGCGCTTTCAAATTATGTGTGATAGAAAAAGTTAGAAGTGCTTATGAATCCAAAAATAAAACTTTAAATGCTTTCTAAAAGAGTCACTTATTGGTGACGTGAAAAATCAGAGGTTCACATTTTTGCTAATGTGGATGTCAACTTTGCATCATGTAAATAAAAATAAGAGAATAAAATTAAAAACAAAATAGTAATGAACTTAAATAATATAATTTCATAATCAAATGATAGCTCTTTTAAATTACTTAAGAAATATTGACAACCTCCAAACTTAAAAAGTATAAATCTTGGGAAGGAGTTGCACTTGCATGATAGCATGGGTTCGAATTCTGTCAGTAGCAAATCTTACATTTAATCTAACAAAATTTATCGTTTGACCCAAAAAAAAAAAAAAAAAAAAAAAAAAAAAACTTAAAAATATAAACTTGGGAAGTTGATTGAAGTGAGACATTGAACCGTAATATATAGTTTTATGCAACTTTCTAGGTAGATAATTCCAAATCCTAGGAAATTCTTTTTCCTATGTTTGGATGAAGAAATTTAAGATTATTAAGGAATTTTAAAATAACGGCAATTGAAATAATATGATTTTATTTTCTATAATTTGTGAATTTTCTTGTTTGATTAACCTTAAAGAACAATAGAATTGAATACATAATTTGTTATTTTTTAAACTCTCAATCATATAAATTGGAAAATGACATCTATTTATATGAAATTTAAACTTGGGAATTAGAGGTCCCAGATTCCAAATTTTTTTTCTATACCGAAATTCTAAATTTCTATGTTTATGAATCCAAACAAGGAAATTGGTACATGTCAGTTTATAAATTCTGACTTTTATCTAAATTTTAAGTTTATTTCGTTCATCTAAACATAGTATAATTTTCCATCCATGAAATAACATGATGAAGTATAAAATCTACCTCAATTCCCAAGAAGCAAGATTCCTTCTAACCTTTCATTATAAAAAACACCTGTCTTACCTACTTACCGTAAGAATATTAAAAAAGAACAAACACTTGAAGCACAAAATGGTTGGTCTTATGAGGAGCCCTTTTCTTTCACTTTTCCACGAGTCTCTTTTCCAACTTGTCATTTCTGTTTGATTTTCTTTTCCTTTAGTCTACCTTTTTCCTGAGATTTTGATTCCTTCGGCATAAAGAAAGCAATATGTAATGCAAACGATTAATCATTAATGTATGGATACTCTCTGTCTGGGGAAACAGAAACTAACTAAAGCAATGTTCTTAGTGATGGCTTTAACAACACGATCTTTGGAAGGCAGATTCGTCTATTCAAATTTTTGCATTTTAATAAAAAAAAAATCATCTACTAACTTTATTTAATGATAAGGACAAAAAAGTAAAAAAATAAAAAATAAAAAATAAACATAAAAAACATAATTTGCGTTGGGCGCACGTTGAATATAATTGAAAATAGTATTTTAAATATAATTACTGAGAACATAATCTTCTCAAGTTTTGATCTAAAGGTTCATTTCTGAATTCATCGTTTTCGATGCAATGGATACTTTTACAGAATAAAAAATTGTCTAAGTTTCAAACCTTATGAAACTGAACCAAGAATTAGACACTATTTATAAAACTTGACCAATAAGTAGATACTTTTTATTAAATTGGACTAATAAGTATATAATATTTATGAAACTAAAGCAGTAAGTAGGCACTATTTATGAAACGAAACCAAGAATTAGGCACCATTTCTAAAACTAAACCAATAGGTGGAAAGTATTTATGAAATTGGACTATACACTATTTATGAAACTGGACCAAGAATTAGACACTATTTATGAAACATAACCGAGAACTAGGCACTAGTTATGAAAGTTGACCAATAATTAGGCACTATTTATGAAACTGGAACAAGAAAAAGACACTATTTATGAAACTGTAGCAATTACCATACATTATTTATGAAACTGGACTTAATAACTAGGCACTATTTATGAAACATGACCAAGAATTAGGCACTATTTATGAAACTAGACCAATAAATAGTGTAGTACCATTCAACATCATAGACAGTGTTCAATTTCATAAATAGTGTTCAGTTTTATAAACAGTGTTTGTGATGTACGCATGAGTCCCACGTGTCAAATTTTTTTTTTTAATTTTTTTTATATTAAAATTATATCATTTTCATTAAAATTTAAGTTCTTTTGCCCTTTCTATTAAAACTTAAGAGTTTTTCATTAATATTTAATTATTTTTCATTAAACAAAGTTATAGCATGATTTTTTGTTAAAATAAACTTAGCTCAAACCCTTTTCATGAAAGCTCCCCTTATAAAACTCTACTTATAAAACTCTACAACTCATCCCTAATTTTTTTATATTTTATTTTCCGAAGTTGTGAAATTATGAAAATACCTCATACGGGCTAAGTGAAAATCCTACGTGGACATCTGAGCTCATTTCATATTTTGTCTCTTTTCTTGTGATTTTTTTAACAGTGCTCATTGATATGAACGCGTGAGCGCAAATAGAACGTAGGTCGAACGTATAACGAACAAGTTAGACCATCTCCAAATAATATGTCAAATCCTAAGTGGGATGACACGCAATCAAATTTAAAAGTAGAAAGAAACTCCAACCGATATGTCAATCCTACATGCATTGACATATGCGTTTTTTACAGTCAAATTTGATATATGAAAAAGGTGTTGTCAAGTAATTATTTAATTATTTTATTGTGTGAGTTCCATTACTGCACTGATTATATCTTGAAAATTTATTTTAATAAAAAAAACATATGGGTTGGAGGAAGAGAAAATCTAACATTACCACATCAACAATCAAATTAACATTTGACGTTTATTTTTTTACTTATTCATTGGAAATGCTCTTAAGCACCTTTCAAGATGAATGGCATTTTGGTAATTTGGTACCAACGTGCAATGGCTTGTTAGAATCTGCCAGCCTTACAAGTGGGCATTAGTTTAATGTTTTTTGATATTTAGGGTTAGTGGCTATCTAACACACTGTTCCCTAAGGGAAAGATTTTTCATTGTGATCGTCACACGAGGTGGTACACCACGTGTTACTATACAAAATGTGGAATATATGTGTTAAAAAGTTAATAACTTAAAAAGTAAAAATTTTCATCACTTACATAAAAACACGTGATGTACCATCCGTATTCTTGTCACAATAAAAAATTTATCCTTGAAGGGAACTTACCTAGACTAGTATCCTAGTAGCCAACCTTTTTTTTTCTTCTCTCTTTTCTATCTCCCCAAATCTTTTTTCTTTCCTGTCTATGCGCAGACACGTAACGGTAACATATCGGCATCTTCGACGAGCCAAGCCGCCACACCACCACCATTTTCATTGTTACCCCACACCCAACACAAAGATAACATTCATTTCCTCAAATTCAAACTCAAAACGTCGAATCAAAAAGCTCTAAAGCAAGTTCGTCCTTACCAGCGTACTTCCCCAACGATTCGAACAACATGCTGTAAGAATATATAGAATGGTTAGGATTGAGACACTTGTCATAAGGATGTATGTCTTAGTTAGTTAGTTAGTTAGAGATCTTATTCTCTATATATACCTCAATGTAATAGCTTAGTAAGTAAGAAAACATAATATACAACAGATTTCATTCTCGCTCTACAAACTTCTCTTCTTCGATCTCTCTCTCACTCTCTTAATACTTGAAACCCTAGCTTCTTCTCTCTACGTTAACATGGTATCAAGAGCCATTAATGCTCACGCTGCTTCTTTCGATCTTCTGGCTGTTTCCGCTCATCTTCTTCGTCTTTGACACTGTCTGCTTCTCGACGGATTATGGTATTTTTTCTCGTTGTCTGTGATTTCTAGGGTTTCTGTAAATCTTGATTTTTGATCCAGATTGTGTACACGCAAGGTGTTTGTCAGTTGGTTTTTAGCATCTGCAACTATGGTGACTACATTGCAACTGCAGATTTTACAATCTCCGTTCACTAGTCTTATTTCTACTATTTCACATCTGTGAATGTTAAACTTGATGATTCTAATTACTTGAATTGGCAATTTCAAATGCAATTGTTGCTTGAGGGACACGATATCATGCGGTTTGTTGATGAATCGCATGTTTATCAACCTCGATGTGTCATTTGTTCTGATAATTCTACTGCTTTTAGTCTTGATGCTGCAAATTCTTCGACTCGATCAGAGACCGAAGATTATATAGTTTGGAAGATGCATGATCGTGCCTTAATGCAGCTGATCACTGCTACTTTATCACCAGTTACGATTTCGTGTGCGATTGGTAGCACCAGTGCTTGTGATTTGTGGAATCGATTGAAAGAACAATTTTCGGCTGTGTCTCGGACAAGTATTTTTCAGCTTAAATCTAATCTTCAGACTATTTGAAAGGGTTATGACTTGGTGTCTCAATATCTACAGCGTATCAAAGAAGCTAGAGACTATTTGTCTAGTGCTGGGGTTACATTTGCTAATGAAGATATTGTTATCCTTGCCCTTAATGGTCTTCCTTCTGAGTATAATACTTTTCGCAGTGTGATACAGGGTCGTGAGAATGTTATTTCTCTCAAGGAATTTCGGGTGCAATTGCTTGTTGAAGAACTGATTGTTGATAGCACAGTGTCCTCTTGGTTCATGACTGTCATAATTGCTAATAATTCTAGCCCCAATCCTCTACTGGTCAATCTCAATCTGGAAATTTCACAACTCATCCGTTTGCTCATAATAATGGTTATTCTGGAACTTCTGGTGGTTTTCGATCTTTTAATAACAACAGGAAGGGCAAAGGGAAGTTTAATCAAGGATATAGGTATTCTAATCCTAATCCTAAACCGTAGTTCTCCAATCAGTTTTCTAATCCGAACCCTGGTTTTTCTGGAGTTCTTGGTCTTTGGTCAGAATACACATCCACAGGTTCCTTGTCAGTTGTGCAACACATTTGGTCATACTACTCAATTTTGTAACGTAAAACCAATGGACAAACAGGGCTAACACATCTGTGGTAAAGCAAATCATACTACCTGGTATTGTTTCTTCAATGATAAAGGTCCAAATTTTGGTGGTCCTCACCATTCTCAATCGACTACCAATGCATATGCTCCTTCTGCACTAGTATGTCCTCCTCAATCTCATATGCAAGCAATGCATACAGTTACTTCTCAATCTTTTTCAGGCTCTACTTCTCATCAACAACCTCAACTCTGGATCACTGACTCGGGAGCTACAAATCATATGACTGCCAATCTCAGCAGTCTGTCTTTGGCTTCCCCTTATCCTACCTATAAGACTGTGCAAACTGCGAATGGTGAAGGTCTGCACATATCTCATATTGGTAGTTCCATTATTCGCATACCTTTGCATTCTATTAAACTCAATTCAGTTCTCTATATACCTCGACTTTCCAACAACTTGTTGTCTGTACACTGGATTTTCCTCAATAACAATTATTAGTTAATAATTGATGCTTATTGTTTCTGGATTCAGGACAAATCCACAGGGAGGATATTATACAAAGGGCAGTGCAGTAATGGACTCTATTATATACCTTCAGTTGTCAGTCATCCCTCTCTTCCCACTCGCAGCTCTTCTCACACTACTGCCTTTCTTGGTCAGCGTGTTAGCTCTAATCTTTGGTGTAGTAGGTTAGGGCACCCTTCTAATACCATTGCCAAAATAATGTTGCATAAGTCTTACATTGCTTGTACACAAGATGTTATTCCTTTGTTGTGTCATGGCTGTTTAGCAGGCAAATTCACTAAGCTACATTTTCAGTCTAGTGCTCATAAGTTTGATGTTCCTTTTGAAATTGTACATAGTAACCTTTGGGGTCCTTTTCCATGTACCTCCATTAATGGATATCGATACTATGTGACCCTTATTGATGAGTGCACTCGATATTGTTGGTTGTTTCCTCTTGTGAATAAATCCGACTTCTTTGACACTTTTGTTACTTTTCATTCATTTGTGCAAACTCAGTTTTCTGTGTGTATTAAAACTTTACAAACTGAAGGTGATGGAGAGTATATCAGTGCTAAGCTTCAAAATTTCCTTCACAGCAAAGGTATTTCACATCATAAATCTTGCCCACATACCCCAGAACAAAATGGACTGGCTGAGCATAAACATCACCACATTATTGAAACAACTATCACTTTATTGCAATCTACACAGTTGCCTTCTCAGTTCTGGTCTTTTGCTTGTCAAGCAGCTGTGCACCTTATCAACCGTATGCCTACTCCAACTTTGCATAACTGTTCACCATTTGAACGTCTATTTGGAGTCCCTCCTTTTTTAAGTCATCTTCAAGTGTTTGGTTGCTCTTGTTTTCCATTGTTGCGACCCGACAACAACACTAAGTTACAACCTAAAACCACTGAATGTATCTTTCTTGGATATGCCTCGAAGTACAAAGGTTTTATCTATTTTGATGTCTTAAAGGGTAGAACTTATATATCCAGACATGTTGTTTTTGATGAGTTTCGATTTCCCTATACTCATTTAACTCAGGTACTTCAGCCTAAGTCTGCTCAGTTGCCTATTTCTCAGCCCTCCATTCCATTCCCTGTCCCTATTATGGATAACATGCTTGTTTAACCGCTTTCATCATCTCACTCACAGTCCCAATCACAATCACAGTTTCCCATATCTAGTGTTCCCACCTCAGTTTCATCATTACTTTCACCAGCAGTTTCATCATCAGTTCCCTTGTCTCCTGGAACATCACCTGCTTCTGTTTCATCTCAGTCCAATACTGTACCTGCTAGCTCTTCACCTTCACTCCATGTGGATCCTGATTTTAGTCCTGGTATACTTCAAGTGGTCCTGCCTATCACTCCACTTAATCTGCATCCCATGCAAACTAGAAGTAAAGATGGTATAATCAAGAAGAAAGTGTTTTTCAGCAAGGTACATGATTCTAGTGGTGTTGATCTCACTCAAGTGGAACCTGCCACTTACAAGTTTGCATTAAAAGTTCTTGTTTGGCTGAATGCTATGAAAGAAGAGCTTGGTATGTTGCATCATCAACAAACTTGGAGTTTAGTTCCTTTACCATCCCATAAGAATTTGGTTGGTTGCAAATGGGTGTTTAAACTCAAGAAGAATTCAAATGGCTATATTGCTCGCCATAAGGCTTGCCTGGTTGCAAAGGGGTTTAATCAAGAACTTGGTTTGGATTATGGGGAGACATTTAGTCCAGTGGTTAAGCCAACTACTGTGCGCTTAGTTCTAGCTTTGGCAGCTCATTTTCATTGGCCTCTTCGACAGTTGGACGTTAAGAATGCCCTTCTGCATGGAATGCTAAATGAAGAGGTTTATATGGCTCAACCACCTGGGTTTGAAGATGCTTCTAGTCCTGACTTTGTTTGTAAGTTGCATAAGTCTTTATACGGTTTGAAACAGGCTCCCCGAGCTTAGAATGAAAGATTCACCAGCTTTCTTTCTTCCCTTGGATTCCAGTCTACTTATTTAGACTCTTCTTTATTTGTTAAGACTGTTGGGAGTGATATTGTCATCCTTTTATTATATGTGGATGATATTATTATCTCTAGTAATTCTTCTATCGTCATTCAGCAGGTCATTCACTCTCTTACTACTAAGTTTGACATCAAGGACTTGGGTGAGCTTCATTACTCTCTGGGGATTCAAATCACTAAGACTGCTCAAGGTTTATTTTTGTCACAAACAAAATATATACAAGACCTATTGGCGAAAGTTGAGATGGTAGAGTGTAAAACTTGTGACACACCATGTCTTCCCTACAACCGACTACTTAAGGATTATGGTACTCCTTATAACAATCCAACTACATACAGGAGCATAGTTGGTGCGTTGCAATATCTTACATTTACTCATCCCGATATTGCATTCTCACTTCATCAAGTATGTTAATTTATGCAATCTCTTATGGTGTCTCATTTCACTGTTGTTAAGCATATCTTGCGCTATCTCAAGGGTACATTATCAGTTGGCATTTCGCATACTAAGGGTGACTTATCATTAAAGGCTTTTAGTGACGCAGACTGGGCTGGTGACCCTAATGATCGCCATTCAACAACTGGCATGATGGTGTTTTTAGGCAACAATCCTATATCGTGGTCCTCTAAGAAACAACACACAGTCTCTCGTTCTTCCACATAAGCTGAGTATCGAGCTATGTTGTCCACTGTTGCTGAGCTTGATTGGATCCAACAATTACTACAGTTCATGCATGTTATACCTGCTCATGCTCCTGTGCTTTTCTGTGATAACCTTTCTGCTATTGCTTTGTCTTTCAATCCTGTCTAGCATCAACGGACGAAGCATATTGAGATTGACGTTCACTTTGTGAGAGAACGGGTTGCTAGGAAGACACTGCATGTTCAGTTTGTTTCCTCCCGAGAACAATTTGCCAATATACTGACAAAAGGTCTCAGTGCTCTTCTATTTCAATCTCATTGCTTCAACCTCATGCTTGGTGTTCCTTCCCATGAGTTTGCAAGGGGAAGTAAGAATATAGAGAATGGTTATGATTGAGACACTTGTCATAAGGATGTATGTCTTAGTTGGTTAGTTAGAGATCTTATTCTCTATATATTCCTCAATGTAATAGCTTAGTAAGTAAGAAAACATAATATACAACAGATTTCATTCTCTCTCTACAAACTTCTCTTCTTTGATCTCTCTCTCTCTCTCTCTCTTAATACTTGAAACCCTAGCTTATTCTCTCTACGTTAACACATGCAACCTCGAGATGGTCATCAATCAACTTCTCATCATCTCATGTACATCCTAGACCTTTTGCATGTGAAGATTGTCTTCATATTCGTGAGATTCGAACAGAACTTCCATGCTCGAATCTCCCTTGGAATCGAAGAAACCAAAAACTTCCATTCTGGGCCCAGAGTTTTAGCCACTTTCAAGTCATCTCCGGCTATCTTTTGAGCTTCTAACGGTAAAGTTAAACTCCTCCCTTTTTTTTTTTTTCTTTTTTTTTTTTTTTTTGTGAGAAACCTCGATAGTACGAGGGAAATTTTATTGATAACGAAAAAATAAGTTACATCTAGTCAGGAGGGACATAAACCTTACCCCTAAAAAAACAGAGACAATAAAAAGGAAGACACGAAAAAGAAGAGGGGACATAAACCTTACCATTCTAGAAACAAAAAACGAGAATGAAATAAAGAAAAAGGGGGAGGGGGACATGAAACCTAACCCTCTAAAACCAAACCTAAAGGTCTAAACCTGCAACACAAGTCAAACAACCCCATAAAGTTAGGAGAAAAAAAAAAGAAAGTGAGACAAACCTAGATGCCGACATGCACATTAATTTGAGAAGCGGTAACCAGGCAGCCAACATAGTCTGAAAATAGAGCAGCCTGAACCGCCATCGGAGGAGAATCATGCCAAGTTAAAGATGGAAAAGACAATCTCATGTTAGCAAAATTGTCTGCAACAAGATTTCCTTCGCGATATATGTGAGATGAGTAGAAAGTCATTTTCCAAATGCGATCCAAACAAATAGACCATTGTGTATGAAAAGGCCAAGGAGGATCAAAATCAGACGATTGAAGAGCAGAAATAACATTAGAACTATCACTTTCCAACCAAAGACTATGCCAAAAGTTGAACTCCTCGTTGTCCAAGCTTCATTTTGACATATTGTACATGAAAGATGGTTGGATTTTGAGCTTGGTTTGACTCTTTGAAATTTCTCGGCCAAAAAATCCAGATTATGGCTAAATTTCGGCTAACGGACTGCAGCGCACAGGAGCTTTGGCGACCAGCGCGAGGAAGAAGCAAATGAAATATTCGGTCAACGTGACAAAATATTCGTACCCGCGTTAGCATATTCGTTACTGATGGTATATTCTTCTTCCTGGATATTCCTTGATACGGACGAAATGTTCCGTTTAGTGACAGAAATCTGGAAGATTCTAGCCATCGTCAACGGAATATTCCACCTCAGGCACGTGTCAACACATGGGCACGTAAGGCTCTTTTCAGAACTTTTTACTCCCGAATTGAGCAAACAAAGGGAATGGAGAGACTCATCACGAGGATTTTAAAGTGCAAACATGACAAGGCAGCTACGACCCAATGACGTATTAGTGATTGGGCTTTTATTTTCAACTACATTATTGTATATACTATATAGTTTCCATAATTGTTTTTATGATTACTCATATACCATACCATGACTTTTACTTAGTAAATACAAATGTTTTATATATTATTATTATTATTATTATTATTATTGCAATTTATGAGTTCTATGAATCCAACTATGGCATGATCACACATACACTCTACCTGCTCATCATGTATGTTTGCACGATGTATTTAGTATTGTCCTGGTCCAGGGCCAGCTTCACATGTATGTTCACGTGCACTGTTACATTTACATTGAATCCATTGTAGGTGCCAGCCTATATACTAGTTTTGCATTAGGCAACTAGGACTTGTATGTGATGCGCTTAGCTCCAACTTCACATGTATATAGTACTATAACGCAAATTTATACATACAGCCTATTCATGTAGCTAATTTTTGCATGGACTCGTGTGCCAGCATGTTTTGGTGAGCGTAGTATATCTCATTATATTATACTGTTAAGATATTTATGATTCTCCGTATCCTTGACATTAATGTTGTTTTATTTTAGGTCCCTTGTTCATACTATGTATAGTATGATTTTGGAAACTCTACGTGATTTTACAGCGAGAGGTTACTATGTTTCAAAAAAAAAAAAAGTTTTAGAAAATTTTTATTTTTGCCCTCTTACGTTTCTGTTTTGCGCCCCTCCATAATGTAGTGGTTGTACTCTAGTGGAGATGAGGATTTCAGGCACTTGCTAACATTCACTTCCGATGAAGTGGGAAATTATTTCCATTGTTTGTAGAAATATCGATCTATCTAATGATGGGAATATTCTTTAAATCTAGTGCACTTTTATTAATGCTCTTACACATCCTGCATTATAATAAGAGCTCGACCACACACTCTTAGTTTAATTTAATTTTAGACTTTAATTTTAATTTATTCGTACTTTTTACATATTACTTTCACATTATAGTTTCATCCACCTTCAAATGTAGGCCGACAAGCGTCAATTTTGAGGTCCTCATAAATATCTAAGTTGGGGAGTGTCCTATGAATTATGGCCCCTCTGCAAATGACATTCCCTACTCATGAATTACGGATATTGGATGCTCTCTTATGCTTTCTATGCTACATCTGTCTTGATTGTGATCACTCCAATGCTCATTTGTACAAACAATGGACAATACTTTAATAGACAAAATAAAAAGGAGAAATATTACATTTTAGAGTCATCATTTATCTTCTGTTTTATTTTTTTGTCAATTATCCTTAATAACTCTTTTATATATCTTGCAAAATAAAATATCGGTTAAGTACAAATAACTACCAAATTTTTAGAGATAATTCCAAATTGATTCCAACTTTTTAAAACATTCCAATTAATAACTTAACAATTTAAGAAATGGAAATTTGCTAGGTCAAGTGTGTTAATTTTCGAAGTCGCCATTTAAATTATGTAGTATTATTTGATGAACTATTTAATTTTTAGGTCACCCTTTAAATTCAATGACACAAAAAATAACAAAATAAAAAAATTCATTTAACCATGTAATTATCGTTTCATAATTTCAGTAATTAAGTGAAAATATGGTCTGCCTATTTATCGGATGACAGTTTGATTACTAAATAATTTCATATTTGGTTGATTTTGGTTGAGATTATCTTTTAATAGGGACCTAGAAATTAGACGGTTTAGATCATCATGCAAGATTGTTGTTGCAATCTTAGTCTTGTTCGATACAAAGTTTGATGTCAGCAACTCTTATTAATAGGACGAGAGTGACGAAAGAACTTTTCACCATTGAAAATTGATGTGTATACCGGGATGAGAAGGATAAATGAGAAGTTAGAACTTACGTACTAGTGATTGGACAGTCGTAGCTTTTATAAACAGTTTGAAGAACAAGCTAGCTAGACATCTTCCAGACCAGGAAAAAAAAATGAACTAGACACCGTAAAGTTTATGCTCATCTGTCTAATTAACCACAACCGTTTTTACCGTCGTTAAAGTAGGATTATGCCTTTAATTTATTCTGCCAAAATTAAGAGACTGCGAAAGCAAGAGTAGCTTATGATCTAAGCTTGCTCTCTCTTGTTGTGATTATATGATTCCTTCCTTGATCAATTAGTATGCATGACTAATTTTATAATATGGTATACGTACCCTACCTTTTATGACAACTTTAGAACACGTAAAACTCAAGCCAGCCTCTAATTTTTCGATTAAAATAACAGGGATAAGATCGATCTAGATGTTGTCCATATGGCCGTTTGTTGTCAACATTTGCAGAGACTGATGTGGCCCGTCCGGGACCGGAGACCTTTTTGCATGTTATTGCATGCATTACTTTAGGTAATTAACTGGTTCCCCAGATCTTATTGGCACATGGGGTATCTTTCTTAATCGATAATCCATGGCTGACAAGTCATATTAAGCAGTAATTAATCTTCATTATCTAATAAAGCCCAATACCTCTTAATTAATGATCTCTAGCCGCCAGCAGCCATTAAAGAGAGAGAAATTAATATTCTCAAGAGAAATATAGATTCAAATTTTGTATGGGAAAGAAAAAGAATTTATTGGATTCCAGTTTCTTTACATTCATATAATGTAGTAAAATTCGAATGGTGAATAATGAAAGAAAAATGAATTTGGAATTCAGGATCCGACAAATAATTGAATATCAGAGTATGCAACAAACAAAAGACCTACTGAATATAAAATTTTATTAAATGAACCGAAGAGACTACATTTTGACTGACTTATTATCTCTGAATAACAAAGTTCTCTATTTATAATAAACTAACCCTAGCCCCTAATAAACAGACACGACAAGGCAAGCGATCAATCAAGTGAGCAAACGAACAATCCAAACAAACAAGCAAGCAAGCAGATTCTGGTTGAAGATCCAATTAATAACCAAGTACACAACACCACTCGAATGATCATCAGTCCAAGCACTCAAGTAATCGGGTGGTGGGCAACCAGGAGATTTCCAAGCTCGGTAATAACCATTCTTACATCAACCGTGTGAGCCCCAAACAAACCAGGCTAACATAGCTTCAATCAACAAGGGCCAACTAAAGGCCTTCAAACAAATCATAACAGGATCGTGGGCTCCATACCCTTTTTTTGTCCCTCTCTTCTTTTGTTTTTTGTTTTTTGTTTTTTTTTTCTTTTTCTTCCTTTTTTCTGGCCTTCGTATTAACACAATGATCAAGAACAGTGACAAATTATGGCGCAATCTCGTTTCGGTCAGACAACAAGTAGCAAGCATGGTGGGTTTATCAGGTTCGATCAGCGCTGCCCACAAGCAGGCGAGCAACGTGGGTTTACAGCAGGTGGTGGTGAGACGGCGGGGTTGCAGGCGGGTCTTGGTGGCATGGCGACGATGCAACGGGTGCGACGACGGATTTCTGGGTTTAAGTAGCGAAGCAATCAGATGGTGGTGCAAGTTCGGGTACGAGTAGATGAGTCTGGCGACGGGTTTTGGCTTGCGGGGCTGCGAGGGGTGCGATGTCATCGGGATCTGATCGAGACAGCAGACTTGGTGTCCTAGTGCAGCGGCGGCAGGGGATGCAGGTACGGCAAGGGAAGCAGCGGATTCAACGGGTGGTGGTGCGGACAACGAGTTCAATGGATAGCCGCAGAATCGATTCAAGCAGCGGAGTGGCGAGGCACAACAAAGCTTCAGCAATTTTTCTTTTTTTAATCTCTACTAATTAATAAAACACTCATTGTCAACCAGAATCCTATAAATTATCAGTTTAACCATCTAATTAAAACAAAACATGAATAAAAAATATGGGGTAAAAATGTAATTTCACACAATCAAATTTTGCTGTTTTATTTTTCAAAACCTTACCTACCTGTAATCCTAACATATCTCTAATTAAAAAAATAAAATAAAATAAAACTTCTCACTCCCACATTCTCTATCACTCTCTTCCTCTCTCCTATTTCAAAAACAAAAATAAAAAAAAATTCTCACACACTTTGTGTGTGCCCATATGCTAGTATCAAACGAAACGAACATACGAAACCGATAACAATAAAGACAGATGCTCTGATACCAAGTTAATATCAGAGTACGCAACAAACAAACAAACAAACTGAATATAAAACTTTATTAAATGGAATTGCCAAGAAGACTACATGAACCGAAAAGACTATTTCTTGACTGACTTATTATCTTTGAATAACAAAGTTCTTTATTTATAATAAACTAACCCTAATAAGCAAGGAAACGAAAATCTAATTCTAATGGGCTAAGCCCAAATCTAAATACTAAATAAATAACTATTTTCTAACACAAATAAATGAAATTTGAGTGCACTCAGAATGATTATGGGAGAAGGTTTTTGTCACATCCCGGCCCGGGGCGGATCACTTCCCGGGCCCGCTCCACCACCGTAGCACGATATTGTCCGCTTTGGGCTTACCATTCCCTCACGGTTTTGTTTTTGGGAACTCACGAGCAACTTCCCAGTGGGTCACCCATCATGGGATTGCTCTAGCCCCCTTCTCGCTTAACTTCGGAGTTCCTACGGAACCCGAAGCCAGTGAGCTCCCAAAAGGCCTCGTGCTAGGTAGAAATGGGAATATACATTTAAGGATCACTCCCCTGGGCGATGTGGGATGTCACATTTTTGTTTTTTTGTTATAATGTTTTAATAATACAAGTAATATTAGAGGAGAGGGATTGATGATAGAACTTGGATTAGTGGTAGCTATGATAAATGAAATGTTGATGCATATTAAACAACGTAGGCTACGATAAGTAGATATGACACAATGGAAAATTTTACGTCTTTCTCTGGACAAATTTGTGTACTGTTTTTCACAAGAAAGGATAGCGGTATTTCATTGATCATCATAAATAAATATAACGGTGCCAATTAGGTATATTGTTCCAATTACCCATACATTGATCTGAAATGAATTTACAAAAACAAGCAATTAATTAAAACTCTTATACAGCTACCATAAGGACATGTGCACCAATACAGATTTGTCACAAGAACGATAGACACAACAAACTTATACTAGTGCACAATGATCTTCGCTGATGAATGAGACCACATAAAATTATTGCTGTAAAGCGTTCAAGACTAGATAAAATCACTGTTGAATGACGGGACCATATAAAATCATTGCTAGAAGGCAAAACCACATCAAGTTCTCACTAAAAGGCAACACTACATCTCCGGCTAATGCGACACAAACAATTTGCATACTGCTCACAACGATAGGACAATTAATACTGGCCTGTTTGAAGACGGAAGGGTTTTCATTTTTTATTATATATATTGTTAGGGTACATGATGAGATACAATCTTAGGTTTGAGGGTTTCTCAAGATAGAATCCAATGAACAAAGTATTAACATTAATCAGTCCACGAAAAACAAAAACTACTTAAACCCAATTCTTGGAGAAATTAAAATTGATATTAAATAAATTCATAAATCATAACCGTTGAGTTGACAAGATACAATTATCACTGTGTGTTATTAATTTAATAAAAATAAATTAATTTAGTGAAACCAAAGTAAAAAAAAAAAAAATTTATGATGCTTCATGGTATGAAATATTCTAATTTTTTTAACCGTTAAAATAAAAAATCAAAATATCATATACTCCATAAAGCTACTTAACCAAACTACTCATAAAGTAAAAAAGATCTTATCATGTGTGCCGTTATTATCTTGTCGAGAAAAAGTTGTATATTATATGTATATTTCTAGAGTCGTCAAAACAGACAAGACACAAACACATTGAATTCTAGTATTGTATATGACATCCCATATTATGCATAATTCTTAGGATTGTTAAGTGTACAAATCTCTCTCTCTCTCTCTCTCTCTCCCCCCCCTCTTTCTCTCTGGTTTCACACACACACACAGAGTCGTCTCACAGAAACACCTAAATCTAATTAATCAGAGTTTATGGATCCCAAAGCCGTGTCAATCACTCAACTTAAATTGTCAAACACTGGACATATCAACCATCTTAATCAACACCCTTTAAATTATTCCAGAAATAAACCCACCAAAAGCTACCTTAATCTTAACTTAATTATCCTCTTCCTTCCAAACCACATGAACAAGCAATATTCACACCAAACCCTCATCCACCATCTCTCTCTCTCTCTCTCTCTCTCCCTCCCTCCTCATTCCTCGTTGATCATGCTTCTCACACATGTTGAATATTCAATCTAATTCAGAAATAAACAGCGATGCGCAAGGAAAAAAAAGAGTGCAAACATCACAGCTGTGTATCAACCACTATTTTCATTACACACATACGGAGAAGAAAATCAACCCAAATGAATAAGCAAAGTCAAATTACCAATGAAAGAATCTAAATTATAAGAATTCAAAGAATACCAATTAGCTAGTTGTTGAGGAACAGTAATTCATATGATTGATTGAACATAATTAAACAAAATATGCACATCCAAAATTTACCGATTGATTAGTTGTGAAGGAATTGAAGTACGTTACTCACACTCACAGATGATGAAGGAATACAAATATAAATTCAGATCCAACTGTGAAAAACTCATCCAAGTACCACTAGCACCCCGCGCCCCCCCCCCCCCCCCCCCCAAAAACAAACACATATATAACCTGGATATTCAATCTTGCCCCAGCACGCTTGAATCTATCCATGACCGTGTAATACAAATTATATGGACGTGATTGCCACGTTTTGGACCGTACAAATTCCATATATATAACCCAGAAACCAAAAATCATCAAAAAAATAAGACAAAAGAAGAACCGTGTAATAACTGTGGACCGTTGAATTGAATTGGCACTGATCCATGAAGCAGTTTTGATTTATGTACATGGGCAGCTCCTTTTGGCTTGTGAGTTGATCAAAAAGCTTGATCTGAACATATCTTCGACCTCTTCACGGTTTGTGATCTCGAAGAACTGGAGTTTCCTCTTGCATGAGGAAACCACCCTTGTGGCAGGCTTTCTCGGCGCAGGCGGACATGTAAGAATCGCGGGAACGTGTAAGAATCGTGGGGACTTTGTCTCGGCGCACTCGGAGACAACGTCACCGTCGCTATGGGATGCCGGTGATTGCGGTCGTGGATGTGGGGCTGAGATTTTGATGGTGGGGAGTCTTGGATTCGGGAGGTCTTGGCAGAAGTCCAGACCAGTGGCCATCGTGGTTTTTGTGGTGGAGAAACGGAGTTGGGAGGTTGGGAGCGAAATGTGTGTTTTGTGGGGATATTATGAGTATATTTATGGCTTGAGGGAGATGGGAGGAGGGAGGGAGGAAGGGTTAAAGATGGCTCATCACAACGTGTTAAAGAGTGGGAAGGCGTGCGTTAGAAGGTAATACAGCCGAGAGAGACGAAGAAAGAAGGGTCATTGATGCTTCTTTATTCTATCTTTTAGCTATAAGCCTTCTCTTTGGAAAATGACCCTCCCTCTTATTTCCTCCGTCAAATCTACCCTCACTTTTAACCCCCACCAATATTTATTTACCACACACACACACTCTCTCTCTCTCTCTCTCTCTCTCTCTCTCTCTCAAGTAATTAAATTTACACGTAAATTTTAATTTTAAAGATATCCCCTTTTAGTGTCGATGAAAATTTGTCGCAGCAAAACAAGAATTCATAATAATTGTTCAGTTTGAGACCTTGAAAGAGTGGGAAAAAGTACTGGTTTTAGTGTTGTTTGATATTGTGAAACATTTCATGAAATTATATTAGGAAGTAAAATAGTCATATGAATTATTGAATAAGTTATTACCAAATTCATCTCTCTTCTCTCTCTCTCTCTCTCTCTCTCTCTCTCTCTCTCTCTAACTTTGGGAAGGATTTCCAACCACTTTTTTTTTTCCATGCATTCTTCTTTATTTATGGTATATGAATTGAATAAATCAAAGAAAAATGAAGAGACAAGAATAAACAGTAGTATGTACAGCGAGGACAGCTATTGCAAGCATAATTTCCTTATTACACTTTGTAAAATTATAGAATCTTAACTTAAAAAACATAATGACCCCTTGAGTGTTGAGGAAAAATGTGTCTCAATACAACAAAGATTTCATAAAGTTTTTTGAATATGTGACCTTGTGTGAGCGGGAAAAGATATTGGTTTTATTGTTGTGTGGTATTGTAAAATATTTCATGAAACTTTCTTAGGAAATAAAATTAGTTATATATGTATATCATCAAAAGAAAATAACTGTGAACGTTCCATAACATTTTTGTTATATTCATTTACTTTGGGGCCTAATTTCTATTTTGACTGGTTGAGCTGTGAGGATGATTATGGAACGTCCATTTAGGTCATAAAAATGAATGAATAGCCAACAACTAGGTAGCTTAGGGATTTAGTTTATCAGCATTTGTTGTCATGTCAATATCGATCCTTAATTTCCTTTTGCAGGTAGATATTTGACATTGAAGTTACATTTATTATCGTTTTCTATCTATAAATTATGAAATTTATGGCAATGTGTTAATATCGTAATAAGTATCATAAGTTACATACATCAGCCAGTTATGTTATTAATTAATTTTGCTTCTTAAACGATAATGGCCAATCAGATATATTTACTAAAAATTAGTTTTTGATGTAAATATTAATTCAAAAGGAATCGAAGGAACTCCAAATATTCTTTTAGAATATTATGCTATTCAAGTATGAATAAAATGCTACTGTTTTGATTCAGAAAGAAAGAAAGAAAATAAAAAGTAACTGAGATAAAATATTTTGAACAAGTGCAGAATGCCGTGTCGCTTGAAGGCTATTCCTCGAACAATCTTTTTGTTCTATAACTTGGGCTAAGGTCTTTCGGAAGATAAATTTTCTTGTTGATATCTTTACTAACATTGGCAACTCCATTTAGGATACTTTTATTTGGAATAGGTGTTTACCCACTAATGCTAGAAACACCTATATCTTTAATTGTGCTGGTAATAGTTATACTCGTGGTTTCTCTCTTTGAATAAAAAAAATTTCAATAAAAAAAAAAATAATTGCTACCGAAGAAATATCAAATATAGAAATTTTACTAATATATAGAAAGCATTGTATTTCAGGAGCCAAAGCCCTAGCATGGTTGCATGAACGATGAATCAGATCTTATTCTTCTTGCTTCTTTTTTCCTTTTGTGTTTCTTTTTTTGATTTATTTTCATGCTTTTGTTTTGGATCGACATGTTTAACGTAAGTTCTATGTTCGGAGAAATTTTTTAATGTAACTAGAACACGAGGTGGTACTATAAAATTGCTGGAATATGTGTATTAAAGAGTTAATAACTTAAAAAATAAAATTTCTTATCACTTTCATAAAAACAAGCGAAGTACCTCCGTGTTTCCGTCACAATGAAAAGTTTTTCCTACTTAGAGGCAAAAGGTCGTGAGCAAAAGCTTTAGGTTCTAACCGACGCGCCCTGGAGTAGGGTGTATCGCACACTCTACCACAGCTGGGCCTTTGACATGATATTCACGTTTCTTTTTCTTTTTGGCACCGGGACGATATTCATGTTCCATGCAGAACGTTCAACGGTATTTAGACATTTAGACATAACCAATGAGGACAATATTGTCACCCTAGTATTCCGTGTTGATAATATAAATGTGTGCACGTTTTTCTTCCCACGACTTTGTATCTTTGGTATGCTACACTACCGTGGTGATATAATATGCTATATGTGTAAATTAATATCCTAGCCTATAGCTAAACCAACTTGGTCCAACTTTTTTTACCGTATATAATTTTAGGGTTTTGACATTTTAGAAGTATACATTTCAGATTTTTTTACATTTTAGACCATTCGGAATATTTCTCTAGTTCATTTTATGCTAATTTCATAGTTCGAGTCTTTCAATTTAGGATTTTTTTTGGTGTTATATTTTATAGGGTTAAAAAATTGTTTTCTAATTATGTTTTGGCAATTTACATAAGGTCTTTCTAGTTAAACATCTTCTATATATGTGTTTTATCAAGCATCACATAAATTTTTAAATATAGTTCGACATGCTATATAGTGAAAGCACTTCTACAAAAAATGTCTATGAGCAGAAGTTTTTAGAAGCAATTTCAAATGAGTCGTCAATGTAGATATTTAAGTAGTGCCTTAGGTTTTTTTTTTTTTTTTTTTTGGTTGTTAACAAAATATTAGCTGACCACGTATATAATTTCTGGTTCCACCCCTATGTTTAGAACCTAAAATTTGTAGAACCCATATAAAAATTACACTCTACTTTGTATACTATAATTTTTTTTACAGTAAATATCCAAATGCTATGGTAATAATATCCATGTAAACTTTGGAAGTGCATTTCAAGTTTATAAAAGAATAATACTTGTGTTCCTCCTATGGGAAACTACAAAGAAATACATACAATGGCTAGGTTGATTGCCTAGGAAATTACGAACAATAAATATTATTTAACATCAATCCCGCTTGCACAAATTGGACGACTTTGGTTGGACAAGTTTAGAGCATAAAAGAGCATGTCGTGATTTGTGAAGCGCTTTGGAGAGCAAATCAGCTGTTTGATCAGCAGAAGGAACAAAGCATATTATGTGACTGCCAAGGGCAACCTTCTCTTACGAGCATGAAAAACCGGGTGGATTTGGATCCTCTCCTGAGCTAATGGAGAGGATCCTCATGACCAATCATCGTGGGCCGTTGGATTTTTATCCAATGGCTACAAACAGAGAGGTTCCTTTAAAGTTATAATGATTGTAGCCGTTGGATAAAAATCTAACGGCCCATGATGATTGGTCAGGAGGATCCTCTCCATTAGCTCAGGAGAGGATCCAAATCCTAAGCAACCATGTAAGTGGCGCTTAGGTTGTCACAATAAAGAAGGACCGGAAAACGAAGACGAACATCGAGTTCAGCGCGAAGAGAGCATAACCATGTAGTTTCGGCACATGCATGAGAGAGCGACCGGTATTTGAATTCGGCATTGGAACGAGACATGGTAAGTTGCTCTTGGAGCACCAGAAGATGAGGTTAGATCCCAAAAACCTTAAATATCCACTGGTAGACTGGCGGGTATCTAGACATCCAGCCCAGCAGGCATCAGAGTGTGCATAAAGAGTAGCAGCATAAGTCTGAAGACGAAGCACTAGTCCAAAATTCAAGGTGCTTTTAATATAGCGAAACAGACGTTTGGAAACCACCATGTGAGTGATGCGAGGGGCACTAAGGTACTGCGCTAAAGTGTTAACTGCAAAGCAGATATCGTTAACCAATTAGTTCCCGGTAGGAAATTGGAGATGCAAGTAGGGCACCGTCAGCGACATTTAGTACTTTGGCTGCAAGAGGTGTAGAGCTGACTTACAATGGACCAGATTATGTTTCTGAAGCAGGTCATAGGCATACTTGAGCTGATTAATGTGGAGGCATCCATGATCATGGTGACCTGAAGACCTAAAAAACAATTGAGCGATCTCAAGTCCTTAATGTCAAAGTAGCGGCCAAGAGTATCAATGAAGCGGGTGAGATCACAGTGTCACTGCCTGTAATCACAATATCATCAGCATAGAGTAATAGAAATATAGTTTGTGTGCCATGGCGAAATATGAAAAGGGATGAGTCAGCATGACTCTTTCTTAAGCCAATTGAAAATAGAAAAGAATTGATGGTGGAACCAAGCACGATGAGCCTGCTTTAGACCATAGAGTTATTTATGGAGGTGACATACATGGTTGCGTTGATCAACAAATCCAGGGGGCTGTAACATATGAACTTCTTTTTGACGAAAGTCATGAAGAAATGCATTATTTACATCAAGCTGATGAAATGGCCACCCTCTGGAAACAGCAAGACGAAGAACGGTGTGGATAGTGGTCGGTTTGACCACAAGAGTGAATGTATCAACATAATCAATACCAAGGCGCTGATGAAAATCCTTGGGAACCATATGGGCTTTGTAGCGCTCAACCGAACTCAAGCTGCGTTTGATAAGAAAACCCATTTATAACCAACTGGAACATGACGTGCAGATGGCGGGACAAGAGACCATTTCTTGTTTTTCAAAAGTGCCTTAATCGTGTCAGACATCACAACACGCCACTCAGGATGTTTGGAGGCTTAGGAGAAACAAGTGGGTTCAATGAAATCAATACTAGTAAGTAACGAATGTAGAAGAAGGTATCACACGTTTGGAGCTGCCATCGTGAAGTCGAGTCACCGTAGGATGTGTGGGGTGGGACGGGATGATGTGGCAGGAAGTGGATCTGCTGGGGCGGCTACTGGCTGCAAAGACTAAATGGAAGGCGTTGAGGGTGCCTCCGGACGGTCTAGGCAACAATACCTTTTGTGCTCGGTAAATAACCATGTAGGTAAAGAGTACAATATATAGATGTACAATGTCTCTTCGTATGAATAGAAATTCATTGCAACTACAAAGGACTACATACAATGGCTAGGGAAAGAATACATAAGGTGGCTAGGTTCAATGGCTAGAACAATAAATATTATTTAATAATTGTCACCTAACGATCAATCTGCAAAAGATCATTCAATTTGGAGATCTTTTAATCATTATTATACATAAAAAAAATCATGAGAATGTTGTTTGTTACCAAATTGGTTGATTAGTTTGACACACAGGTATGGGTTAATAATCCCTAAATTGAATGATTTTTAGCAGGTGTGCTATTTAATTAATGATGATAAAAAGAATGAAGATTGATAGGAATTTTTACCACCTGCAAAATTAGGGATAAAAAAACTTTAAAATACTTGCAAGAGAACAAGGTTATCGTAGTATAGCAGCTCAAGCAAGGTCGTTTTCCGCAGGGATTAAATGAATAATTTGTATTTAAACTAATTCTTAATTAACTATTTGGAAACAAAGTTTAGAACAGGTTGATTTAATGACCTAAAATATTAAAAACGAATTTAATTAAAAACAATTACATAAATTGACAAAGTAAGGAAAACAAAAGTAAATAGTTTTGAAAACCAAATTGTAAAAACCTAGGGTTCCGCTGTCCCCTTAACAATCCTATGTAGATTTAGCAATTACTTATGAATTACACATGCAACTTTGAATGTTAGGTTTCCTAATGCATATTCTACTCGTGGTATTCAAGCTAGAACGTATATCAAACATGCAATCCGTCTGTGGTATTCAAATCAAATATAAACATGCATGACTCATTACACTTTGTGAAAGCCCCTTGAAGAACCATGCAACCCCTAAGACATGGTATTCATCCTAGGTGAAATTACAACTATTAATCACAAGAAGCAATACTCAATTCCCCGATGGTATTCTGACCGAATTGCATCCGATTACTTATCTAAACATCATAATGGTAGCTAAGCATTAAGATATAGAGATAGTTTAAAGCACAGTGATTAATAATTCAAAGCATGCATGCATAATATCATAAACAATTAAATAAAAACTACATATTCATGCTAAGGCTCAAGGCATCGCCCTAGCAAACGTAAAGTTACGAACAACCATAAAACAAAAGGAATTTATTTAAATAGAAAAAGGATAGAAAACACCTTGAAAAAAAAACTTGAATTGTCAAAAGCAATTCCCCAACTGGTGCGTGCGTTCTCCTCCTCTCAACCTAATGGCTAAAAAGCCTTATTTATTCTACTACAAAATAAAACCCTAAAAGGCCTTAGAATAAACTAGGAAACATAATAAAATAATAAAACAGAAAATAAAAGGTTTCCTATTTGAACTAAAATTCGGACTTCTCAGAAAATCACATTTTTGACACCATATCAACTCCGATTTGGTCCCAAGAGGTCTCTTTTTAAATCTGAAGATGTCCCTACAAATCCTCAGATGAAATCTTCCTCAAAATATACCATCTTGACCTTCAAAATACCCAGAACGTCCAGAAACTTCAATATGGGAAAGCTGCGCACTGGGCCTTAATTTCATCGCCACGGTCAAACGGCTTCGTAGAAAAATCTGGAATTTTGGTACAATCATCTTGAAATACTCACGAACATCTTCCAATTGGAATCATTCCAAAATTCATCCGTTTGATCACTTTTTGCTCCAGAGGAAGTCGAATGTCCTACATTGGAAATATATAACAAAGTTTCAAAATTCTACCAAAATAACCAATAAATTAATACTAAAATTCGGGTAAAATATATGGTATAATATGGACTCATCAAAGACTCCCGTTTATGATGTTTGTATCTCGAAGATAAGTTATCATAGTCAGTTTTCAATTTAGTGTACAAACAACCATAGCATTTTCACCCACCAACTGGTCTGCTCTTGGGGATTGATATAAATAACCTTGTTTTCCATAATTGCAAGGCTTAACCTGCTAGGGTCCATATACTTGATGCTATAGTTGGTAGAGAGTATTATCATGCTAATAAAACTTATATCAGTTCATACTCATAATTGTATCATCTCAAACTATCAAGTGGAGATCACCTCATGTTCCTAAACTCAAAATTAATTTTGATGGCTCTGTGGTGGACTTTCAGACTGCTGTTGAATTATATATGAGATTCGAATGGTTCACCTATTGTGGTTGGGACCCACAATCCTAGAGAATGTGCAATTTATGTTGCTAAAGCTCTTGCTATTCGTGATGTTTTGAGATTTGCAAAGGTCGAGAGTTTTAAGAAGGTGTGTGTTGAAGGAGATTCCAAGCTTATCATTAATTCCATTTTCAAACAAGTGTAGAACACCCTGGCGATTGAGGACAATCGTTGATGACATCGGATCTTTGAGCAATACCTTTTCTTTTATTTCTTGGTCTAATGCCTTTCATTAGGCGAATTTTCTTGCCAATGTCATTACTAATGTCAGTCACTCGATCCAAGACACTTATACTTTGGGATAGGTCCTTACCAACTATTGCTAGAAGTGTTTTCTTGTTTAATTGTACTAGAAAATTGTGGTACTAGAGATTTCTCTCTTTAATCAAAGTTATTTTTTCATAAAAAGATAAAATAAAATAAAAAATCCTGGTCTACTCTCGGTATCTTTTACCCTTTACGGTAGATGATAGCCAATGTGAGCAGCCTAGCATATATTTAACGGATATATCTTTTCTTTTGGATCTAATAATTGATTGAAATGTGTTTAGAATAATGTTTTGGCCTCATCGATTGTGTTCAGTCCCACCAAGTGCGCGTAGAGATGTATATATTAGCTAAGCCTAATAAAACAGAGAAATTCCTATAAGCCGATCAAAACGACGCGTACAGCACAGAAGCAGCAGCTTAGGATTCCATGCAAAGAGCCTTGAATACGCATCTACCAGCTACCAGAGACTCAGAGATACATTCTCTCTCTCTCTCTCTCTCTCTCTCTCTCTCTCTCATACTATATAAAATTTAAAAACATATATATAAAATATAAAGTGCATGTGGATTAGGAGGTTACCAAATACCAATCCGTTGTGGTTGTGATGTTGAATATTTGCACGTGAAGTGTCCCCTTCCAACTTCCAACCTTGCTTGGTTTTCACCGTCAATCATTAGCTTGGCTTATATACGAAAGTAAGTGATTAATTTAATATGATAAACACATTAACATGCAAATAATCTTTGCACGTGTAGAGCTACCTTCCAAATAATAATATATTAATGAGATTGTATGTCTACAGTTATTTAGTTTAACGAGTTTCAGTCTTTAGATTTAGAATATTTCAAGCTCAGATCTCATGAACCATGGTTTTAGACAAAATAACAACAATAACCATAATGAGATTGTATGTATGCATTTAAGTCTGGTGTAGTGTATTGTTCTCAAGGAAAAAGTTATATGGTTCTATTGAAGTTCAGCTCAAAGTATGAGTCTGGCTTCAATATTGCTATGTAGCATTTAGTGCTACAAGTGGTTTAAGCATTATATTTGGTTTCCACAACTGTTAGATCTTTTATTTCAATCTTGGTCTTTCATTTTCTGGATCACTTTACTATGTATTATTGAAGAAATTTTTAAAAATACGTGTAATGTCTACAACTAGTGTAGAGACTCCGAGACCTAGGTAAGAGACTTAATCATGATTTTATCGTATGCAAAGTTTTAACAAGACGTAATTAAACTACACAATAACATTCCGAATCTTACCTCGTTAACCACCACTTTATTCCTGATGTCAAGAATAATATATATATATATATATATATATATATATATATATATATATATATATAATTTATTATTATTATAAAGAAAATAAAAAGTTCAAAACTAATACAATAATTTAGGAGATAAGAGAATTTCAAATGCCAGACATATGGGTAGAAACCAAATACCATATTCAACCACTTGCATCTTCATTATAAGAAGAAAGCTCTATAGAAAGGTTCTATAGCTCTAAAGCATTCTATAGCAAGGTTCTTTCTTCTATCTAATTCTTTTTAGTTTTTTTAATTATGGGTTCGAGGCTTCAAGTTGGTGAGTCTGCTTGATTGTGGTCAAGGGGAGGCTGTAATGCTTCTATGAGTCTTCCCGACCTCCGAAATAGGTGGATAACCGTAACTTGCCACCAGTTGTCCCCCTTTTGAAAAAAAATAAAAAAAATAAAATTAATCAACTTTGTTAAGGAAAACTAAGTCAATCACCAAAGGGCAGGGGGAGTATGGCTCGTTTGGATGTGCTTTTAAAATGACTGAAAGCAATTTTAAAGAAAATGTGTTTTAGTTCCAAAAGCACTTAAAATGCTTTCTGCAAGAAGCACCAATTATGTGCTTCTTCCATGAAGCACTTTATGTGCTTTTCTAGAATTTACTTGCATTTTTACTAATGATTGGTTCCAAAAACATTTTTACCAAACATGCTTTCAGTCATTTTGAAAACATATTCAAACGAGCTCTGTTTAAAAACATCACCAAAAATCGTAAGTTAATTAAAACTGTAGGTGATATGTATATATGCATGCATGAGTGACGTATCCATGCGCTAATTGCTTGCTTGTTCAATGGAGTTGTTATTTTGTAACATAAAAAGGGGAGCTGTTATTTTGTTCACTACGATTAAGTCAAAACCGCCGAACCAGAAAATCGAGGTAAAAAATTAAAAATTAAAAAAAAAAATTGTAAAAACCACGTTGACCAAAAAAGTCAAAACTGAGACAAAAACCGAACCAGACCGTCTCAAACAATTCCGGTTCCGATTTGAAAATACCAAGAACCAGAGGAACCGGAATTGGTTCAGTCAAAGCATTGATTTGCAAGCCAAAGGATTCCTCTTTGGTTTGGAGCTATAAGCTGCCCTCACAGTCTAGTGGTAACCCGAGAGGTCACTCAAGTCAGGAAATACAGCCCGGTCAAGTGAGGCCAGAAAAACAAGCGAAAGAACGAGTAGGACTAGGAGAGGAATGCCTCCACTTAGGCCTTTAGGTTAGCGCTTGGGGCTCTATCCTCTAGACAGAGAGTAGACGGTTACCTAGAAAATTCATGAGCTAATATTCTATGTTCATTCACATGTTCATTGTATGTAAATTCCCGCTTGTTGACATGGTTCTAGTCTTGGTAAGGGTGCTTTCGGTGTTGATATTGAGAGCTAGTTCGGAGTTGGTCACTCTTGTGAAAGGTTTGATGACAATCAACGTTCTTTGCTTTCTATTGTTTCAACGCTCGAGGCTCTGTCTAAAGAAAACCAACGGTTTTGTTGATCCACTTCACCCACACAATTGAAAAGGAGTTTGTTTGGGTTTTGAAAGCCAGTACCATTTCGCGGCCGTACTTGTAGTTGATTTGGGAAACAGTCACCACTCTAAGTGATGTCGAAAGGGCCATAAATTTCGTCGTTAAAATGAAATGTAGCCAGCTGTAAATTCGCCAAAAATGGTACTTAGAATCGGATCACAAGTATTTACAAGAGAATGTGAATCCCTCAAATGTCACAATAATAACTCATAACTATTACTAGAGTGCAAATGTGCGAAAGACCATCCCGCTATTTCACGACGACAACGATATCTTTGAAAATAACAAGTCATTTTCCAATCATTTGTCAAACAAGGCACCAACTCTGAAAGTGACCTGAACTACCTTTATATTGACGTCTACGAGCAATGATCGCACAACCCATCTTAATCAGCAATGTCACTCTAAAACATGGATGCCACAGAAAAGTTTGAAAATTTCGCAAACAGTAAAGGTGATGAGTAATGTACTAGAGATGATAACCAAGAAATCTAGATCGTCGATGAAAAGATGAAGCAACGTATGAGCCATGTTAAGTATGGGCCAAGAGAAAGGGATAATCTAGTGAAAGACCACACAATTAAATAAGGATCACCCAAGTGAAATCACAAATGACTCTGACAGGGTACAGGGTACAGGTACAGAACTCTGCTCACTCAGCAATTGCAAGGTTTGAGACTATACTCTTAAGTTCATTCAGTCCAGAATTTCACAAAGGCATCCAAAAACGCTTTAAATACATCCCAAAGTGGGTTACCTTCTGGTCTGGTCTTTTTGGATTCACCTTCCCATGATTCACTGCCCAAAGAAACAATTGACGAGAAAAATTAATGATCCTGAAATGTCAATACTGCCATGTATTTGCATTTTCACAAGTAAAAAAGAAAACACTGAACTGTTACAACATATCCTTACAGATTAATTCTGTCCAAAGTTGGTTTGCTTCCTTTCTTCAAGCTACCGCTGGTCTGGACATCAACTTCATCTTCAATCACAACCACCTCTTTGGTTTTCGACTGCTCGCTACTACCACTGGTACTGTTGGAAATCTTTGTATGTAAGCTATCTGGAGCTTTGTCAGCCTGTAAATATGTACCAACAGTTGAAGTTTATAAGTCAATAAATCTGAAATTTCCACTCTGACATGTTTTGAACAATAATAGGTATAGCTATCTTCCCAACATTGTTAAGAAAAAAAAAGCATTTTCACTCAATGGTATGGGTAATCAAATCTTTACTATCACTATCAATCTACGAGACAATGTTAAAGCATTTCCAACCAACAATAATAACATCCATACTTGAAGAAGATAATATCACAATATGAAAACTGAGCACACATTTTAATCATGAATTGTGAAAATGCAAATACATGGCAATATTGACACTTCAGTTTTAAAGTATGATGGGTAATTAGGAGAAAATGGAGAAAAATCTACACACAACATTCCAATTTGGTACTACCTTAGTTCCTGCGGTTAGCTGGTTTTGGTCGGAGATCTCAGAGGTTGGAACATCTTTATGAGGTGATTTGACATTAAGGTCTGTGCTTCCTGTTTCATGCACAATACCTTCATTAAAGGTTGAGTAATTTGAGCTTTCAACTGATGGATCTATGGCATTTCCTAGTGCTTCATCCACTGGGCTGGATTTGTTTTCAACCAATGGACTTGAAAGATTCATCGCTACATTGTCATCCATGCTCTTCATGGAATATAATCCATCCACTTGCGAACTATCAACACCAGCTAACTCCAACCCTCTACTTCCCTTGTCCTCAGAAGACTTAGTCAAATCCGTTACTTCTTGTAACCTTCCATCCAAGCCCGGTGTCGCATTTACCGGCTTCAATGGGAATGTCTCCACTATCACATCTGCTGTTAAAGGATTCACATTAGACTTGGATGTTGCCCGAACATCTTCAGCATTCTTCTCTGCTTCCAAAGGTTCAACTGTCTGTGGTTCTGTACATGTTCGTTCCTCCCTTTCTTTATCTTTCCTATCCATCTGGCTACCATTGATTAGTCCATTGCCAAAACTCTGATATTCAGGCCCAATACAATGCCCATTCGAATCTATAGATTCAACAGCAACATGCTTCTCTATTTCCACAGGTCCATTTGCTTGTAACTCTGTACTTTTGGGTTCATTAAATTCTTTGTCATTCACTTCTATTTGAGTACTATTGATGATTCGTCCATTCTCAAACATCTGATGTTCAGGTGCAACTAAATGCCCATCGGAAGCGAAAACAAGTTGTTCAATTGCACCCTGATTTTGATTGGCGACGAACAGCAATTCATTTGATGATATTGACAAAGAATTTTGTGGTTCTGCAGCAATGGTACCCAATGGATTGTGTTCCCAGAACTGATCAATGGTCTGCTGCTCCTCTACAGTAAACTTAGCAGGACCAAGCACTCTATTTTCCTGAATTATATCTCGAACAATTTCTCGTACAGTGTAGAAAGACCCACCAACTTCTTTGTGGGTCAGATTAAGTGAAGGAAAACTCCCATTGTTTATTTTCTGATACCTGTAAGCAAGATTATTAAAAAGGCTGAACTTGCATGCTTTTAAGAATTTCACAAATGGAAACTAGAAATTCAGTAAAGTAAGACGGATGTGGAAGTCAATTGCAAGAAAACACACAATATCACTACCATATCCAAATGCTCCCATCAACTTCTAACAGGAAAGAATACTCCTGCATATGCCTATCAAAAGTTGGTCCAACTAAACATTATCACAAGTTCAACACAAGTATATGTTTTATTCTTACAAAACAGGAAGATCCTTTACTATAAGTTTCTCCATTTAAGTGAACTAAACATATAGAAAATAAAAGTAAAATGTTCGTAAAAGAGTGCTTCCACAGAATAAATTTTCTAGTATTCTCGGGTGAGTGAAAAAAAAACTCAGAATCATATGTCAATCAATTTGGCTGGCAACGAATCCAAGAATGCATTAATCTTCAAATTTAGTCAAAATCTATAAGTGGATATAAACGGTTATATATATTTTGTATATCCGTTTATGTACTCACAATAGTTACATGATTCTTGATCAATGTATAAATAACTACAATCATAGCTTAATTAAGATTTTGACAAAGCTTATCCAGAAGATAGAAACAGGGAACTAAAAATCGGCCCACACCTTAATAGTATACAGATGTACAAAGTATCCTATATTTATATTCAAGTACCCTGAGTAAAGAGTAAGGAGAAGATTAGTGCCCGTAATCCTAGTAGATTTCATCAGAACTACATTGTTTAGAAGATTAGTGATTTCTCTTTTCTTCTTCTCATAAGTTACAATAGTAGAAAATATAAACAATGAAACAATGATGTTATTACTTTTTTATAAAGGATTCAACCATTGCCTTCCTCTCTTCCTTTGAACGCCGAATTCTGGACCTCCTTCCTTCAGATTCATTATTTTTAGCTAGGGCGAATGTCTGCCCAACCCAACCACCCTTTATAGAATGCATTACACTCAAAGCTCAACACCTTCTGAAATTCAAGCCTGCACATACGTAATATTTATGAGATATAGAAAAGGTACTTATATAAAATCCTAATAAACAGATACTAAGAACTGAAACAAAAGAATTTTTGAAAAGAAAAGAAACAATGTGATATAAAACAGATCAAATAGTAAGGAAAGGCCAGTGAAGCCAATCCTGAACTTTAACGGAGAACCAAAATGAAGACATATATAAGCATCCGTAACCGTCATGAGTCATGAGTCTTACTTTCCACTTGGAAAAAAAAATGATCCTGACTGTACTATTATTATCAAAATCCACAAGCTTATCAGTCAAGAATGGAAGCTTAATTAAGTCATGAGAAAAAAAGGAAAAAATATGTAAAAATTTATACCACCTTTATCGTATTCAATACAGCTTACAGGGAGAAGAAGTGAAAAATTGATGGCGAAATTTCTTTTGTACATGAACAACAAAAACCAAGCACAACGACACCAAAAGCTGACCCAACACTTCTGGGAATCATGATTTCTTTGCAATTTGGTATCAAAATATCGGTATTCAAAACAAGATCATAAAGAAATTTCAATACAAGTGTAAGTTTCTCTTTTCAAATTTCAAATCCAAATTTCTTTCATTTCATCTGAAGTTCAGAAGAATAGACAGCCAGCAGAGGTAAAATGGGGAAATCAAAAAGAAGCCCAAGAAATCTTTTCTTCGATCAACCGGCCGCTGCGAGTAAATACGGTGAGCTTTGAGTAACTAAGTGAAGAAATTGAGTGTGAAAAGCATACACTAGAAGTGTGTTGTGTGTATCTGTATATATGCGTACAAAAGACAAGAATCAAAAATCAAGAGACAGCGACAGAAACAAAATCCAAGAACAACCCACATGGGAAAACATCTATATCAACAAAACCCAACAATCAAAACATGAATTTTACACAACTCAACAACTTACAGCTGCCATGCACTTCATTATGCCTAAATTCCAACAATTAAATTTAAAAAAAAAAATCTGGAAATGACAGTCAGAATAAAGCATAAATAATGGGGAGAGAGAAGAGCAGAAAGAGAGAAAGAGAGAGAGAGAGAGAGAGAGAGAGAGAGAATCACCTGAAGAGATGGGGACGATTACGTTTTGGGGTTTTTCCAAAACCCTACTACTACACTACTTACAGAGTGAGAGATGACAGAGATAAAAGCAGCAGCCAAAAGTCAAAACATATAAAAGGCAAGACAATGCCACTGTTGTTGAGTGGCAACATTGTAAATTGGCGAGGGTGTTTTTTATTTCTTTTTTTCTTTCTTTTTTTCTTTTTTTTATGCAATTGGCGAGGGTGTGTAAGGGGGCGGGAGATGTGTAAAACATTAGGTTTGGATAAAGAAATTTAAGATTATTAAGGAATTTTAAAATGACGAAAATTGAAATGACAGAATTTTATTTTTTAAAATTTATGAATTATCTTGTTTGGTTAACCTAAAAAAAAATGAAATTGAATATGAAATTTTTTTATTTTTAAACTTCAATCATAGCATTTAGAAAATGACATATATTTAACTAGAATTTAAACTTGGGAATTGGAGGTTCCAAAGTCCAAGTTTTTTTTTTTTTTACGCTAAAATTCTAAATTTCTATTGACACACCCCGACCCAGAAAGTCCACTTGGACCCTGAATCGAGCTGTGCTGGCCAACACCTGGAAGGTGACGAAGCCATAAAATGTGATAGTGTATAAAAAGTGAATAAATTTGAATCTAAAAGTGTCTAAGTACCAGAGTGCGCTACGAGGCCTTTTGGGAGCTCACTGGCTTCGGGTTCTGTAGGAACTTCGAAGTTAAGCGAGAAAGGGGCTAGAGCAATCCCATGATGGGTGACCCACTGGGAAGTTGCTCGTGAGTTCCCAAAAACAAAAACCGTGAGGGAATGGTAAGCCCAAAGCGAACAATACCCACAGGTCCCAGGATCGAAACCTGGCTCTGATACCAAATTATTCACATCCCTACCTAGCACGAGGCCTTTTGGGAGCTCACTGGCTTTGGGTTCCGTAGGAACTCCGAAGTTAAGCGAGTAGCGCGCGAGAGCATTCCCAGGATGGGTGACCCATCGGGAAGTTCTCGTGTGAGTTCCCAAAAACAAAACCGTGAGGGCGTGGTCGGGACCCAAAGCGGACAATATCGTGCTACGGTGGTGGAGCGGGCCCGGGAAGTGGTCCCCCTCGGGTCGGGATGTGACATCTATGCTTATGAATCTAAACAAGGAAATTAGTATATATCGATTTATAAATCCTTATTTTTATCTAAATTTTAAGTTTATTTTTTTTATCCAAATATAGTGTAAGTTAGAAGGGTGGTAATTGGCAAAATCATAAATACTCAATTCGGGTCGTTCTACAAACGTCCATGAGTGCAAATTTGGGTTAGACTTTGGTAGGGTAGAGGAAGAGAATAACCTTGTCAATTACTTTTGTATCCCTTTGTCTAATGACCAATAAGCCCTTACCAAATAAATGAAATTTATATTTAAAGTATTTTTTTTTAGTCACAATTGTCCATGAGATTGTCATAAGGAAAATTTTATTTAAACCTATGTAACATATTTCTACACTCAACTTAAATGTCAGATGTTAATTGTCTTTTTTACCCTAGTGCATAATTATCATCAAGTACCAAATGAATTAATAATAATATATCGATAAACTCACCCATTATAATTAAACGTTACCATGACTCCTTGTTTATCATACGTTCATTCTAACTGAAACCCTAATAACTTTTATAGAGAAAAACAAGTTTTTTTTTTTATAGTTGGATACTAATTTTGAACTTTTGAATCCTCTAACAAAAGTGTGAATCGATTTATGGAAATTTTTTGTTCATTTGATTTCGATTTTTTTTTTAAATTTTAGAATATGAGTATTTGGGTTTCAATTTTTTTTCGTCAATCCCGGTGTAGTTTGAACTTTCTACAACAGTCGTAAGCAAAAAAATTACGACTTTGTTGTTGTTTGTGGGATTTTCTAAAGCACATCTCTATGAATGTCGTGTTTGTTTCAATATTGAGTGTAACTATTGGTGTGTTTGTTTCAAGTACAGAATTATCTCTACTAAATAATAAAACACTCATTGTTAACCAAAATCCTATGAAGTTACCAGTTTAACCCTCTAATTAAGAAATGTGGAGCAGAAATGTAATTTCACACAACCAAAATTTGCTTTTTTTTTTGGGAGTTTTAACAAAAAAACTCGCTATACTGTTCACTTTAACGAAAAACCACATTTTTACACTAAAAAGTCAAATCTGGTTGGTACTATTCACTTTACCCTTTATTTTTCTTAGCGTTAAAACTCAAAGTTTTCAAGCCCTTTTCATTAGTTTTTTTTTTTTTTTCCAAAGCCTCACCTACATGTAATCCTAACATATCTCTATTAAAAAAAAAATTCTCACTCCCACATTCTCTATCACTGTCTTCCTCTCTCCTTCTATTTCAAAAAAAAAAATAAAAAAAAAAAAATTCACACACTTTATGTGTGCCCATATGCTAGTTAGTGATTAATTCCAAGAGTTCGGACCAACTGTGTCCATTTAGTTATTAGCTCTAAACAGTCACAATCTTGAGTCTTTGAGAAGATATAATAGTTTGTAACTGCTTATTCAACAACCACTTATGTAATGAAATCAAATACTGACCAAAACTAATTAAGATGAAAATTGGTTGGGGCAATTAGAATGCAGAAGGTAGATTACCTCATTAGAATTACATAAATTTGCAGAGAAAAAAGCTGGTCTGTGTAGAGAAGGTGATGCGTTATTATTGTGCTGGTGTTGATAGCAACCCAAGTAAATGGTTTGGTTGAGAGAGCATGAATTTTGGTTTGGTAGAGAGAGAAAGAAAATGGTATAAAGATAACTTTAAATTTTGTTTTGGGCAACAAAAAAAAAATTAAAATTTTAAATTACGTTTTGTTTTTTTTTTTTTTTTGGTAAACTGGAAATATTATTCTAGTGCAAAGGCTAAGTAAAGTTACACAGAGATCCAAACACAACTTAAGTACATAACAAAAAATTGGGCCTCAAAAGCACACAAAAAAGAGCCCAAAACAAGAAAACCCTAGCACCTTGCAGTCCCCAACAACAAAAAGGAGACCAGATTCTGAAATTAAACTCGCACAAATGGTAGAAGAACTCTCAAAGAGAGAGAAGTTTTCTCACCAAAACGGGAGAGAAGAAGTTATCCATTAGGCTATTTTGCCTAGGCAATTTTAAATTAGGTTTGGAATGGTAGTTTAATAAATTTTGGTTTAAAGAGGTATTAATTCTTTAATTAAAAAATAATAATATGGGCGTAAAGAGTAAGTTAAGTGTAGAAAGAGGTTATATGGGTTCAAATAAAATTTCTCTTGTCATAACTCCTCATTTTGGTCCATCAGACTGTCCACCATCAATCATTTGGTCATTCTATGAAAAATATCTCTTAAATTGAAGAAACCTTTTGCTCAAGTGAAGGAATTGATTTGATAAAAATACCCTCAAATTAATGGAGTTTTTCACAAAATGACCAAAATTATTGGCGTGGATAATCTTATGGACTACTTATATCGATTTTAAATCTCAGAGACTAAAGTGAGGAGTTATATCAATCTTAAAGAACATTTTTATTAAAAAGTGTTTAAAATATAGAACAGTTCAAATTGCAAACAATTTCAAGACCCATTGATTGAATAGTCCCAGCCACCATAAAGTCGTAGGCCTCCTTTAGTGGCTCGAGTATGGGTTAGAGCATCTCCAAATGAGACGTCAAATTCAAAACATCAAATTTCAATCTAATGGCTGACTTGATAATTTGACATATTGTCAATATTTTCCTTCCAACTGATAGGCCAAAATTTATTGCTTTATTTAAAAATAATAATAATAATAATAAAAGTTGGGTTGTTTTTTGTTTAAAAATAGTTAAATAATACTTAAATATACTAGCATTTAAGGTAAGGCAAGTGGAATGCCTGTGGAAATAGCAAAAACCATATTTGAAGGCAGCTTCAAATTTGACATCTCTTTGTCCATGTCAGCTTAGCCTTCTTTTCCATGTTAGCTTTAACATCTCGATTAGAGTAAACGATACGTCATTTGTTATTGTTATATGTCTATGTGGCATTTTTGACATCTCGTTTGGAGATGATCTTAATGAGAGCTCTTAGCTAAAATTTGTGGAGGATTTAAAAAATAATAATCAACTCCAATCATGCTCCCACTTGTAAGTGAAAAGTCTTAGATTAGATTTTCTCAAAAAGACAAATTTGAACTAAATTATTATAACTATTGTGAGGTTAGCTTACTCCCTACACCCGTAAGTACAGATAATGTCATATGTATTCCAATCATTATCCCTATTTACCTCCTAAGACGGTGAAAAAGAAAGAAAGGTCTAGCCGAAAGATTTATCAGTGTACCTTTGAACATAAGACGGTACATAAGGATGGCAACGATTCAGTTTGGAGACGGAAATGTTATATCCATCCCCATAACCATGAAAATTAATCATATTCATAACCACAAATTAATCATCGGGGATTATCCATAACCATACTCACTTGGTAATGCATATCCCATCGGTTAACGGTTATATCCATCTTCGTCAAAAACAAAAATTTATTTTGATCCAATTGACGCACAATAATTTAGTAGATATTAATTTCGTCATTAAATAGCCATGTAACATCCCACATCGCCCAAGGGAGTGGATCATGTAAGCCTTATATGTATATTCTCATATCTACCTAGTACGAGGTCTTTTGGAAGCTTACTGGCTTCGGGTTCCATAGGAACTCCGAAGTTAAGTGAATTCGGGCGAAAGCATTCCCAGGATGGGTAACCCATTGGGAAGTTCTTATGTGAGTTCCCAGAAACAAAACCGTGAGAGTGTAATAGGGGCCCAAAGCGGACAATATCGTGCTACAATAGAGTTGAGTCCGGGATGTGGTAGGGGTCCAAGCCGAGATGTGACAATTTGGTATCAGAGCCAATCCCTGGCTGAATGTGTGCTGACGAGGACGTCAGGGCCCTAAGGGGGGTGGATTGTAACATCCCACATCGCCCAGGGGAGTGGATCTGGTAAGCCTTATATGTATATTCTCATCTTTACCTAGCACGAGGCCTTTTGGGAGCTCACTGGCTTCGGGTTCTGTAGGAACTCCGAAGTTAAACGAGTTTGGGCGAGAGCATTCCCAGGATGGGTGACCCATTAGGAAGTTCTCGTGTGAGTTTCCAAAAACAAAACCGTGAGGGTGTGGTAGGGGCCCAAAGCGGACAATATCGTGCAGAGATGGAGTCGAGCTCGGAATGTGGTGGGGGTCTGGGCCGGGATGTGACAAGCCACGTCCAATAATAAAAAACATAACAATGATTGAATTTTGGCAAGTATAAAAATAGGAGTATTGAATAAAATAGTGTTAATGTTGGTTGTTGATATCTCCCATAAGCATGATATTTGGTGCATAATGAACATAGTATAGGGTTCAGCGAATACTATTATATTATATACTAAATATTTATGCGGTGATTAATGAATATGGTAATAGTAGTATAGGTTCACTCAAATATAAATATAATATTTATATATATATTATGGAAATTGTTATTAGCACTCCAAAAATCTCATTTGGCATTCCAAACTTTCTATAATTAGAAAGAAAAATGCATTTATGAGAGTGCAGAATGAGATTTTTGAAATGCTAATAACAGTTCCCTATTCTACTATATATTATATATATTATTCGGTTCAGATTCGGATTCAGGGATGGATATGAAGTGCTAATAACAGTTCCCTAAACCCCTGGTTGAAGTAAATTTTCTTAAAGAGCTTCCAAAAAACCATTTTTGATATATATATATATATATATATATATATATATATATATATATATATATATATATATTGTCAAAAGTAATTTTTATTACTAAGAGAGTATAAGTACATACAAGGGGGCCCAAATACACTTTAAACACAAAACAAAAAGTGAACGCCCAACACTAAACGAAAACCCAACCCGAGGGAAGAGCCCAAAACAGAAAACACAAAAGCAAAAAATCCCTAAAAGACTAGCTTCCTTCGCCGCCGTCAAAGTACCTGCCGTCGACCACAAGCCAGCATTCCATGCCCTAGAACGCACCAAACACAGCCCCATAATCAGAAAAGATGAAGGCTCCATCTTCCTCCACCAAGCACCACACAAATCAAAACTGCAGCCACCAAAGGAAGAAGCTAGTGGGAAAGAACTTTCCCCCAACAACAAAGCCGAAAACGACATACAACTGGAAGGTGGTGGTGCGTACACCCAAGCTGAAGCTCAACACACCTTCCGAGAAAGCTGCGAAATGCGGGCGAAAGATATGGTTGTAGAATCGGACATGTGTGAGAACGATGGAGGACAGAAGCAAATAGAAAAGTCAGAAGATGGCTGGATTAGAGTCATGGAGGTGGAAATACTTGAGGGAGAAGAAGAAAAAGAAGATTCGAAGTGGGACTTTCTAATTGAGGCCGATGCAAGGTAAGATCGGAGGCCATAAGGGGTGGATTACCAAGAAAAACGGGTCGAAATACATGGAGAAAGCCAGTCGCACAGATAAGGGAAGAGAGACAAAAGAAGAAGAAAAAGGGATGCCACCTACCCTGGTCACTACTAGGGCCGGCGACTGAGCGGGTTGACGGAATTAGGAGCACTCACACACCGGTGAGAAAGTCCTAAACACATCTATAAAACACAAAGAATGATTGAGATGCTCTTACCCTATAACATTTCTGCAGTTTTCCATTCATTCCATCGCTATGTACAACACAATGTGTAATAGGGATGGGACCAACATAGTCGGTTGGGCCAACACAAGTAGTTAATCTTGTCGAATCTTTCCCAACACGAACAATAAAATCGCTGGTCGATTCAGTGTGACAAAAATCAAAACAAGAAACTGCCAACAACTGCTTTTTATTTTAATCAAAATTTCCTATCAGCACTGCCAAAAGAATACATGATGCTGTCAATTTGTGAAAAAGAATTTCAACGAATGTTGTGTGTACTGCTCAAAAACCTGACATCTCTCTGCCACTTCAAATGCGACGGTAAATGCCCCACATGCTAAGTGAGCTGCCATCGCTGGAAAAGCTACCGTCTTCCATCCACTTTTAATATCTATATCCTGTCGGAGAAAAATACCTACAAAATCCGTCTTTCCAGACCATGCTGTCGCTGTTAGAAAGAATAAATCTTATCCTCAATCGTCGAGAGTCCTTTTCGCACTCCACAGTTGAGAAATAGCGTGTTCAGTAGATGTATCACAATTCGAGTGTGACGGAAACTAGACCATTTCAACTACAAGTATAACCTTTCTATCCTCCAAGTGACTTCTGTCTGTATCCATGCCTCATTCTTTCAAATAACTTTTCTTTTGTTTTCCTTTTCTTGTCCATCTTTAGTCTATATCTCTCTTCCCTCTCCCTCTCATAAATTCCTTGCCAATGCACTTCCCCGGTGAGTGGCCACAACCACATCTCCCTTGGATGATCACCGTCATCTGCAGCTTCTGCTAAATCTTCATCCATACTCTTTAGCAATGTACTATCAAAATACTTAGCCCACATAAATCCTTTCCGTAGCTCAACTGGGTGCTGCTCTTCCAGTGCACCAGAAATTGGATCTATAAAAACCATCTTTCGTCCACTATGATAAGCCCAGACATTCACAAGGACTTCTAATACCCGACAGTAACAATGCTTTTTCTGTTGATATTTAAAAAATGTAAGTAACGAATGTTAAACTCCATGTGAGACCAGAAAACGTGATCTAAATAACATACCTCAAGTTCTGAAGAACCCAACAAACAAATACTTCTATTGCCAGAATTGGCGTGTAAGGCATCCAGAGAATCAACAAACATCCTGTAGTTTAAATACAAAATTTCAGTTATATTAATCATCCGCAAGTTCCTTTGTCTCAGGAGCTGTAACAGAAAAGCAGAAAATGTTGTGATTAAATTACCGAGAAAACATGACAAACTCAACGAAGGAACGAGTTGGCATCACCCAACTATGCAAGGCAGACCAGTGACCACCATCTTCTGGCATGGGAGGGAGAGCTTCTGTATTTGAGGGCAAGTTATACATCCAACGAAATGCATCTTCAAAAACGTTTCTGCATTCATTTCAAGTAAAAAAAAAAAAAAAAAAAAAAATCATACTCTATCTTGATGAATTAATGAACTCATTGGCATTTGCTTTATGGATATAAGAAACCTAAATGCCTCATAAATCTGTGTGAATATCTATATGAATTAACGTTTTCCACATGCAGCCATGCACACATTTTGAGATTGACAATGCCCCCATCATTTGGGTTCATGAAAAACAAAATCTCTACACCTTCGTATTTCTATTTTTGTGCTTGACAATATTAGAGAGTAGTTGGCACATCAAGAAAATTAACTTTTGTAATCCATGATTCCTGTCAGCTTTGTTCACACAGCTTCCAAACTGAGGTCCACCGCCGAACCTGACAATTTCTAAGGGCAGGACACACTAGCAATTGCTAGATTGGTATCTTGGGGTTTTAGAGCTTAAGACCACACGGGAGAAACCAATGTGCCTCAGCCAGACCCACTGAGCTAACATCAAAGGTAAGTTGTGGTTGGGTTTAGTGTACTGTATACCCAAAATTTACTGTATAGAGTAACACAACTGGACTCATTATTCCATGGATTTTGGCTCTAAGTGTACCATTGGCATTGGATGACAATAGGGAACCTCACTCTCATAATACCAACATCCATTGTTTAAAAGGAAAACTAATGAAAAAGGCTTGAAAACTTTGAGTTTTAATGATAAGAACAAATTTTTGTACCGGACAGCCCTATGCGGCCACTGTCCCACCCACTGTGAGAGAGTGGTTGCATACAGCTGCCTCACCAAAGAATTCCTCATTCAAGGAGGTATCTCTGTGGAGCATGGCATCACTTATTAGATTCCCAAACCCTTGATAACAATCACAGTTATATCTCTCATTCACCAAATTTTCAACTAATATTCCATACAAGTACCTGCAGCGTCCCTCATTTAAGATGTCGCATGCAGACCAAAACGTGAGTGCATCTTTACTTCCTGTCACTCCACCATTCATGTTCAAGCGTCCCCAAAAGTATATCACATCACCTTTTGTGTTGTCTTGTATTGCTTCTTCCAAAACCCTTTCAGCTTTCTTGGACAAAGCAACCTGCTTTGAAAAACAATGATGAATATGATGGCAAACTAAAGAACAATGCATGCCTACATGCACTTATGAGGTGTTTGATTGACTGGACTAGGACTGATATGGGTTATTCAACACCAATATCAGCTTGGACCAGACATGGGGTTAATAAACAACTGATAAGCTGGGACCCTTATGCAGGCTTATTTTGTACCATTTAAAATGAGGGGCGTAAATAGAACCAACCCAACCCAAACAAATCCCATGTATCAAAACGTGCCCTAAAGAACAATATTATATGTATACAGAGTATAGATTATACACACACACCCCTACATAAATTCATACGTCAATCATTATGTACAAGTTTCAATACTTGTACCATATATGTGTCCTTGTAACTATACTTCTGTTCAATTTATCTGTCACCAAAACCATTCAAAGGAATCTAGAGTTTTGTGTGTCTATATAGGAATGTATGTTTGTAGGCAAACATGAGTCATCCATGCAAAATATGTCATAAAATGTTATATAGCTATTTATGATCCCGATTATTCTATATTTATTCAGAATCTTGTGTTCATCTATTTGCTTGGACGACAAGGATGGCAATTACATGACTATACTTTGTTTATTTATTTTTTTTTATTTTTTTGCAGCGACAATAATTAAACAGAAACCGATTAAATATACAGTTTGGACCACTGGACAAGATTGATTGTGGAACTTAAATGAGATTAGACAAATGCTTCTGAATAAAATTACCAAAAATAAGAAATACCTTACTACCAGCAGCACGCCAAGATTGAAACCCAATCCAAGGTCGCTTATGAACGCTATCCACCTTGTTTGCAATAGCAAACATTCCACCAATCTCACAGAGAATATTGCGATAGTAAGTTTCATTCAATACGGGAAGCCGGTCAACAGCATCCACATCATCTGATGTTGACCTCTGTGTTCTTTTTGACTACCACATACATTGTAGGATAATTTAAAAAACATTAGGCAACTGTTCAGATGTAAGCATTATTTTGAAACTTCAAAAAGAACTGGAGCTTTTGGATTAAAACAAAGTTTCTAGCTGTTAATTAAATGAAAGCATACAGTAAACGCAAGTTTAAAGCTTTCATCGTTGTCCTTACAAGAAATGCATCTTAATACAGCATAGGATATTAGAAAAGATGATAAGTTTAACCACGAGAATAGTGAAAATAATGAATCTTGAAGGTATTAAAAAACATACAGCATTTAAAAAAATAAAAAAAATAAAAAAAATAAAAAAAATAAAAAAAATAAAAAAAAAAGCAGAAAGAATAAAAAAGGAACTCACAAGGCTTAATCCACGGTACAGAGAGCCATGGTGCAAGAACGGCCAGGTCCCAGACCCACTGTATATCTCATAAATGCATACTGTCTGGCCTGTCCTCTCAAGTTCACCCTCATCCCTCTCATTTGCTTCAAATCTAAGCTTTTCAGCTTTTCGGGCATTACGATATATGTCATCCCATAAACCAGGATCTTTCTCCATTCTTTCTGATAGCTACAAGAAAGAATGTCCTGTTTCAGATGTCTTTCGAGAATGACTATATTAACATAAAATGGGAGGGAAAAGAAGAGTCGAAATTGACCTAGAGACACACAAGTTCTGTAGTTTCAGGAAATGACATACCTCCTCCATTTCTAATGTCTCATATTCTTCAGAGCTTACAATTTCCTTGAAGAGATCCCAATCCAATTGAGTTGGAATATCTAATGCCGAATCCCAAGTTACATTTTCAGAGATGTTTGGTGAGTAACCAAAACCCAACAAGTCTTCTTCTAGGGCATTAACAACACTAGTGTTTTTCCAGGATGACTGTTCATCAATGTTCATAACATTTCCTGTTCTGTAATCTATTTCATTCCCTAACAAATTCCACTCCCATGTACCCTGTTGAAGCTGAGAGATTGGCCCTGGCAGCAGAGCATCTGATGGAAAATTTAGCACATTCTCCAAAAGCCTTGCATAACCGGTTATGCATTCTGATGCCAGCAAGTTCGTAGCAAGCAGCCTTCCCGAAGAGGCAACCGTTCGAGCAAATTTAGAAAGTTTCCCATTTGAAATCATAAGTGAGAAAGCACTCATTAGAGCATCAGGATTATGTTTTGGGAAAAATATCATGTGAACTCCATCAACCACCTGTAATATCACAAATGTAAAAGACAATAAAACAGACACCTTCACTTGTATAAGAAAATTACTGTCAGGACAAAAAGAATTTGAATGAACTCACATATTTCTTCAAGACAAGAAAATCAGGTGCAATAACTGGGATCCCAAAGGTCATGGCACGGATAAGTAATGGCGGAAAACCCTGCAGATCTTGTGAAGAACCGTAGAGAACAATGTCAGCCATTAATAACACACTGTTCACATCACCATTCAAGCCATAATGCCGTACAGATCCATGAAGAAGTCCCAGATGTGAAGTAACTTCCTACACGAGAGATCAATGGATCAAAATGACTGAATAAATGCCAGTGCAAGAGTAAAACACGCCAGAAGATTAACCAGATATCACAATGAAATATACAAAGGACATCATTTTCAGTCACCGTTGTCATTCTGTCAGCAACCAGATTCATATCGCAATTTTTTTTTTTCAGTTGCCATTAGCCAGAAAAATCATTTGTTGGGAAAATAGAGGCGCTTGAATACATTAGATAAGATGCAAGAAGCTCAAATTGTTATGCGTACTGGGGCAACAGCATAATCCAGAGGCATCGATTAAGGCTAATTACCTGGAAAGCATCATCAGAGGCATTACCACATAAGAAAACAAATTTAAACGGCTCTCCTGCATCATCCCTCCTAGCATATTTTATTAGCAGTGGCCCTATAGAATGCATTGCCACAGCATAGTCCCATGAAAGCTCATCGTAGAAAAAAGAACTTCCAACAACTACAACCAGCGTATCATCTTCACTAAATCCATTTATCTTCCTCAACTGATTCTTGGAGTGGGTTTTTCTGTACCTTTCTGCAGCCCAAACATCTACTGGTGATCCCGGAATGACAAAGAAGTTTCCAGTGTCCAGAACACTATATAACATCTGACACAGGATGGAAGGAAAAAATAAGAAACTTTAAGAAACCACAGAACAATCATTTTGCAAAAATAATTAGGAATACAGTGCAACAAAATATTTTTAAAACAAAAGAAGGCAATATCTACCGGCAGAGTGAAATCTGGAAACACGACAATATTAGCTCTGCTAAAAGCACTTTTCCAATGAGAAATAAGATTCTTCAAGCCCATTTCTTCATATACGGGAAGCCGATTTGCAAGCGTATCTTCTTGAATTATCCATATCAGTGGTACTGAACAAAAAGGCTCCTGCATAAGGCTGCATGAATCTAAATCTCACTAATCATAGCAAGTTCAACTGAAGCAACTTTATGCATGCATTTCATTATGTGAAAGTACTAGCTTGGGTATGCTTTTACTTTTGGTATACTTAACTATGGTATGCTGCGGTTATAAAAGAAAAAAGAATGAGAAAAGAGAAGGTAGAAAATTCTTTATGAGAACATTTATATTGTTTCTGAAAGAATTAAAGAAAGACAAGAAATTTAAAATAGTAAAATGGAGCAGACCATGGGTTAAATTTATAAATAAATAAATAAAACCACGGCTGATTTAAGTTTACTGCCTCTCATGCCTCATCTTAAATACCTGCAGTAACCACGTCTTACCCTCAAAATCAAAAAATAAAAATAACAAAGGAATATATCATAAGTTTGTGGACTTAACAATTAGCTTTAATAATATATACTGCCTCTTGCCTTGACTCCAACTTCCCAAAAAGTTTTGTATCCAATCTATTGTTTATATTATTTTACCAAACCTCTCTCTCTTCCCCTCCCTCCTTCCTTGAAATATACCTTTTATTTATTGGTGTCTATCCCTAAAGGAAAGGATTTGAAAAGTTGCTACTACCAATGCTGCAGTTAGTCATAGTTACTCAGTCCTGATCAGGCGATATTGCTTCAAAACACAGGCGTGCTAATACCAAATATTTGTTGGCTACCCAAAAAACATAACTTATTATGGTACAAACTTTTTATATGCTCTGTAAATCTATAACAACTTCTAACATCTATTCCGAACTCCACGTGGTAATACAAAACATATATTAGACACATTCTTAGCAACTTCCATGTTTTGTATTTTCTCCCAAGTTGGGTTGCCATAAAATGAATAACAAATCAGTCTATACATATGATCAACCAAACAGTGAAAATACTATGGGTTTATGAGATGGGATATGAATGGATCCATGGTCATGTAGGTAGTGCATGCAAAAGAAATCCTCTTAAAGTTAATTACAGGACCATAGAAGGACTGTCATACAAACCCACCTTGAAATGGATTCTTTTGCTTCCAGTGAGTCAGCAATGACACCTCCAAAACTGTAGAAAGTAACAGGTGTCAATATCTTGCCAAGTAAACCAACCAAGGGTAAGGGTAAATTTTGAAGTTACTTCAGTATCAACAAATTTTGAAGACTTTCAGTCCAATTAAAAATAAAAAAACAAAAATTAGGGTAAAAAACCCCAAATGCAAAATAAGAGGCGAACGTACATTGACCAATCAATAAGCCCATAACTCTCCGGAGCTAAAATGGAAATCTGGCCATTAAATTGCTCCCACATTTTATGTGCTTTACCATTCGCTACAGAAAAAATCTGTTACATAGGCATTGCAAGAGCGCATAAGTAGCAGTTGAGTACATAGGTACTTATTTCTATGAATGACTTGATTTAGTAACACAATTAATTTGCACTTCTACTTCCTTTTCCCATACAAATGAGCAGCATATGCTACTAAGATAACAGGATCCACTTTATCCCCCTTGTAATCTTTAAGAACCCTCGCATCTTGTTCTATCCACACCACCCAAATACAACCATCACACACTGCAATTCCGTAAAAATTTTGCGTTCTCCCAATCCATTAGCAAAATGTCCTCAATTACCAAAGAAATACATGAAAATTTATTTTCTTTGGGGCATTGTTGTGGGCATCATTTTCCTGTGAAATTCCAAAATCAGCCTTTCTTCTTTATTCATGGGGATTGGAAGGCAGCTGTATCTTAATCCTACAATATTGTTTAGTTTAGCCATTTTGCAATTATAATTTGATAAACTGAAGGAAGTTATACGCATGGTTCTAGCACAGGGATTAAAGAGGTTGTTTATTTATCATCAGAAAACAGCTTGTTCCCAAAGTTTGGACCTCTCTGTTCTGCATTCACATTTAACTTACTAACGCTATCGCTCGAATAAAAAAAATAAAAATATTTTGTTTCTCATCAGATGGAAAAACAAAATTACGAGCACATTTGCACTAAGAACTGACCTTAAGTTCATAACCCAGTTTCTTGATATTCTTCATCACGGTAATCAACATCAAAGATTGTGGATCTTTCTTCATGTTTCCCAAGATCTGACAAGTATCAAAAGTAGGCACAACCAAAAGTGAAAATCAACTCGGTGCATAAAACTTGTTGAATTAAATAAGATTGCCTATTATGGTGAGTATGGTAGCCAATGATATTGAGGTACACATCTCCATATTCTAATTATTATATGAAAATAAAGATTTAAACAAGACAGGCAGCTTCAAGATACTTCTAACCATATATTTACATTCACAAGAAAATTGCATATACAATAAACATAGAAAGAGAGGACCAGATGTCTTAAACAAAGAAGAATGGCATACGAGATGAACACAAAGATCAAGCTTGCACATAACCATTAGCCACTCTATGCTTTAATACGAGGCAGCATTGTGACATACAGAAATCAAACGGAATGTTTTCCAATAAAATATACTGGTCCTGTGAGTTAGTAGAAGAGAATTACTAGTTATTAGAAGAAAATACTGAAAGCCCCTTACACTACCATAAACCGGCTAGCTAAGCTTCAAGCAGCCAAATTATTGAGACCAAAAGATTTAGCCTATTTATCAAAACAGGGTTTACCATAAACATACAGTCCAATATGTCATCCTGCCCAAAAAAAAAAGGTCTGAGGAGTTGGACTACTTCGTGCAATGAAAATTAGTTCTTCATTGTAAGATCTGCCTATTCTTGGTGGGCATCTGCTGCTTCAGAGTTTAAAGAGTTGGCATTTTCTGCTATCCACACCTCATAAATTTGTAATTAAATACGTCCCCGAAAACTGTCCTTCCACACGACACAATAAAACCAAACTAGTATGCCAGGACATGTTGCACCCCCTCCTTCATAGGCTTTTTTAAAGATTCAAGTGATACGGGTGGCATTCAAATATCTCTCCAAAATGAAAACATTACTACCCAAACACCTCATTTACCACTCTCATAAAGTACATTCTGATAGCATCAGCCTCTGCTGATAGCTCCAATTAATCTCCACCCCATTCCAACAAAATTGTTTTCTCCGTCGTAACCTATCCAAACCCAACGAAATAATCCCTCCTATTTCATTAGAGAAAACTGTACATCGGAACCATAAAATACATATTTTAATGCTAGGGAGATTAAAATTCTACTTTCCTTATTGGCCAGAATCAAAAATCTAGTTTACCAGCCCCTGATATGCTCCTATTGTCCAAAAGTGCTCAATTAAAAGACCTCAAGCACACTTTGATAAACACGATTACTACAAAATGTAATTTCAAATTTCAAATTCATAACAAACAATCCAGATTCAGGCAAATGCAGCAAGAAAATAACACTCACAAGAGCAAGCCTCGGCGGTCGAACACCAATCCTCGCCTCATTTCGAGCCCGATCAAGCCCATCACCCTCCACGACCCTCTTCGAAACCCTCCCAGGCATAAACCTCAAGGTGCTCCCAAACTTCAAGCCTTCCCTGAGCAAGCGCCCTCTCTCACTCCCTTGCCTGAAGACCAAGGTCATGGAGCTCTGCAACAGCATCGTGGCCACGGCGAACACAAAGAGCGCGAAGATGAGGACCGCGTAGAACGCCGACTTTCCTTTGAAGGGAAAAAGGCAGAGCAAGCCCTTGCGATAGAAGCGGTGGTGCGATCTCGGCGGGGGGCGAGGGAAAGGTTGTCGATCCGTGAAGAGCCCCCTGGGTCGGTCTCTCTGGTGGATAGGGTTAGGGTTCCGCTTGAAAGGAAAGCGATCGCGAATCGAGTGGAAGCCGAGATCGGTACCGCCATTGTCGTCGAGGATAGCTGGAGGAGACGATGAGTTCCGGCCCATTGCAAGGAGTTAATATTGTTCTTTTATCCTCGTAGGCTATTTTCCCGGCAAAGTGACGAGAAGCAGCCTCCGAGAGAGAGAGAAAGTAAAGGAGGTGATGGTGGGGTGCTGGTGCGATGTGGCATGGACATGGAGAGAAAGAGAGAGATAGCGAGATATATATACATGTGTGTGTGTGTGTATATATATATTTATATATGGAGAGAGAAAGAGAGAGAGAGAGATTCTACCTTCGAAGAGTTGAGGGACGGCCTCACCGGTGTTAATAGTGGGCCCTTTTGTTGCTTAGTTGCAAGTTAAATCATTTAACTTGTTGGACTTGATGGATCCAGTCCCATTGATGCTAACTTCATGTGACGGCTACGAAAGCCCAATAATAAGTTAAGGTTGAATTCAAAACTTATTCGTTTAACTTTTAATTAATTTTAGTCATAAACAATCAAATTATTTAGGATCCTTATCACAAACAGTTTTTGAAATTGACCCACATTATCAAGATAATTCCTGGCATTGAAAATCGATTAATGTAGTCCCTACAAAAATATCGCAAATCAATTTGGTATTTCCGTTTCAATTATGTCAAATATTATGTTATATGCTAATGTGGCATATAAATGGGTCCCACAAGATTTACGGGTTTTTATTGGTACCTGAAATTGATCCACACCATCAAAATGGTCCATAGAATTGAAAATCGATCAATGTAGTTCTTGAAAAGAGGTGTTATAAATCAATATAGTCATTCCGCCACATTTTTTTCAAAAATTTTGTTATGTGTTTATGTGAGTTTAATAATTTAATATTTAATTTAAAAAGTTATCAAAATACCTTTTTGAATAATGGGATTATCTCAAGGCAAAGCTAGTCGCTCTCCATGTTACCAAGATCACTAGGGGAGCGCCCAACAAGCTCTCTAAGTTTAAGGTTGTGAGGCTGTCGATCACCCAAGTGTTAACTGAATGTCATAGAAGTCGTCGTCAATCTAAGGTGTAACTAAAGGTGGTCCCGATTCGGTGAAGGGTGTCAACAGATGTAAAGATGGGCGTTTTGAGATTTTTTTTTATTTTTTTTGCAGAGGAGACAAAGAAGGCTACCATGGAGGTAGTGGGGTGTGGGTTGGGATTAGAGGTGATTCCAGGACTAGGTTACAGGGTTGACAACTTTTTTTAATTTATTATTAAATTATTAAACCTATTTTTATTTATTTTTAAGTGAATTAGATTTGTGGGATTCATTTATGGGTCACATTAGCACATAAATAATTTTTGGCAAAATTGTGACAGCACCACCACATTGATTTGAGACATTTATTTCTAAGACTACATTGATTGATAAACAATTTCAGGGACCATTTATGACCCTAAAAAAAACTATTTTATGAGACTCATTTATGTGTCACATCAGCACATAACAGAACTTTTGGCAGAATTGTAACGGAAGAACCACATTGATTTGCAACACATATTTTCAAGGACTACATTGATAAATTTTCAATTTCAATGACCATCTTGATGTTGTGAGTCAATTTCAGGGACCATTTGTGATAAAAACCCAATTATTTATTTGTTAACTTTGTTGTACTTTAATCTCTACCTACACAGTGTACAAACCATTGAGTTTTATTTAGAACTCTTAATATTTGATTGTGAATTGAAACTTACTTTTCAATTCTTTCTTTAATGAAGATTAGTGATTTCTAATCTTCAGAGCTTTCACAAGTCATGAGTGACACCTAACAGTGTGTCATGGCTACCTAAAACTAAGCAGAAGATGCGGAGAACCTATTCCAATTACCTATTCAGTTGGAATTGCAATGCAATAGTCCTTTTCTATATTAATACTCTTGATCACATTATTGGGTTGATAGTTTATTCATGCCTACTATTTAATGTAATTTTTTTATGTAAGGTGCGAACTGCACTTTGCGCACCTTACGTGCGGACAAAATATAATATGTTGGATCTAATCTTACCAGTCGAAAACAAATCAATCATAACAATCTAAGGTGAAACTGGATCATAAATGATCCATCATTAAATCTAAAATAGGATCCGACAACAATTAATCTCCCCCTCTTGCGAACAATTTCAAAAAATTTGTAGTCGACTTCCTTCCCCTTCGAAACTCAATCGAAGTTGTCTAGTGCTTGTTGCATCTGGCCCAGCGTTCGAAACTCACTCAACTTCCACATCGCATGTTCAAAACTAGGCGAAGTTGGTTTGAATTTTTTTCCAGTCTGTTCGACAAAAACAACTTGTTGCCTGCTTCCTTCGAGTCGCATTCAAAGTCCTTGCACAATACTCGACGTCATACTTCATTCTCCCAAATAAATTTGAAATTTGGTGAGTTTGAAAATTTGGAACCCTAGAAATAACGGTTGTTATTTCCATTAAATTTAATTAATTAATTTTTTGAAATCTTATCCCTGGATTTCACTGTTCAATGATTTTACCTTGCAATTTCGTCAAATTATTTTAATTTCATTAATTTTGGATTTTTGGTTTTGTTAGTTAAAGTTTGATTTTCCATAAATAGCTATAAAAGTCCGTTAACCTTTTGGAGTTACTCTTAGTATTTTTGGATAGACTTCGATTCGACGAACGCGTAGGCAAAAACCATTTGTGAAACCGAGTTAAAACGAAGGAGAAATAGGTAAGGAAATGAAGGATATTTTTGTATATTGGATCTTCTATAAATAGAAGGTCCCAGATTGTTGGAAGGGGGACCTAGCCATTTTTAGAAAAGCAACCCAGTTGCACAACTCGAGTCACTAATCAGACCTGCGACATCGAACTAGTTTCTAGGCAACTTTTCCGACAGCTTTCTTGGCCAAATCCGGTGGCTTCAAGCGACGCCACCACTGGTAACAACTCAGCGCCACCCCACGATCATTTCCCACCCAGAATTCTCAACGTTGGACCGTCGTACAATGTGTATCGATGCTCGACGTTTTCTAGATTTTCAATGCTGGGGATTGGCTCCTTTTTCAGCCACCCTGACAACACTCACCACCAGTCCACCACCATTCGACAGCTCTTGGTCCCAAGAACAAAACCCAAGCTACAGATTAGACGTTGAATCTCCGACGAGTCCACAACGAGGTACACTATTTTTCGGCAATCCACAACTTTGACGGTGAAATTCGAGGTTCTCCGGCCAGTGTTACACTCCGACGGAGGTATAAAAATTGTTGTACTCTTCACAAGCTTCATTTTGACATACACGTTGCCAGAAGCCTGATGTCCCTACTTCTTAATTTTTACACACTCAAGTGGAGTGTTGTAGTTAATATTGATTAGGAATGTGATTAGTAAACTAGTGGCTCGTTTACTAATCTGTAATCAGAACGAGGAGAATTGAATTGAAGATAAATTGAATTAAGAAGGAATTGAATTGATAAGGAGTTGAAATGAGGTGGAGTCAGAATCATATTCATGTTTAAGTTGTTTACTAAAACTTAGTAGAATCAGAGTATGATTATATTGATTCATATAAGATGTTTACTAATTCAATTGATCGGAATATAAACTGATGTGATTACTAAAATGCCCTTATTCTAAGTAAATAATTTTTATGCCAATAATTCTTTTCTTTGTGTTTTTATTAAAACTCTAATTCTTTTGTATTGTTTAAAACTTTGTGAAAAAAGCTTTAAAACACACCATTAATTATCTTTCAGTTTTATTTTTGAATTAATTATCTATCAGTTTTATTTATGAATTAAGTACCTAAAACTTCCCTACCTTTTGAGTGTCATTTCAAATTGGTTTCAACATTTTTAAACATTCCAAATAAGTACCCAACCTATTGAAAATGTCATATTCGTTAAGCCTTACTTAATGTTAACATAGATTATATTCAAAGCCCATCAATTGGGTATATCATGGTCAATATTAATATTAGTTGGCTCAAAATCCGAATTTCAAGCGTAGATTATATATTACGGAACCCCATGATCAAATAAGTATTGATTGAATTGAAAATGAACTCAAATTGAAATTACATTAGGAGGGCCATCTCCTAACAAAGAAAAGGGTTAAGGATTCAGTTAAGGTTTCAAGGAACTTGTTTCTACTCATGTGATTTCCTCATTCGCCGATTTCTCAGCTCATAAAGCTTCCAGTTCTTCTTTGTGGGAGGTAAGGATGGTGGTAGCCACATCATGATAGTCCAAAGCATTTCAACAACCTCCATGATCTTCGTCTCTATGTCGGTGACTTGAGTTGTAGGTGGAGTTGATGGTTTTGTGTTGGGTTTGGAGGTGATGGCATGATAGGGTGGTGGTGACCGTTAGTTGGTGGAGGTTATGCTTCCATGACTTTCTATAATTTTGGAGACAAAGTAAGCTCTAGCTAATTTAACAGATTTTTAACTGGAACTTGACGGATATGATATTTTCAATACGTTGAGTACTTGTTTGGAATGTTTAAAAAGATTTAGACAAATTTGAAATGACATTAAAAAAAAGCTTTTTTTTATTAGCACCCCACATAATATTGAATACACCTCATATATAAATTTAATATTAAATGACTAATATGCAATGACAATTTCAACCTCATAACACTTTTTAAAAAAATAAAAAGATTCTAAATACACCCCAAATCATTTTTTAACATGTATATCTCAAGATTATTTATTTTCTTCAACTCTCAAAGCTATTGTCACCCTCCATTGTAGAACAAAATCTTAACCAATGAACCTACAAACACGTTGATTGAAAGAAATTATTGTTAACGAATGGAACATGAAATCGACGTTTTGAAAGCTTCACATGAGATGAGACTTTATATTGAAATTGATGTTTTAAAAGCTTCATATGAGATAAGACTTTATATTTTTCATTATGCCTATAACTGCGTTAAGAATGCTATCAAATGATCATGTTGTGCCTGAGGGATATCTGTGATATGAGTGACTAGAACACCAAGAGATTTGACATGATCATTTTCGTGCCGATGCTGGAGAGAAATACAAGAATTTTACAATGTAGCCTTTAGTTATAAGCCTAGCAAAACACAACAAAAACCTAACATCGGCCTCCCTAACCTAGCCATGCAGTCACTTTTCATCGATTTAGATTTGAGCGTTCATTGTTCCAGATCATATGGTGGGGGCTGTATTTGCTGTGAGAGACACAAATACAAAGGGGAGGGATTGCTCAAGGTGTATTTTGGGTAGAAAACTTTGATTCCTAATGTAGCCTTCGACCCATAGTCCAAATACCACGTCTTTATAGGTAATCCAATTCCGGGGAATTTAGGAATTGGACTCTGGATATTGGGTGGACCCCACCTAATTTCTGATTCCCCTAAGTGCCAGTAAACACTAGAATGTTTTGGAAGGACTGCAATTCCGTTCTCCCCATTCAAACCCTGATTGGTAAAACACGCCACAGATGTAGAATCCAATAATATTTGGAGATAAAATCCCTTTATGACCAGAAAGCCCCCCTCTATCTAAATTTTTCCTTTCAACATGTTTAAACTATAAGAGTCTAGTTTCTTTCTAAATCATCCTGGATGCTCATTGCTCTAATGCTAAACCAACTATTTGGGATTCTATGTCATAAGCTAAAGCAGTCCGGTGGTACAAACCGAAACATATATGCAAAATCGTTTTGTTGTTAACACTGAGCGCGAGTTGATAAGGCGAACTCATGTGTGTGCTTCCACAAGCTGCAAACAATGTCATAATGATGGTAAGAATCAACCAATGTGTCAAAAACAGAAAAGATGGTTCATATCATCCTCAATTCATACTCCAAGCAAGGATTCAACATTAACTAAATATATCAAACGCCTCTACGATGCAGCAAAAACACAAGAAGACAGAATTGCCTAAATTCCAACTCCAATACACTTCTCTCTTTTCCGAATGAAACATTGAATGGAAATCTAGCAGACCTGACTATTTTAAAGCGTCGTTCCCCAGTGATATATTTGATCAAACAAACACAGGTTACTGCTTTTTCTCTTCAGCTTTCTTCGGCTGAAAGAAACAAGCAAATGGAGTCGTGAGGAAGATAATATAGTATAACAAATAAATCCTTCTAGGCCTGAAAGTGAAAGTGAAAGATCATTTAAAATAACCAAAAGAGAGGTCTTCAATCCTTCTATATAAAAGCAAAGGTATGATGCAGATGCAAAAGGCTACGGAATCGTCTTCCAAAGGCCTTGAAAGGCGCACACACAAACACATACAAAATGCAAGAAGCATAAAATTGAAGTCCCCTGGGCAGTGTAAGGAAATGCCGCCAAAGCATTCGATGGCCTTTAAGATGAATAATCCATAAAATATTATAAAATATTGACCAATTTTGACAGACAAATAAGGATTTGGATGTGAACCGGTGATGCAACAACTATGATTTGATATGAAGAAGTGACTGGGGTGCTTTTTAGATAACAAATCCCAACAACTCCGGTTCCCCAAATTCTTGCTTCACCTTGAAAATATGTTAAGGCAAAATTTCATGCACTTTCCATATTCCGGTAATAGTAAACACCAATGGTATTTGATGCACAAGACACAAATAACACACCAATCGTAAAATATGAAAACTGTGATCAAAATTGAAGGTAAAGCAGATCAATTAGTATGGAAAGGCCAGTGAAGCCAATCTGAACTGTAATGCAAAACCAAAATGAAGGCATATATAAACATTGTCAACCATTTGGTTAACCACAGTGGTGAAGAGATACCATCACGACTCATTATTACAATCACCATGGACCATGCCTCATGTCACGAGTCATGAGTCTTACTTCCCATTTCAGAACAAAATGACCCTGACTGTACTATCACTATCAAAACCCACAAGCATATATAAGTCACGAATGGAAGCTTGAACCAGTCATGAGATGAAAGAAAAGGTATGTAAAAACTTATACCACCTTTATCTTATTGAATACGGCTTACGGGGAGAAAAAGGTACATGAACAACAAAAACCCAGCACAATGACACCAAAAGCTGACCCAAGGCTTTCGGAAATCATGATTTGTATGCAATTTTTAAAACAAACGTTAAAGAAAATGCTATATAAGTGTCAGTATCAGTGTCAAAACTACCATAATTTGGAATTATCTTTCTGGGGTTCAAAAATTGAATAATTTTCAAGTTTTAATTACAATTTTCTTTCATTTCATCTGAAATTCAGCAACAGACAGTCACCAAACGGAAAATGGGAAAATTAAAAGAAGCCCAGCGAATTTTTTCATCGATCAACCGAATGATTATAAATGAAGCTGGGAGTCAGTTGTGAGTAACTAAGTGAAGAACTTCAGTGTGGAAAACATACACTATAACGTGTGATGTGTGTGTGTGTGTGTGTGTGTGTGTGTGTGTGCATAGATCGTTATGCACTGCATGCAGCAAGGATAGCAATCAACAATGGTGATAATATTTACATCAATCAAAAGAATAGCATAATTACAAGTTTCAAGCAATGCACGTTACATGTTCGACGAAATGCCAGACAGAAGAAGGATACATTCGCTAACACACAAAAGCACTTGGCCCTTAGGAGTAAAATGTAAGTTCTTTTACCTTGGTTCCGGGGGCCGGTTGGTGGAGCTCGTCGGCGGGGATAATAACGGGCCAGGACTCGCCAGCGTCGCGGAACATCTGCTCGGTCTCGAGGCTCTGACCCTTTTCGAGGATCATGTTGCGGATGTCCTGGGCGGGAGTGGCGGTGGCGTCGTAGACCTGCTCGACGCCGTTGACGAAGGTGACGGTGATCTTGGGGGGCTGGTCGTCGGTGCGGCGCTTGACTTGGACGGCGCAGGAGGGGTTGGACTCCTTGGCCTTGCGGGCGTTGCACTGCGCCAGGAACTCCAGACACGACGCCGTTCGGGGGTCCAAGGCATTGAACTCGATCCTCACTCTCGATAGGAACTTCAACATGATTTCTGACTGATTCTCTCTTTGTTTCTTTGTTTCTCGATAGGAACTTCAAAATCCACAAGCTTATCAGTCAAGAATGGAAGCTTAATTAAGTCATGAGAAATAAAGGAAAAAATATGTAAAAATTTATACCACCTTTATCGTATTCAATACAGCTTACAGGGAGAAGAAGTGAAAAATTGATGGCGAAATTTCTTTTGTACATGAACAACAAAAACCAAGCACAACGACACCAAAAGCTGACCCAACACTTCTGGGAATCATGATTTCTTTGCAATTTGGTATCAAAATATCGGTATTCAAAACAAGATCATAAAGAAATTTCAATACAAGTGTAAGTTCCTCTTTTCAAATTTCAAATCCAAATTTCTTTCATTTCATCTGAAGTTCAGAAGAATAGACAGCCAGCAGAGGTAAAATGGGGAAATCAAAAAGAAGCCCAAGAAATCTTTTCTTCGATCAACCGGCCGCTGCGAGTAAATACGGTGAGCTTTGAGTAACTAAGTGAAGAAATTGAGTGTGAAAAGCATACACGAGAAGTGTGTTGTGTGTATCTGTATATATGCGTACAAAAGACAAGAATCAAAAATCAAGAGACAGCGACAGAAACAAAATCCAAGAGCAACCCACATGAGAAAACATCTATATCAACAAAACCCAACAATCAAAACATGAATTTTACACAACTCAACAACTTACAGCTGCCATGCACTTCATTATGCCTAAATTCCAACAATTAAATTAAAAAAAAAAAAAATCTGGAAATGACAGTCAGAATAAAGCATAAATAATGGGGAGAGAGAGAGAGAGAGAGAGAGAGAGAGAGAGAGAGAGAAATCACCTGAAGAGATGGGGACGATTACGTTTTGGGGTTTTTCCAAAACCCTACTACTACACTACTTACAGAGTGAGAGATGACAGAGATAATAGCAGCAGCCAAATGTCAAAACATATAAAAGGCAAGACAATGCCACTGTTGTTGAGTGGCAACATTGTAAATTGGCGAGGGTGTTTTTTTCTTCTTTTTTTTTCTTTCTTTTTTTCTTTTTTTTATGCAATTGGCGAGGGTGTGTAAGGGGGCGGGAGATGTGTAAAACATTATGTTTGGATAAAGAAATTTAAGATTATTAAGGAATTTTAAAATGACGAAAATTGAAATGACATAATTTTATTTTTTAAAATTTATGAATTATCTTGTTTGGTTAACCTAAAAAAAAATGAAATTGAATATGAAATTTTTTATTTTTAAACTTCAATCATAGAAATTAGAAAATGACATATATTTACCTAGAATTTAAACTTGGGAATTGGAGGTTCCAAAGTCCAAGTTTTTTATTTTTTCCTACGCGAAAATTTTAAATTTCAAATTCTAAGTTTTTTTTTTTTTTTTTACGCGAAAATTCTAAATTTTTATGCTTATGAATCTAAACAAGAAAATTAGTTTATATCGATTTATAAATTCTTATTTTTATCTAAATTTTAAGTTTATTTTTTTTATCCAAATATAGTGTAAGTTAGAAGGGTGGTAATTGGCAAAATCATAAATACTCAATTCGGGTCGTTCTACAAACGCCCATGAGTGCAAATTTGGGTTAGACTTTGTTAGGGTAGAGGAAGAGAATAACCTTGTCAATTACTTTTGTATCCCTTTGTCTAATGACCAATAAGCCCTTACCAAATAAATGAAATTTATATTTAAAGTATTTTTTTTTAGTTAAAATTGTCCATGAGATTGTCATAAGGAAAATTTTATTTAAACCTATGTAACATATTTCTACACTCAACTTAAATGTCAGATGTTAATTGTCTTTTTTACCCTAGTGCATAATTCTCATCAAGTACCAAATGAATTAATAATAATATATCGATAAACTCACCCATTATAATTAAACGTTACCATGACTCCTTGTTTATCATACGTTCATTCCAACTGAAACCCTAATAACTTTTATAGAGAAAAACAAGTTTTTTTTTTATAGTTGGATACTAATTTTGAACTTTTGAATCCTCTAACTAAAGTGTGAATCGATTTATGGAAATTTTTTGTTCATTTGATTTCGATTTTTTTTTTAATTTTAGAATATGAGTATTTGGGTTTCAATTTTTTTCGTCAATCCCGGTGTAGTTTGAACTTTCTACAACAACCGTAAGCAAAAAAAAATTACGACTTTGTTGCTGTTTGTGGGATTTTCTAAAGCACATCTCTATGAATGTCGTGTTTGTTTCAATATTGAGTGTAACTATTGGTGTGTTTGTTTCAAGTACAGAATTATCTCTACTAAATAATAAAACACTCATTGTTAACCAAAATCCTATGAAATTACCAGTTTAACCCTCTAATTAAAACAGAACATGAATAAGAAATGTGGAGCAGAAATGTAATTTCACACAACCAAATTTTGCTTTTTTTTTTTTTTTGGAGTTTTAACAAAAAACTCGCTATATTGTTCACTTTAACGAAAAACCACATTTTTACACTAAAAAGTCAAACCTGGTAGGTACTATTCACTTTACCCTTTATTTTGTCCTTAGCGTTAAAACTCAAAGTTTTCAAGCCCTTTTCATTAGTTTTTTTTTTTTTTTTTTTCCAAAGTCTCACCTACATATAATCCTAACATATCTCTAATTAAAAAAAAAAAAATTTTCACTCCCACATTCTCTATGACTGTGTAACAACCCGTTCCAAATTTTACGTTTTTATTTTATTTTAAAAGCGTGAATTTACGAAATTGCCTTAGAGGTAAGGACTTTGACTTCTGTTGACCATCGACTTGAGAGATGTGGGGCTTATTCTTTTAGCATATCCTCGTAGTACTCATTGGTACGAACGTATAGGCGAAAGCCGTTTGCGACTCCGGATTATAACGGTATAGTTATGGACGTTTGAAATTGGTTATTTAAATATTTGAATTCTCACCTTGTGGGATTAGTGGACCAATTAAATTAAAGGAACCAATTAGAAGAAGAAGGGAAGCTTGCAGCCAAGCAAAAAAAAAAAAAAAAAAAAAAAAAAAAAAACGGGGGTAAAGCTTCCCGTGCACCCTTACCCGCACCACCGCGAGTCCATTTTCCAAGGCCGATTCCGGCCAACTCCGGTGGAGTTTTTCGATGCCACCACCACCATCTTGAAGCTCTCATTCCCCTCTACAAAACCCATCCAAGAACCACCTTGATTAACCATGGTATGGGGCGGTTTAAGGTCACGAAAGTTGACGAAAATCAATGGTGCTCCGGCCACCCTTTTCGATTTTCCGGCAAATCGACAAAGCGATGGCCGATGCCACCACTTGGGCTTTGTAGCCCATCATCCCAGGAGCAAAACCCAACCAACCTTGACCCCGTTGGACCACCGTAGACGAGGAATCGACGTCGGGAAGTTTTAGGCACCCGCCGGCTTTGTGGGCAAAATTGACCATCTTCCGTCCACTTTTGGACTTCGTGGCAGGTATGAAAGTTGCTCCACTAACTGAGATATTCATTTCTGTGAAGTTTGAGAATTTTTGGAAATAGTTGGATTTTCCGGCCAGTCGGGGCGGCCGACCGCCACCCGCGGCGGCGCGTGCGGTGGCGCGTGGCCAGTGGACCGCCAATGCTATTTTTAGGCTATGTCAAATGTCTTGAATTCAGTTTTGTCATTTGAATGACGTAGGTTGATAGTTGGAACCTAAATTCGTTACGATACGTTACTTGATAAAAATGTGAATCGATGATCCGACCGTTGGATCGTCACCAAAATTGGATACATTATAATACGTAATATTTAAAGATCATAGGAATTTATGAATCGGGAATCCGACGTACGGATCTTCCTGAATTGGATTTGTAAGTTAGTAAAATAAATGTTCACGGCCACTTGTTTTAGGCAATTGGCGGAGATCTGACCGTTGGATCGTAATGAAATTTTACTATGTTCAAAACAAGTAATGTCAGATGTTAATTGTCTTTTTTACCCTAGTGCATAATTCTCATCAAGTACCAAATGAATTAATAATAATATATCGATAAACTCACCCATTATAATTAAACGTTACCATGACTCCTTGTTTATCATACGTTCATTCCAACTGAAACCCTAATAACTTTTATAGAGAAAAACAAGTTTTTTTTTTATAGTTGGATACTAATTTTGAACTTTTGAATCCTCTAACTAAAGTGTGAATCGATTTATGGAAATTTTTTGTTCATTTGATTTCGATTTTTTTTTAAATTTTAGAATATGAGTATTTGGGTTTCAATTTTTTTTCGTCAATCCCGGTGTAGTTTGAACTTTCTACAACAGTCGTAAGCAAAAAAATTACGACTTTGTTGCGGTTTGTGGGATTTTCTAAAGCACATCTCTATGAATGTCGTGTTTGTTTCAATATTGAGTGTAACTATTGGTGTGTTTGTTTCAAGTACAGAATTATCTCTACTAAATAATAAAACACTCATTGTTAACCAAAATCCTATGAAATTACTAGTTTAACCCTCTAATTAAAACAGAATATGAATAAGAAATGTGGAGCAGAAATGTAATTTCACACAACCAAATTTTGCTTTTTTTTCTTGGGAGTTTTTACAAAAAGCTCGCTATACTGTTCACTTTAACGAAAAACCACATTTTTACACTAAAAAGTCAAACATGGTAGGTACTATTCACTTTACCCTTTATTTTGTCATTAGCGTTAAAACTCAAAGTTTTCAAGCCCTTTTCATTAATTTTTTTTTTTTCAAAGCCTCACCTACATGTAATCCTAACATATCTCTAATTTAACAAAAAAAAAAAAAAAAAAAATCTCACTCTCACATTCTCTATCACTATCTTCCTCTCTCCTTCTATTTCAAAAACAAAAATAAAAAATTTTCTCACACACTTTATGTGTGCCCATATGCTAGTTAGTGATTAATTCCAAGAGTTCGGACCAACCGTGTCCATTTAGTTATTAGCTCTAAACAGTCACAATCTTGAGTCTTTGAGAAGATATAATAGTTTGTAACTGCTTATTACCACTTATGTAATGAAATCAAATACTAACCAAAACTAATTAAGATGAAAATTGGTTGGGGCAATTAGAATGCAGAAGGTAGATTACCTCATTAGAATTACAAAAATTTGCAAAGAAGAAAGTTGGTCTGTGAAGAGAAGGTGATGGGATATTATTGTGCTGGTGTTGATAGCAACCCAAGTAAATGGTTTGGTTGAGACAGCATGAATTTTGGTTTGGTAGAGAGAGAAAGCAAATGGTTTAAAGATAACTTTAAATTTTGTTTTGGGAAACAAAAAAAAACTTAAAATTTTAAATTAGGTTTTCTTTTTTTTTTTTTTTTTTTTTTTTGGTAAACTGAAAATATTATTTTAGGGCAAAGGTCAAGTAAAGTTACACAGAGATCCAAACACAACTTAAGTACATAACAAAAAATTGGGCCTCAAAAGCACACAAAAAAGAGCCCAAAACAAGAAACCCCTAGGCACCTTGCAGTCCCCGACAACAAAAAGGAGACCAGATTCTGAAACTAAACTCACACAAATGGCAGAAGAACTCTCAAAGAGAGAGAAGTTTTCTCACCAAAACGGGAGAGAAGAAGTTATCCATTAGGCTATTTTGCCTAGGCAATTTTAAATTAGGTTTGGAATGGTAGTTTAATAAATTTTGGTTTAAAGAGATATTAATTCTTTAATTAAAAAATAATAATATGGGCGTAAAGAGTAAGTTGAGTGTAGAAAGAGGTTATATGAGTTCAAATAAAATTTCTCTTGTCATAACTCCTCATTTTGGTCTATCAGATTGTCCACCGTCAATCATTTGGTCATTCTATCAAAAATCTCTCTTAAATTGAAGAAACCTTTAGTTCAAGTGAAGGAATTGATTTGATCAAAATACCCTTAAATTAATGGAGTTTTTCACAAAAGGACCAAAATTATTGGCGTGGATAATCTTATGGACTACTTATATTGATTTTAAATCTCAAAGACTAAAGTCAGGAGTTATGTCAATCTTAAAGAACATTTTTATTAAAAAGTGTTTAAAATATAGAACAGTTCAAATTGCAAACAATTTCAAGACCCATTGATTGAATAGTCCCAGCCACCATAAAGTCGTAAGCCTCCTTTGGTGGCTCGAATATGGGTTAGAGCATCTTTAGAGCATCTCCAAATGAGACGTCAAATTCAAAACATCAAATTTCAATCTGATGGCTGACTTGACAATTTGACATATTGTCAATATTTTCCTTCCAACTGATAGGCCAAAATTTATTGCTTTATTTTTTTTTAAAAAATAAAAATAATAATGTTGGGTTGTTTTTGGTATAAAAATAGTTAAATAATATTTAAATGTATTAGCATTTAAGGTAAGGCAAGTGGAATGTCTTTGGAAATAGCAAAAACCATATTTGAAGGCAGCTTCAAATTTGACATCTCCTTGTCCATGTCAGCTTAGCCTTATTTCCCATGTTAGTTTTAACATCTCGATTAGAGTAAATAGTAAGTCATTTGTTATTATTATATGTCTATGTGGCATTTTTGACATCTTGTTTGGAGATGATCTTAATGAGAGCTCTTAGCTAAAATTTGTGGAGGATTTAAAAAATAATAATCAACTCCAATCATGCTCCCACTTGTAAGTGAAAAGTCTTAGATTAGATTTTCGCAAAAAGACAAATTTGAACTAAATTATTATAGCTATTGTGAGGTTAGCTTACTCCCTACACCCGTAAGTACAGATAATGTCATATGTATTCCAATCATTATCCCTATTTACCTCCTAAGACGGTGAAGGAGAAAGAAGGGTCTAGCCGAAAGATTTATCAGTGTACCTTTGAACATAAGCCGGTACATAAGGATGACAACGATTTAGTTTGGAGATGGAAATGTTATATCCATCCCTATAACCATGAAAATTAATCATATTCATAACCACAAATTAACCATCGGGGATTATCCATAATCATACTCACCTGGTAATGCATATCCTATCGGTTAACGGTTATATCCCTCTTCGTCAAAAACAAAAATTTATTTTGATCCAATTGACGCACAATAATTTAGTAGATATTAATTTCGTCATTAAATAGCCATGTAACATCCCACATCACCCAGGGGAGTGGATCTTGTAAGCCTTATATGTATATTCCCATCTCTACCTAGCACGAGGCTTTTTGGGAGCTCATTGGCTTCGGGTTCCATAGGAACTCCGAAGTTAAGTGAGTTCAGACGAGAGCATTCCCTGGATGGATGACCCATTGGAAAGTTCTTGTGTGAGTTCCCATAAACAAAACCATGAGGGTGTGGTAGGGGCCCAAAGCGGACAATATCGTGCTACAATAGAGTTGAGCCTGGGATGTGGTGGGGGCCCAGGCCGAGATATGACAATTTGGTATCATAGCCAATCCCTAGGCGAATGTGTGTTGACAAAGACGTCAAGGCCCTAAGGAGGGTGGATTGTAACATCCCACATCACCCAGGGGAGTGGATCATGTAAGCCTTATATGTATATTCTCATCTCTACCTAGCACGAGGCCTTTTGGGAGTTTACTGGCTTCAAGTCTGAAGTTAAACGAGTTTGGGCAAGAGCATTCCCAGGATGGGTGACCAATTGGGAAGTTCTTGTGTGAGTTCCCAGAAACAAAACCGTGAGGGTGTGGTAAGGGCCCAAAGCGGATAATATCGTGCTACGATGGAGTCGAGCTCGGGATGCGGTGGGGGTCTGGGCCGGGATGTGACAAGCCACGTCCAATAATAAAAAACATAACAATGAATGAATTTTGGCAAGTGTAAAAATAGTAGTATTGAATAAAACAATGATAATGTTGGTTGTTGATATCTCCCATAAGCATGATATTTGGCGCATAATGAACATAGTATAGGGTTCAGCGAATACTATTATATTATATACTAAATATTTATGCGGTGATTAATGAATATGGTAATAGTAGTATAGGTTCACTCAAATATAAATATAATATTTATATATATTATGGAAATTGTTATTAGCATTTTAAAAATCTCATTTGGCATTCCAAACTTTCTATAATTAGAAAGAAAAATACATTTATGAGAGTGCATAATGAAAATTTTGAAATACTAATAACAGTTCTCTATTTTACTATATATTATATATATTATTCGGTTCAGATTCGGATTCAGGGATGGATATGGAGTGCTAACAACAGTTCTCTAAACCCCTAGTTGAAGTAAATTTTCTTAAAGAGCTTCCAAAAAACTATTTTTGATATATATATATATATATATTGTCAAAAGTAATTTTTATTACTAAGAGAGTACAAGTACATACAAGGGGGCCCAAATACACTTTAAACACAAAACAAAAAGTGAACCCCCAACACTAAACGAAAACCCAACCCGAGGGAAGAGCCCAAAACAGAAAAACACAAAAGCAAAAAATCCCTAAAAGACTAGCTTCCTTCGCCGCCGTCAAAGTACCTGCCGTCGACCACAAGCCAGCATTCCATGCCCTAGATCGCACCAAACACAGCCCCATAATCAGAAAAGATGAAGGCTCCATCTTCCTCCAACAAGCACCACACAAATCAAAACTGCAACCACCAAAGGAAGAAGCCAGTGGGAAAGAACTTCCCCCAGCAACAAAGTCGAAAACGACATACAATTGGAAGGTGGTGGTGCGTACACCCAAGCTGAAGCTCTACACACCTTCCGAGAAATCCGCAAAATGCGGGCGAAAGATATGGTTGTAGAATCGGACATGTGTGAGAACAATGGAGGACAGAAGCAAATAGAAAAGTCAATAGATGGCTGGATTAAAGTCACGGAGGTGGAAAAACTTGAGGGAGAAGAAGAAAAAGAAGGTTCGAAGTGGGACTTTCTAATTGAGGCCGATGCAAGGTAAGATCGGAGGTCATAAGGGGTGGATTACCAAGAAAAACGGGTTGAAAAACATGGAGAAAGCCAGTCGCACAGATAAGGGAAGAGAGACAAAAGAAGAAGAAAAAGGGATGCCACCTACCCTGGCCACTGCTAGGGCCGACGACTGAGCGGATTGACGGAATTAGGAGCACTCACACACCGGTGAGAAAGTCCTAAACACATCTATAAAACACAAAGAATGATTGAGATGCTCTTACCCTATAACATTTCTGCAGTTTTCCATTCATTCCATCTCTATGTACAACACAACGTGGAATAGGGATGCGTGCGGGTCAGTTTGGCTCGGTTAGCCAAAACCGAAACCAAACCAACATAGTCGGTTGGGCCAACACAAGTAGTTAATCTTGTCGAATCTTTCCCAACACGAACAATAAAATCGCTGGTCGATTCAGTGTGACAAAAATCAAAACAAGAAACTGCCAACAACTGCTTTTTATTTTAATCAAAATTTCCTATCAGCACTGCCAAAAGAATACATGATGCTGTCAATTTGTGAAAAAGAATTTCAACGAATGTTGTGTGTACTGCTCAAAAACCTGACATCTCTCTGCCACTTCAAATGCGACGGTAAATGCCCCACATGCTAAGTGAGCTGCCATCGCTGGAAAAGCTACCGTCTTCCATCCACTTTGAATATCTATATCCTGTCGGAGAAAAATACCTACAAAATCCGTCTTTCCAGACCATGCTGTCGCTGTTAGAAAGAATAAATCTTATCCTCAATCGTCGAGAGTCCTTTTCGCACTCCACAGTTGAGAAATAGCGTGTTCAGTAGATGTATCACAATTCGAGTGTGACGGAAACTAGACCATTTCAACTACAAGTATAACCTTTCTATCCTCCAAGTGACTTCTGTCTGTATCCATGCCTCATTCTTTCAAATAACTTTTCTTTTGTTTTCCTTTTCTTGTCCATCTTTAGTCTATATCTCTCTTCCCTCTCCCTCTCATAAATTCCTTGCCAATGCACTTCCCCGGTGAGTGGCCACAACCACATCTCCCTTGGATGATCACCGTCATCTGCAGCTTCTGCTAAATCTTCATCCATACTCTTTAGCAATGTACTATCAAAATACTTAGCCCACATAAATCCTTTCCGTAGCTCAACTGGGTGCTGCTCTTCCAGTGCACCAGAAATTGGATCTATAAAAACCATCTTTCGTCCACTATGATAAGCCCAGACATTCACAAGGACTTCTAATACCCGACAGTAACAATGCTTTTTCTGTTGATATTTAAAAAATGTAAGTAACGAATGTTAAACTCCATGTGAGACCAGAAAACGTGATCTAAATAACATACCTCAAGTTCTGAAGAACCCAACAAACAAATACTTCTATTGCCAGAATTGGCGTGTAAGGCATCCAGAGAATCAACAAACATCCTGTAGTTTAAATACAAAATTTCAGTTATATTAATCATCCGCAAGTTCCTTTGTCTCAGGAGCTGTAACAGAAAAGCAGAAAATGTTGTGATTAAATTACCGAGAAAACATGACAAACTCAACGAAGGAACGAGTTGGCATCACCCAACTATGCAAGGCAGACCAGTGACCACCATCTTCTGGCATGGGAGGGAGAGCTTCTGTATTTGAGGGCAAGTTATACATCCAACGAAATGCATCTTCAAAAACGTTTCTGCATTCATTTTAAGTTAAAAAAAAAAAAAAAAAAAAAAAAAAATCATACTCTGATGAATTAATGAACTCATTGGCATTTGCTTTATGGATATAAGAAACCTAAATGCCTCATAAATCTGTGTGAATATCTATATGAATTAACGTTTTGCACATGCAGCCATGCACACATTTTGAGATTGACAATGCCCCCATCATTTGGGTTCATGAAAAACAAAATCTCTACACCTTCGTATTTCTATTTTTGTGCTTGACAATATTAGAGAGTAGTCGGCAGATAAAGAAAATTAACTTTTGTAATCCATGATTCCTGTCAGCTTCGTTCACACAGCTTCCAAACTGGGGCAGGACACACTAGCAATTGCTAGATTGGTATCTTGGGGTTTTAGAGCTTAAGACCACACGGGAGAAACCAATGTGCCTCAGCCAGACCCACTGAGCTAGCATCAAAGGTAAGTTGTGGTTGGAGTGTACTGTATACACAAAATTTACCGTATAGAGTAACGCAACTGGACTCATTATTCCATGGATTTTGGCTCTAAGTGTACCATTGGCATTGGATGACAATAGGGAACCTCACTCTCATAATACCAACATCCATTGTTTAAAAGGAAAACTAATGAAAAAGGCTTGAAAACTTTGAGTTTTAATGATAAGGACAAAATAAAGAGTAAAGTGAATAGTACCAGGTTTGACTTTTTAGTGTAAAAATGTGGTTTTTCGTTAAAGTGAACAGTACCATGGGCTTTTCGTTAAAACTCACTTGTTTAAAAGGACAAATTCTTGTACCGGACAGCCCTATGCGGCCATTGTCCCACCCACTGTGAGAGAGTGGTTGCATACAGCTGCCTCACCAAAGAATTCCTCATTCAAGGAGGTATCTCTGTGGAGCATGGCATCACTTATTAGATTCCCAAACCCTTGACAACAATCACAGTTATATCTCATTCACGAAATGTTCAACTAATATTCCATACAAGTACCTGCAGTGTCCCTCATTTAAGATGTCGCATGCAGACCAAAACGTGAGTGCATCTTTACTTCCTGTCACTCCACCATTCATGTTCAAGCGTCCCCAAAAGTATATCACATCACCTTTTGTGTTGTCTTGTATTGCTTCTTCCAAAACCCTTTCAGCTTTCTTGGACAAAGCAACCTGCTTTGAAAAACAATGATGAATATGATGGCAAACGAAAGAACAATGCATGCCTACATGCACTTATGAGGTGTTTGATTGACTGGACTAGGACTGATATGGGTTATTCAACACCAATATCAGCTTGGACCAGACATGGGGTTAATAAACAACTGATAAGCTGGGACCCTTATGCAGGCTTATTTTGTACCATTTAAAATGAGGGGCGTAAATAGAACCAACCCAACCCAAACAAATCCCATGTATCAAAACGTGCCCTAAAGAACAATATTGTATGTATACAGAGTATAGATTATACACACACACCCCTACATAAATTCATACGTCAATCATTATGTACAAGTTTCAATACTTCTACCATATATGTTTCCTTGTAACTATACTTCTGTTCAATTTATCTGTCACCAAAACCATTCAAAGGAATCTAGAGTTTTGTGTGTCTATATAGGAATGTATGTTTGTAGGCAAACACGAGTCATCCATGCAAAATATAAGTCATAAAATGTTATATAGCTATTTATGATCCCGATTATTCTATATTTATTCAGAATATTGTGTTCATCTATTTGCTTGGACGACAAGGATGGCAATTACATGACTATACTTTGTTTATTTATTTATTTTTATTTTTTTGCAGCGACAATAATTAAACAGAAACCAATTAAATATACAGTTCGGACCACTGGACAAGGTTGATTGTGGAACTTAAATGAGATTAGACAAATGCTTCTGAATAAAATTACCAAAAATAAGAAATACCTTACTACCAGCAGCACGCCAAGATTGAAACCCAATCCAAGGTCGCTTATGAACGCTATCCACCTTGTTTGCAATAGCGAACATTCCACCAATCTCACAGAGAATATTGCGATAGTAAGTTTCATTCAATACGGGAAGCCGGTCAACAGCATCCACATCATCTGATGTTGACCTCTGTGTTCTTTTTGACTACCACATACATTGTAGGATAATTTAAAAAACATTAGGCAACTGTTCAGATGTAAGTATTATTTTGAAACTTCAAAAAGAACTGGAGCTTTTGCATTAAAACAAAGTTTCTAGCTGTTAATTAAATGAAAGCATACAGTAAACGCAAGTTTAAAGCTTTCATTGTTGTCCTTACAAGAAATGCATCTTAATACAGCATAGGATATTAGAAAAGATGATAAGTTTAACCAAGAGAATAGTGAAAATAATGAATCTTGAAGGTATTAAAAAACATACAGCATACAAAAAAAAATAAAAATAGAAAGAATAAAAAAGGAACTCACAAGGCTTAATCCACGGTACAGAGAGCCATGGTGCAAGAACGGCCAGGTCCCAGACCCACTGTATATCTCATAAATGCATACTGTCTGGCCTGTCCTCTCAAGTTCACCCTCATCCCTCTCATTTGCTTCAAATCTAAGCTTTTCAGCTTTTCGAGCATTACGATATATGTCATCCCATAAACCAGGATCTTTCTCCATTCTTTCTGATAGCTAAAAGAAAGAATGTCCTGTTTCAGATGTCTTTCGAGAATGACTATATTAACATAAAAAGGGAGGGAAAAGAAGAGTCGGAATTGACCTAGAGACACACAAGTTCTGTATTTTCAGGAAATGACATACCTCCTCCATTTCTAATGTCTCATATTCTTCCGAGCTTACAATTTCCTTGAAGAGATCCCAATCTAATTGAGTTGGAATATCTAATGCCGAATCCCAAGTTACATTTTCAGAGATGTTTGGTGAGTAACCAAAACCCAACAAGTCTTCTTCTAGGGCATTAACAACACTAGTGTTTTTCCAGGATGACTGCTCATCAATGTCCATAACATTTCCTGTTCTGTAATCGATTTCATTCCCTAACAAATTCCACTCCCATGTACCCTGTTGAAGCTGAGAGATTGGCCCTGGCAGCAGAGCATCTGATGGAAAATTTAGCACATTCTCCAAAAGCCTTGCATAACCGGTTATGCATTCTGATGCCAGCAAGTTCGTAGCAAGCAGCCTTCCCGAAGAGGCAACCGTTCGAGCAAATTTAGAAAGTTTCCCATTTGAAATCATAAGTGAGAAAGCACTCATTAAAGCATCAGGATTATGTTTTGGGAAAAATATCATGTGAACTCCATCAACCACCTGTAATATCACAGATGTAAAAGACAACAAAACAGACACCTTCACTTGTATAAGAAAATTACTGTCAGGACAAAAAGAATTTGAATGAACTCACATATTTCTTCAAGACAAGAAAATCAGGTGCAATAACTGGGATCCCAAAGGTCATGGCACGGATAATGTAATGGCGGAAAACCCTGCACATCTTGTGAAGAACCGTAGAGAACAATGTCAGCCATTAATAACACACTGTTCACATCACCATTCAAGCCATAGTGCCGTACAGATCCATGAAGAAGTCCCAGATGTGAAGTAACTTCCTACACGAGAGATCAATGGATCAAAATGACTATGAATAAATGCCAGTGCAAGAGTAAAACACGCCAGAAGATTAACCAGATATCACAATGAAATATACAAAGGACATCATTTTCAGTCAACGTTGTCATTCTGTCAGCAACCAGATTCATATCGCAAATTTTTTTTTTCAGTTGCCATTAGCCAGAGAAATCATTTGTTGGGAAAATAGAGGCGCTTGAATACATTAGATAAGATGCAAGAAGCTCAAATTGTTATGCGTACTGGGGCAACAGCATAATCTAGAGGCATCGATTAAGGCTAATTACCTGGAAAGCATCATCAGAGTAATTACCACATAAGAAAACAAATTTAAACGGCTCTCCTGCATCATCCCTCCTTGCATATTTTATTAGCAGTGGCCCTATAGAATGCATTGCCACAGCATAGTCCCATGAAAGCTCATCGTAGAAAAAAGAACTTCCAACAACTACAACCAGCATATCATCTTCACTAAATCCATTTATCTTCCTCAACTGATTCTTGGAGTGGGTTTTTCTGTACCTTTCTGCAGCCCAAACATCTACTGGTGATCCCGGAATGACAAAGAAGTTTCCAGTGTCAAGAACACTATATAACATCTGACACAGGATGGAAGGAAAAAATAAGACAATTTAAGAAACCACAGAACAATCATTTTGCAAAAATAATTAGGAATACAGTGCAACAAAATATTTTTAAAACAAAAGAAGGCAATATCTACCGGCAGAGTGAAATCTGGAAACATGACAATATTAGCTCAGCTAAAAGCACTTTTCCAATGAGAAATAAGATTCTTCAAGCCCATTTCTTCATACACGGGAAGCCGATTTGCAAGTGTATCTTCTTGAATTATCCATATCAGTGGTACTGAACAAAAAGGCTCCTGCATAAGGCTGCATGAATCTAAATCTCACTAATCATAGCAAGTTCAACTGAAGCAACTTTATACATGCATTTCATTATGTGAAAGTACTAGCTTGAGTACGCTTTTACTTTTGGTATACTTAACTATGGTATGCTGCGGTTATAAAAGAAAAAAGAATGAGAAAAGAGAAGGTAGAAAATTCTTTATGAGAACATGTATATTGTTTCTGAAAGAATTAAAGAAAGACAAGAAATTAAAAATAGTAAAATGGAGCAGACCATGGGTTAAATTTATAAATAAATAAATAAAACCACAGCTGATTTAAGTTTACTGCCTCTCATGCCTCATCTTAAATACCTGCAGTAACCACGTCTTACCCTCAAAATCAAAAAAAAACAAAGGAATATATCATAAGTTTGTGGACTTAACAATTAGCTTTAATAATATCTACTGCCTCTTGCCTTGATTCCAACTTCCCAAAAAGTTTTGTATCCAATCTATTGTTTATATTATTTTAACAAACCTCTCTCTCTTCCCCTCCCTCCTTCCTTGAAATATACCTTTTATTTATTGGTGTCTATCCCTAAAGGAAAGGATTTGAAAAGTTGCTACTACCAATGCTGCAGTTAGTCATAGTTACTCAGTCCTGATCAGGCGATATTGCTTCAAAACACAGGCGTGCTAATACCAAATATTTGTTGGCTACCCAAAAAACATAACTTATTATGGTACAAACTTTTTATATGCTCTGTAAATCTATAACAACTTCTAACATCTATTCCGAACTCCACGTGGTAATACAAAACATATATTAGACACATTCTTAGCAACTTCCATGTTTTGTATTTTCTCCCAAGTTGGGTTGCAATAAAATGAATAACAAATCAGTCTAAACATATGATCAACCAACCAGTGAAAATACTCTGGGTTTATGAGATGGGATATGAATGGATCCATGGTCATGTAGGTAGTGCATGCAAAAGAAATCCTCTTAAAGTTAATTACAGGACCATAGAAGGACTGTCATACAAACCCACCTTGAAATGGATTCTTTTGCTTCCAGTGAGTCAGCAATGACACCTCCAAAACTGTAGAAAGTAACAGGTGTCAATATCTTGCCGAGTAAACCAACCAAGGGTAAGGGTAAATTTTGAAGTTACTTGAGTATCAACAAATTTTTAAGACTTTCAGTCCAATTAAAAATAACAAAACAAAAATTAGGGTAAAAAACCCCAAATACAAAATAAGAGGCGAACGTACATTGACCAATCAATAAGCCCATAACTCTCCGGAGCTAAAATGGAAATCTGGCCATTAAATTGCTCCCACATTTTATGTGCTTTACCATTCGCTACAGAAAAAATCTGTTACATAGGCATTGCAAGAGCGCATAAGTAGCAGTTGAGTACATAGGTACTTATTTCTATGAATGACTTGATTTAGTAACACAATTAATTTGCACTTCTACTTCCTTTTCCCATACAAATGAGCAGCATATGCTATTAAGATAACAGGATCCACTTTATCCCCCTTGTAATCTTTAAGAACCCTCGCATCTTGTTCTATCCACACCACCCAAATACAACCATCACACACTGCAATTCCGTAAAAATTTTGCATTCTCCCAATCCATTAGCAAAATGTCCTCAACTACCAAAGAAATACATGAAAATTTGTTTTCTTTGGGGCATTGTTGTGGGCATCATTTTCCTGTGAAATTCCAAAATCAGCCTTTCTTCTTTATTCATGGGGATTGGAAGGCAGCTGTATCTTAATCCTACAATATTGTTTAGTTTAGCCATTTTGCAATTATAATTTGATAAACTGAAGGAAGTTATACACATGGTTCTAGCACAGGGATTAAAGAGGTTGTTTATTTATCATCAGAAAACAGCTTGTTCCCAAAGTTTGGACCTCTCTGTTCTGCATTCACATTTAACTTACTAACGCTATCGCTCGAATAAAAAAAAATAAAAATATTTTGTTTCTCATCAGATGGAAAAACAAAATTATGAGCACATTTGCACTAAGAACTGACCTTAAGTTCATAACCCAGTTTCTTGATATTCTTCATCACTGTAATCAACATCAAAGATTGTGGATCTTTCTTCATGTTTCCCAAAATCTGACAAGTATCAAAAGTAGGCACAACCAAAAGTGAAAATCAACTCGGTGCATAAAACTTGTTGAATTAAATAAGATTGCCTATTATGGTGAGTATGGTAGCCAATGATATTGAGGTACACATCTCCATATTCTAATTATTATATGAAAATAAAGATTTAAACAAGACGGGCAGCTTCAAGATACTTCTAAAAGATTTAGCCTATTTATCAAAACAGGGTTTACCATAAACATACAGTCCAATATGTCATCCAGCCAAAAAAAAAAAAGGTCTGAGGAGTTGGACTACTTCGTGCAATGAAAATTAGTTCTTCATTGCAAGATCTGCTTATTCTTGGTGGGCATCAGCTGCTTCAGAGTTTAAAGAGTTGGTTCTGCTATCCACACCTCATAAATTTGTAATTAAATACGTCCCCGAAAACTGTCATTCCACACGACACAATAAAACCAAACTAGTATGCCAGGACATGTTGCACCCCCTCCTTCATAGGCTTTTTTAAAGATTCAAGTGATACGGGTGGCATTCAAATATCTCTCCAAAATGAAAATATTACTACCCAAACACCTCATTTACCACTCTCATAAAGTACATTCTGATAGCATCAGCCTCTGCTGATAGCTCCAATTAATCTCCACCCCATTCCAACAAAATTGTTTTCTCCGTCGTAACCTATCCAAACCCAACGAAATAATCCCTCCTATTTCATTAGAGAAAACTGTACATCGGAACCATAAAATACATATTTTAATGCTAGGGAGATTAAAATTCTACTTTCCTTATTGGCCAGAATCAAAAATCTAGTTTACCAGCCCCTGATATGCTCCTATTGTCCAAAAGTGCTCAATTAAAAGACCTCAAGCACACTTTGATAAACACGATTACTACAAAATGTAATTTCAAATTTCAAATTCATAACAAACAATCCAGATTCAGGCAAATGCAGCAAGAAAATAACACTCACAAGAGCAAGCCTCGGCGGTCCAACACCAATCCTCGCCTCATTTCGAGCCCGATCAAGCCCATCACCCTCCACGACCCTCTTCGAAACCCTCCCAGGCATAAACCTCAAGGTGCTCCCAAACTTCAAGCCTTCCCTGAGCAAGCGCCCTCTCTCACTCCCTTGCCTGAAGACCAAGGTCATGGAGCTCTGCAACAGCATCGTGGCCATGGACGAACACAAAAAGCGCGAAGATGAGGACCGCGTAGAACGCCGACTTTCCTTTGAAGGGAAAAAGACAGAGCAAGCCCTTGCGATAGAAGCGGTGGTGCGATCTCGGCGGGGGGCGAGGGAAAGGTTGTCGATCCGTGAAGAGCCCCCTGGGTCGGTCTCTCTGGTGGATTGGGTTAGGGTTCCGCTTGAAAGGAAAGCGATCGCGAATCGAGTGGAAGCCGAGATCGGCACCGCCATTGTCGTCGAGGATAGCCGGAGGAGACGATGAGTTCCGGCCCATTGCAAGGAGTTAATATTGTTCTTTTATCCTCGTAGGCTATTTTCCCGGCAAAGTGACGAGAAGCAGCCTCCGAGAGAGAGAGAGAAAGTAAAGGAGGTGATGGTGGGGTGCTGGTGCGATGTGGCATGGACATGGAGAGAAAGAGAGAGAAAGAGAGATATATATATATATATATATTTATTTATATATGGAGAGAGAGAGAGAGAGAGAGAGAGAGAGAGAGAGAGAGAGAGAGAGAGAGAGATTCTACCTTCGAAGAGTTGAGGGACGGCCTCACCGGTGTTAATAGTGGGCCCTTTTGGTGCTTAGTTGCAAGTTAAATCATTTAACTTGTTGGACTTGATGGATCCAGTCCCATTGATGCTAACTTCATGTGACGGCTACGAAAGCCCAATACTAAGTTAAGGTTGAATTCAAAACTTATTCGTTTAACTTTTAATTAATTTTAGTCATAAACAATCAAATTATTTAGGGTCCTTATCACAAATAGTTTTTGAAATTGACCCACACTATCAAGATAATTCCTGGTATTGAAAATCGATTAATGTAGTCCCTAAAAAAATATCACAAATCAATTTGGTATTTCCGTCGCAATTATGTCAAATATTATGTTATATGCCAATGTGGCACATAAATGGATCCCACAAGATTTACGGGTTTTTATTGGTACCTGAAATTGATCCACACCATCAAAATGGTCCATAGAATTGAAAATCGATCAATGTAGTTCTTGAAAAGAGGTGTCATAAATCAATATAGTCATTCCGCCACATTTTTTTCAAAAATTTTGTTATGTGCTTATGTGCGTTTAATAATTTAATATTTAATTTAAAAAGTTATCAAAATACCTTTTTGAACAATGGGATTATCTCAAGGCAAAGCTAATCGCTCTCCATGTTACCAAGATCACTAGGGGAGCGCCCAACAAGCTCTCTAAGTTTAAGGTTGTGAGGTTGTCGATCACCCAAGTGTTAACTAAATTTCATAGAAGTCATCGTCAATCTAAGGCATAACTAAAGGTGGTCCCAATTCGGTGAAGGGTGTTGAAAGATGTAAAGATGGGTGTTTTGAGATTTTTTTTTTTTTTTTTTTTTTTTTTTCCAGAGGAGACAAAGAAGGCTACCATAGATGGATGTAGTGGGGTGTGGGTTGGGATTAGAGGTGATTCCAAGACTAGGTTACTGGGTTGACAACTTTTTTTAATTTATTATTAAATTATTAAACCTATTTTTATTTATTTTTAAGTGAATTAGATTTGTGGGATTCATTTATGGGTCACATTAGCACATAAATAATTTTTGGCAAAATTGTGACAGCGCCACCACGTTGATTTGAGACACTTATTTCTAAGACTACATTGATTGATAAACAATTTCAGGGACCATTTATGACCCTAAAAAAAAAACTATTTTATGAGACCCATTTATGTGCCACATCAGCACATAACAGAACTTTTGGCAGAATTGTAACGGAAGAACCACATTGATTTGTGACACATATTTTCAAGGACTACATTGATAGATTTTCAATTTCAAGGACCATCTTGATGTTGTGAGTCAATTTCAGGGACCATTTATGATAAAAACCCAATTATTTATTTGTTAACTTCGTTGTACTTTAATCTCTACCTACGCAGTGTACAAACCATTGAGTTTTATTTAGAACTCTTACTATTTGATTATAAATTGAAACTTACTTTTCAATTCTTTCTTTAATGAAGATTAGTGATTTCTAATCTTCAGAGCTTTCACAAGTCATGAGTGACACCTAGCAGTGTATCATGGCTACCCAAAACTAAGCAGAAGATGCGGAGAACCTATTCCAACTACCTATTCAGTTGGAATTGCAATGCAATAGTCCTTTTCTATATCAATACTCTTGATCACATTATTGGGTTGATAGTTTATTCATGCCTACTATTTAATGTAATTTTTTTATGTAAGGTGCGAACTGCACTTTGCGCACCTTACGTGTGGACAAAATATAATATGTTGGATCTAATCTTACCAGTCGAAAACAAATCAATCATAACAATCTAAGGGTGAAACTGGATCATAAATGATCCATCATTAAATCTAAAATAGGACTCGACAACAATTAATCTCCCCCTCTTGCGAATGATTTCAAAAAATTTGTAGTCGACTTCCTTCCCGTTCGAAACTCAATCGAAGTTGTCTAGTGCTTCATGTATCCGGCCCAGCGTTCGAAACTCACTCAACTTCCACACCACATGTTCAAAACTGAGGCGAAGTTGGTTTGAATATTTTTCAATCTGTTTGACAAAAAGAACGTGTTGCTTGCTTTCTTCGAGTCGCATTCAGAGTCCTTGCACAATACTCGACGTCATACTCCATTCTCCCAAGTAAATTTGAAATTTGGTGAGTTTGAAAATTTGGAACCCTATAAATAACGGTTGTTATTTCCATTAAATTTGATTAATTAATTTTTTGAAATCTTGTCCCTGGATTTCACTGTTCAATGATTTTACCTTGCAATTTCGTCAAATTATTTTAATTTCATTAATTTTGGATTTTTGGTTTCTTAGTTAAAGTTTGATTTTCCACAAATAGTATAAAAGTCCATTAACCTTTCGGAGTTACTCTTAGCATTTTTGGATAGACTTTGATCCGACGAACGCATAGGCAAAAACCATTTGCGAAACCAGGTTAAAACGAAGGAGAAATAGGTAAGGAAATCAAGGATATTTTTGTATATTGGATCTTCTATAAATAGAAGGTCCCAGATTGTTGGAAGGGGGACCTAGCCATTTTTAGAAAAGCAACCAGTTGCACAACTCGAGTCACTAATCAGAACTGCGACATTGAACTAGTTTCTAGGCAACTTTTCCGACGGCTTTCTTGGCCAAATCCGGTGGCTTCAAGCGACGCCACCACTGGTAACAACTCAACGCCACCCCACGATCATTTCCCACCCAGAATTCTCAACGTTGGACCGTCGTACAAGGCGTATCGATGCTGGATGTTTTCTAGATTTTCAATGCTGGGATTGGCCCCTTTTTCAGCCACCCTGACAACACTCACCACCGGTCCACCACCATTCGACAGCTCTTGGTCCCAATAACAAAACCTAAACGACAGATTAGACGTTGAATCTCCGACGAGTCCACGATGAGGTACACTATTTTTCGGCAATCCACGACTTTGACGGTGAAATTCGAGGTTCTCCGGCCAGTGTTGCACTCCGGCGAAGGTATAAAAATTGTCACTCTTCACAAGCTTCATTTTGACATACACGTTGCCAGAAGACCTGATATCCCTACTTCTTAATTTTTACACACTCAAGTGGAGTGTTGTAGTTAATATTGATAAGGAATGTGATTAGTAAACTAGTGGCTCGTTTACTAATATGTAATCAGAACAAGAGAAATTGAATTGAAGATGAATTGAATTAAGGAGGAATTGAATTGATAAGGAGTTGGAATGAGGTGGAGTCAGAATCATATTCCTGTTTAAGTTGTTTACTAAAACTTAGTAGAATCAGAGTACGATTGATATTGATTCATATAAGATGTTTACTAATTCAATTGATTGGAATATAAACTTATGTGATTACTAAAAAGCCCTTATTCTAAGTAAATAATTTTTATGCCAATAATTCTTTTCTTTGTGTTTTTATTAAAACTCTAATTCTTTTGTGTTGTTTAAAACTTTGTGAAAAAAGCTTTAAAACACGCCATTAATTATCTTTCAGTTTTATTTTTGAATTAAGTACCTAAAACTTCCCAACTTTTTAGTGTCATTTCAAATTGGTTTCAACATTTTTAAACATTCCAAACAAGTACCCAACCTATTGAAAATGTCACATTCGTTAAGCCTTACTTAATGTTAACATAGATTATATTCAAAACCCACCAATTGGGTATATCATGGTCGACATTAATATTAGTTGGCTCAAAATTTGAATTTCAAACGTACGTTATATAATATGGAACCCCACGATCAAATAAGTATTGATTGAATTGAAAATGAACTCAAATTGAAATTACATTAGGAGGGCAATCTCCTAACAAAGAAAAGGGTTAAGGATTCAGTTAGGGTTTCAAGGAACTTGTTTCTACTCATGTGATCCTCATTCGTTGATTTCTCAGCTCGTAAAGCTTCCAGTTCTTCTTTGTGGGAGGTAAGGATGGTGGTGGCCACATCATGATAGTCCATAGCATTTCAACAACCTCCATGATCTTCTCGATGTTGGTGACTTGAGTTGTAGGTGGAGTTGGTGGTTTTGTGTTGGGTTTGGAGGTGATGGCATGATAGGGTGGTGGTGATTGTTAGTTGGTGGAGGTTATGCTTTCATGACTTTCTATAATTTGAAGACAAAGTAAGCTCTAGCTAATTTAACAGATTTTTAACTGGAACTTAACGAATATGACATTTTCAATAAGTTGAATACTTGTTTGGAATGTTTAAAAAGACTCGGGACAAATTTCAAATGACATTCAAAAAATTGGTGGGTTTTAGGTACTTCATCCTTTTTTTTCTTGGAATTATCTTTTAGTTATAAACCTAGCAAACACAATAAAAACCTAACATCAGCCTCCCTAACCTAGCCATGCAGTCACTTTTCATCGATTTAGATTTGAGCGTTCATTGTTCCAGATCATATGGTGGGGGCGGTCTTTGCTGTGAGAGACACAAATACAAAGGGGAGGGATTGCTCAAGGTGTTTTTTGGGTAGAAACTTTGATTCCTAATGGAGCCTTCTACCCAAAGTCCAAATACCACGTCTTTATAGGTAATCCAATTCCGGGGAATTTAGGAATTGGACTCTGGATATTGGGTGGACCCCACCTAATTTCTATTCCCTAAGTGCTAGTAAACACTGGAATGTTTTGGAAGGACTGCAATTCTGTTCTCCCCATTCAAACCCTGACTGGTAAACACGCCACAAATGTAGAATCCAATAATATTTGGAGATAAAATCCCTTTAGAAAGCCCCCCTCTCTCTAAATTTTTCCTTTCAAACATGTTTAAACTAGAAGAGCCTAGTTTCTTTCTAAATCATCCTGGACGCTCATTGCTCTAATGCTAAAGCAACTATTTGGGATTCTATGTCATAAGCTAAACAGTCCGGTGGTACAAACATAAGCATAAATGCAAAATCGTGTTGTTGTTAACACTGAGCGCGAGTTGATAAGGCGAACTCATGTGTGTGCTTCCACAAGCTGCAAACAATGTCATAATGACGGTAAGAACCAACCAATGTGTCAAAAACTGAAAAGATGGTTCATATCATCCTCAATTCATACTCCAAGCAAGGATTCAACATTAACTAAATATATCAAACGCCTCTACGATGCAGCAAAAACACAAGAAGACAGAATTGTCTAAATTCCAACTCCGATACACTTCTCTCTTTTCCGAATGAAACATTGGATGGAAATCTAGCAGACCTGACTATTTTAAAGTGTCGTTCTCCAGTGATATATTTGATCAAACAAACACAGGTTACTGCTTTTTCTCTTCAGCTTTCTTCGGCTGAAAGAAACAAGCAAATGGAGCCGTGAGGAAAATAATGTAGTATAACAAATAAATCCTTCTAGGCCTGAAAGTGAAAGTGAAAGATCATTTAAGATAACCAAAAGAGAGGTCTTCAATCCTTCTATATAAAAGCAAAGGTATGATGCAGATGCAAAAGGCTACAGAATTGTCTTCCAACGGCCTCGAAAGGCGCACACACAAACACATACAAAATGCAAGAAGCATAAAATTGAAGTCCCCTGGGCAGTGTAAGGAAATGCCGCCAAAGCATTCGATGGCCTTTAAGATGAATAATCCATAAAATATTATAAAATATTGACCAATTTTGCCAGACAAATAAGGATTTGGATGTAAACCGGTGATGCAACAACTATGATTGGATATGAAGAGGTGACTGGGGTGCTTTATAGATAACAAATCCCAACAACTCCGGTTCCCCAAATTCTTGCTTCACCTTGAAAATATGTTAAGGCAAAATTTCATGCACTTTCCATATTCCGGTAATAGTAAACACCAATGGTATTTGATGCACAAGACACAAATAACACACCAATCGTAAAATATGAAAACTGTGATCAAAATTGACGGTAAAGCAGATCAATTAGTATGGAAAGGCCAGTGAAGCCAATCTGAACTGTAATGCAAAACCAAAATGAAGGCATATATAAACATTGTCAACCATTTGGTTAACCACAGTGGTGAAGAGATACCATCACGACTCATTATCACAATCACCATGGACCATGCCTCATGTCATGAGTCATGAGTCTTACTTCCCATTTCAGAACAAAATGACCCTGACTGTACTATCACTATCAAAACCCACAAGCATTTATAAGTCACGAATGGAAGCTTGAACCAGTCATGAGATGAAAGAAAAGGTATGTAAAAACTTATGCCACCTTTATCTTATTGAATACGGCTTACAGGGAGAAAAAGGTACATGAACAACAAAAACCCAGCACAATGACACCAAAAGCTGACCCAGGGCTTTCGGAAATCATGATTTGTTTGCAATTTTTAAAACAAACCTTAAAGAAAATGCTATATAAGTGTCAGTATCAGTGTCAAAACTACCATAATTTGGAATAATCTTTCTGGGGTTCAAAAATTGAGTAATTTTCAAGTTTTAATTACAATTTTCTTTCATTTCATCTGAAATTCAGCAACAGACAGTCACCAAACGGAAAATGGGAAAATTAAAAGAAGCCCAACGAATTTTTTCATCGATCAACCGAATGATTATAAATGAAGCTGGGAGTCAGTTGTGAGTAACTAAGTGAAGAAATTCAGTGTGGAAAACATACACTATAACGTGTGATGTGTGTGTGTGTGTGCGCGTGCGCGTGCGTGTGCGTGTGTGTGTGTATGCGTGCGTGTGGGTGTGGGTGTGTGTGTGTGTGTGCATAGATCATTATGCACTGCTTGCAGCAAGGATATCAATCAACAATGGTGATAACATTTACATCAATCAAAAGAATAGCATAATTACAAGTTTCAAGCAATGCACGTTACATGTTCGACGAAATGCCACAGACAGAAGAAGGATACATTCGCTAACACACAAAAGCACTTAGCCCTTAGGAGTAAAATGTAATTTTTTTTACCTTGGTGCCAGGGGCCGGTAGATGGAGCTCGTCGGCGGGGATAATAACGGGCCAGGACTCGCCAGCGTCGCGGAACATCTGCTCGATCTCGAGGCTCTGACCCTTTTCGAGGATCATGTTGCGTATGTCCTGGGCGGGAGTGGCGGTGGCGTCGTAGACCTGCTCGACGCCGTTGACGAAGGTGACGGTGATCTTGGGGGGCTGGTCGTCGGTGCGGCGCTTGACTTGGACGGCGCAGGAGGGGTTGGAATCCTTGGCCTTGCGGGCGTTGCACTGCGCCAAGAACTCCAGACACGATGCCGTTTGGGGGTCCAAGGCATTGAACTCGATCCTCACTCTCGATAGGAACTTCAACATGATTTCTGACTGATTCTCTCTTTGTTTCTTTGTTTTGGTTACTCGAGAGTGAGCGGCAATGGGGATGAACAAGAATCGGCCCAATCTTATATGCCAACTCTAACTACAACTGTCACTACAACTAATATACCAACTGTCACTACAATCTTTTAATATATATATATTTTTTCACTTTCAAAGAAAGGATGGATCAAATTCGGATCTAATAGATGACAAATGAAGATGATGATTTAATATTTATGAATTTCATGTTTAATAGGGATGAATTTCAGGTCTATATTCAACACGGTACGTTTTGGATTCGATTTCTGACATTGGTGAATCGTACGATGGTGGTTAGAGAAAGCTGAAATGCCTCTGTGAGTCTTTCTAGCCCCCGAAAGAGTGGATTGTCATGACATAACCACTAACTACTTATTCTTTCTTAAAAAAAGAAAAAGAAAAAAAAAAGGAGATAATGATTTAATATTTATGATTAATTTGATACCTAATTATGAGTAACATGTTATGTTGTTTAATCTCATTTTCTAATACCAAATTATATCTAGTTATAACTAGAAATATAAAAAGAAACAGAATTGAGAGATTAAGAAGAATTGCCGCTTTGGGGATTATGACTTCCTTATTTATTTGAATCATAAATAAAAACATAGTTTACATAGCTCATGCACTCGAAAGCAACAACGACGACAAGATGTCAAAGTCTTTAAAAATGTTGGTGACACTAGACGATTGTTCCATACGCTACATCTCAATGAAACCACTCTCAACACCTATTAATTTAATTAAATAAATTGTGTTTTTATCATAGTGCAAGTATTGTTGGTGAGAATGGGTTAAATGTGACTTTGATCCATCTCAACCGTTGTATTCAAAGAGTTGGAACTACTTCAACTTGTTAACAGAGTTTCTGTGCATATATATTGAATTGGTCTCCTTCTCAAAATTCAGTTATTAAATTTGTACATGTGTTGTAATTCAATATAAAAGCACTTTTAAAATAGTTAAAAGCACTTTTTGATTTGAATGTGCTTCAGTCTAATTATTTCTTTTACAAATTAGTATTTGCAATTTGTGAAGGATAATAAACTCTTGATATATAACAACTAACCAAAACCGCTTCATTGTCAAAGAAGCACATGAAATTGCTCACAATAGAACTTGCGCTTCTCACAAAAGCGCTTCATTTTCAAACGAGCCCAATTATAATGAAAAAATGAATTACAAAACACTTATGAACATAACTGCTTTTTAGAGAAGCATTTCCAAACGGGCCAATGGAGCATCCATCATAATGGCTACATGACAGGGTAACAGAAAAATTTACCATAATTGGTTCAAACTGCAATGGACTGATGTCTCAAACGGTTAAGAATGTTTACCCTTTGCACTCGAGATCCCGTATTCAGATTCCTCTCTCCTCCAATATTGCTTTTATACAAAAAAAGAAAAAGAACAAAAAGTGTAAAACCATCTAACAGCATAAAAGAAGTATACTGGCATTAACACAATAGAAAGAAATATACATCGTCGTGCTTGACAGTGTCAGGTAAAAATAAAGAACAAGAAAAGCTCAATGAGGGCTTAAACAATAAAAAGAATATGCTTTCAGCTGAGTAATCACGGTACAACAACACTAGCACGTACGGTAAAAACTCAGAAAGTCAAAAACCTTGGGCCATTTACAGATTCATCGACGCCTATTCCGTGAGTAGCTTGGGGATCCTGTGTTGCCTCTGTAGTTTCTGCTCGGAGAATCTAGCGGTCCCCTGAACGAAGCATAAGCGCGTTTAGCTGATTCAGGTACTGAGTCTAACGGAATTGACTCCACAAAACATGCCGTGTTGATGTGAGTCCTCTCAAGCTCTGCTTGAAGTAATTCAGAGCTATACTGCTGGGCAAGTGCCTGAAGCATTCAACAATTTACTTTCGAGTTATTTGCAAATAAGAAAAAGACCGGGAACATAGAACTTTACTACGAGGTTTAACATGACAACCAATTGACGTGGTAAAGATTTCTTTCATCCTATTTACTATCCAATATTACTATTCTAGTCGACTATGCATACGTATGCACACATACCTGTCACCATAACCAACTAGTCAACTTGGCATTGTGTTTTAAACATTGTACAAGAAGAAATCACTAGAGAATTAAGGTTTCTTACAATGAGGTCATCGGGTGACACACTCATCCCATCCTGTCTATCATCAGCCGCCTCTTCACTTCCACGTGTTGCTCGTCGATTATGCCCTGGATTCTCCACATTTTCTGATACATTCTCAGTGGCTTTATCGAGAAGTACACCTTGTAAGGACTTCAAAGACTCCCTTGCACCCGCAGTTAAATATGGATTTAATACAGTCTCGAAGTATTCAAGCTGCATTATTTACACAAAGGGGAAATCTCTTAGAACCACATCCGACTATGCATGATCAATGATGGTAATGACTTGCTCACTCCCAACGAGATATCATATGAAATGAACACTCTGTAATTTTCTATTTCACATCAACCTTTCAAGGTTTTATTTTTATCACATATACATATACAATGTATATATGTATATATTTTTACAAGGGAAGTTGTCAAAATATTTTTCCATTTTTTATATGCATAACGTGTTGGATACATTAATATCTTATCAAAATTAGGTGCATTTAGAACAAAAAGGTTTTATCTCAGAGAATATCATTCATCGAGCACCCAAAGGAATGTGGTGCAATTGCCATTTATTGTTGCTCATCACCAAAGCCATATGCAAATTAAACCATCAACTTGATACAACATGCATACTGCAAAAATCTTTTACCTCAAGCATTAGCTGACAGAAACCATTTGCATCAAGTGACCTAAGATCTTTCGATTCATATTCATGGAACAGGCTGATAAACGTGTCAATTAGACCTTCAACAAGAATGCCAAGTGTCTTGTCCAATAAGGGCTTCGCACCAGAGAATACCTGGAAAGTCGAAATTGATTTCATCAAGTTTATTGAGAAGACGACTCAAAAGTTAGAGCTAAGAATATGAAACCGCATATATGCATAAGTCCTAACCACTGGAAAATAACATATAGAAAGAAAAAAAAAAAAGATATTTACATGCTCATTGGAGCAGGCAACGTACCAATTCATACTATGGCCTAAAGAATAAAGACATCAAAAATTAATATAATACATGGCTTGCACTAAGTACCTCTGCATGCACAGCTACCAAAGTGTGCAGTAACTCCACAGCAGCATCACGCACACCCTGCAAGACACCATTTTATTATGAGGTTCCAGTTCAGTTATTGAAAAAAAAATACTAATAGAAGTACAACTATAAATGCCAAATGCTAAATTCTTAAGTTTCTTACTTTTACAGCAGGTGCTGCTCCCCATTGAACACCAGAATCCAACAAATAGTTCCAGGCAGCAGTTCTGATCAAATTTGCCTGAGAGGAAAGTGAACTGTTAAGTTTCACGTAAAGGACTAAAGAAAGTGCATCATAACGTCAATCCATGTCCACTTGAATTTCGTGAACAAATGATAGGAGCAAAAAATGTCGGCCGTGTTCACATAAAGGACGGAATGATTGCAGGCAAATTTACTCACACAACCGAACAGGTGTTGAACCTGAAAAGTTGCAAACTCACCCCTTCCCCAAAAGAATGGGGAGAGAATATGTCGTGTGGCACAAAGGAAATGGATTGCCTTATTATAAACAAAGTAAAAAGAGATTCTTTCAGAAAGAACGCACCACTGCACTCATTTAGTTATATCATATATGAAGTTACGAACACATCAACAGAAGTGGACCTATAACTTTAACTACATTTTCTTATTAGCCAAGAAGGCAGTAAGTGTAGAAAATGCCCACACAGTAACACAAACTGACAAATGAGAAAAGCAAGATAATATAGTAGACCTACAGAAGAACATGATCAATGTGCGTGTTTGTTGGGGTGTTCAACTATACCTTAGCAAAAGTATATTGCTCAAGGACCTTCTCTTCAAGACCAGAAAATGACATAACTAGGTCTTGTACGTCACCATCCTCCTCCTCTCTTTCCCTATAAAAAGTAAATAGAAAATATATAGCAAGGTAATCAGGCATAACCAAACAGGTCATATTAAGTGCATAAAAGTTTTAAACCATCAATAAATGAGCATGAGTCAACTATCAATCGATGAGCATCACCTACTGGTCCAATGCTTTGTTTGAGTTTTTTAACAATTTTTATAACCTGGAACATCCACATCTTTGACCCGACTAACCTCTAAGGGAACATTTTGACCCTCCATTTCGAATGGCCAGGAAAACCCATTGGTCTATCTACTTGACACTAAATTCAATACCACCTTCATTATCGCATTCTTATCACAGGTGTAGCAAATTTTCATGTGAACTAGTAGATTTCAACAATCGACTTATGCATTTTATTTATTTTCTACAAGTGTTATTGGGGGAGGGGGAATTGAACATAGAACCTCATGTGGATGAGTAAATGCAGTTAACCATTTGAACTAGAAGCCCTTGCTTCACAAATGAATCTTTAAACAAAAGAACAATATCCTAAAGCCTGCTCACATGCAAATTCTAGTCAGTCTTGATCCAACCAAATAGTTATTGAATATGACTACGCCATTTGAAAGTGGAAGATACAAGATAGTAGCCAATATGATTTCTGGTTCTTGGGTTCCCACTTCAGTGGATTATATACAACATTCCATATATCAGGTATATCCAACTGCTCCTAATAAATAGGGCAAGAAACACGATGATATCCTACGGTTCAATGAAGAGAAAAATAAGGCCCACATACCTAGACTGTAGCCAGATGTGCTTGTAATTTTTGTACAACTCATAAGAAAGTTCTTCTCTGCAATAGCCAACATTACTCAAGACTATTAACAACTGTTGATGTGGGCCAACACTTCCTGGGAGATCAGACTTTTCTTCTAGGGTATGAGAATATCCATTTTGTACATGTGAACTTCCTTTGGATTTGTTTACGGAAAGCTCACTTCCAATGCGCTCTAGATGACCTGATTAGTGTGCAGAGAATGGAAGCATCACAACCGGACATTAAATACTTAACATGAAGTTGAGTTAGGTAGTCATCCATCATACCTGCAAAATCGAGCATACAGTTCAAAAAAGCAAGTCTGACAGATTCTTGTGTTTCTTGGAGTTGCATGAACATTTCTTCCGACTTCGTAGCCTCAGTTCTTAAAGATTGAATCATCCTGAAATAAATAATACTGTTAATGATGAATACATAAATAATGAGTGAATGTTCTGAACTTCTGCAGAGAAACAGGTAATGAACACTTAAAAAATCTTGAGCATGTCTATCAAATAAAAACCCTTGATTAAGTCACGCTTAGGGACTTACAACTTGATTTGATCCATTGCTGATGTCATAACATTACGGAATGCTAGAGGCAAGAAAGAGATTGTGTAGGGAGATTTATTCCTTTCAAGAACTGATACAGGAACCCATGTCTCGTCTTTTGAAATCTCTGCAGTTGATGCCCGCATCCATGAGCAAAGCCTTAGGATATAAATCTTCGTAATCTCTGACTGAAGCGCTCGAGTTGCAGTTACTATTACAAAAACAAGTCCAACCTTCAGAACACTTCAAGAAACCAGCACATTGCAGGTAAAGAGAAAGCTAAGATACCAGCAATAGAAGGAGCTGATTCCTTTGCTTGGAAAGCTTCACATGCTTTAGATATTTCTGTTATGGCATCCCTCATATACGGTTGCAGAATATTTGATTCTTCAAGATCACGGAATGTATTGCAAACCTGCATCAAGAACAAGAGTGATAAAATTATAACTACTTACCGAACGTGGGTTTAAACTGAAGATATGCAAAGAACGACGGTCGAATGGAGTTTGGCATGAGCTGATACTAAATTTTGATCTGAAGCATATAAATACAGCATATAGAATTAAAATACATTTTAATATTTATATTTGTAAGGCTCCCTATCTCTGATTAGAGTCATAAGACAAAGAAAAAAGAAAAATACCAACTTAAATTTGAAGGAAAATCACCATTTCTCTTTACACTATCCAGATAGCCTTATTTCTAAACAAAATAAAGCATCAAAGAATGTAGAACAGAGTTGATCAAGAAAATTTGTCATTCTGCGATTACAATAGAAAATACTCAGTTTTACTAAAAATTACAAACTATATTGATAAATTTTGTACTCAAACATATCCACGTTCATCTATGTACCTAAGCTTAATGAACCAAGCCTTCCATTTATGTAATTCTAATTGGTAATAAGCAGGTTCAGCCAGCATACTCACCTTGACTCCATACGCGGATATGGTATTCCGTATCATTCCAGCAACTTCATCAAGAGAATGAGTGGAGTATTTCCCATTTCCAACTTTATCCTCAGCTTTATTTGCCGGAGCATTAGCATTTGATTCAGTAGAAACTTGGGACGACTGTACGATTGAGAGTCATAAGAATGGAAGTGAAATCATCTCTCACAGGAAAAAAAAAAAAAAAAAAAAACAAAAGAAGATCACTTAAATATGGCAACACAAATATAAATATGGTTTTTCATCACTGAATTTGCATGATGGGTCATCGAGAAAATGGGAACAGTGGCTTAAGCTATTAGGTGTAGGCACTTTCCAGAGGTGGAATCTTCTAGTTTTTCCTATTTAACCTGAAACCGATCGACCTAGGCATGAGCAGGTTGAAGAGAGCTCTAACAGGCATTGGATGGCCGAACCCACGTATGTGGAAAAGTACGGGATGAACTGTAGCCAGGGGTGAAAGGCCATATAACTGCTTCAATCAGTGTTGAACACGCAATAGGCTTAAAGTTCTCCATGCATATTCTCATAAAGCAGCTCACATAAATATGCACCAGCTCAAATATGATGCTTGAACAAACATGACAGTGTAGAGATACAGAAATCAACCTCTTCGGCATCAGAAATAATAATACCAAAAGAAGGGAAAATATGCAGAAACTGAGAAACTCCGGTTTTGCATTTAGGATAATGGTAAAAAGAAAACCCAGAGCGCATCCATCTTCATGCAGTTTGGAAGTTTACATTCCTTTCCTCAGGTATTTATGTTAAAAAGTGATTTTAAGGTTAGGATAATTGGAAGTCCATACTCCACAGTATAGCAGCTATTGACTGACTAGGTATACTAAGAACAATCTATAGTTCTATCCATTGCATTCTTCACGTCTCATGTTGAATGAATATATTTCACCAATGGAAAAATGGATACGTAAAAGCAAAATAATATCATTTAAAAAATACAAAAAGAGAAGGTAAAAAAGTAAATGAGAGATGAAGTGGGAGATAAGCATGTACTGGGGAACTTGTAACTAACAAGATTTCCCTGTGGAATATTGTAATTTTACCAACTTACAGTTTATTGGCAAATTCACCATATACTGATGGCTTTCTAAATAAATAAGCCGGTCAAAGTTTCCAGCCTACCTTCTACAATTGACTTTATATTGCAGTATTGATGTATATGATTAAGGAAAACAGCGGTATGTTAACAGACCAAATATATTTAATCAGTTCTATGAAAGTGAAACTGTATCTCTTATCATACTAAAGCATCAGAAGACCAAATATATTCATGTGTGCATTACGTGCATGTATACATGTATTTCTGGAACCGTAGAACAAAATACAGCGCAAAAATTATTAGCTGTATATAAGACAAAATGCATGAGCATCATTATTAGACAAATTTTATCAATAAATAAGAGTAGATCTTACATATATGCCAAAGTTAGAATAAAGTGTTAACCATACCTTTGCGAATTTTCCACTGAAAACAGAAAGTGCCACTTTCCAGAAAGCTGGTATGTGATGGATAAGTACAGCAGTTAATCTGCGAATATACCTCCCTCTAAGAGCATCAACTTCTTCACCTGTCAAGTCTACTGGCAGAGAATCTACTGGAAGGTGGTTGTCCCCAAGAGAATAGTTGACATCCGACTGACAGTAGTGTAAAAGAACAAATTGTTAAGCACTGACCCACTCTTTAGCTGTTCCTCAGTGTAAGATGATCCAAGGATTACACTTACAGATTCATTTAAATCTTCTTGAATCTGCCTCCATCTTGCATCAGACAGAGCCCTTTCACGTAACTCATTATGTAAAGTCTCCATCCTTGCTTCATGATCTAATGTGCACTTCTCAAGCAAACCTCGAATTCTGTTATTCTGAAGAAGAAACGAACAAAAAGAATTCAGTACATTGACAATGCGCCCCACTGTAGTTGTTTCTTAACGCGTACAGTCATATTCAGGTGCATAGGAAATTCAGACAAACTATGTCCTCTGTTTTTATTCTGACTGATTTTTATCTGGTGGTGTGAGGGGCAAGAGAGATTGTGTCAGAAAAAGGAACTCGGGTTTAACCTCTCTTTTTACTAAGAACAGGATTCTACTAACATGGAGAATGAGTGACATGCATAGGAGGACGAGATATCCACAAATTAAAAGGAAGAGAACATAAATATCAACCATCAACAAGTAAGACCACTCCACTAGAAATACATATTACATAAATTTGGAGCACCCCATTCCGACGCCAGACTGTAACCCTTGCTCAGGTTGATTATTGCCAGTATGGTCCAGATTCAGTCTGGCAAGATAATTGTACTCCATCCACGTGATAGTGCAGTGATGCAAATCTAATTTTTAAGCTTCCATTCAAAGATTATCCTTGTCGGAAAAAAAAGGCCAAACTGAAGGGACTGATGCATCTAACTGTGATCTAACAAACAAACAAACTTGGTGTTGCCAGTAAACACTGAAATTTCATTATGATAATCAAATGGTGGTTCCGTTTTAATTGATTTTGAGCAAGGATGATCCTTGATTTGCAATATAAAAAATAGACGTTCAGATCATTCAAGGATATGGAGACACTCTACCATTCCCGCTTATATGTGGGCCTTTCCCATCACTAGAGAGCACATACTATGTGCTTAATATAAGTTGGGAACAGCAATTGCAAAGATTATAATCAAGACTTCCTGCTTTGGTTGGTTTATCATTATTTCCAAAAGCTTTAAGCTATTAGAATGTGGCACAATAATCTTTTTATACTCGAAGAGACTGGCTTCAACAACCAAGCACTGCAATTTCGAATTCCAATGGTAATAATCTTGATGATTAAAATTCTAATCAGCACTGCTTAGTTTACAAACAAGGAAATTTAAAAATAAACAAATAAATCCCAAGTATAGTTACAAATTTACTAACCTGTATATTTAAATAGTGCCATACAGGATCTGACTCGGGCTCCAGCTCCAATAACAGCCTCACTGTGTTTTCAAGCTACATTAACCATAATAAAGCTTTTAGTAGAAAATTATTAAAAGAATAAACAATAATAAATGCTAACAAACACGAAAGTATGATACTAGTAAACAAGATATGGAGTCTCACGCAACAACTCACTTCAATGCATGTGCATCACTTTGTCTAGCAAAATCACCCTATCACCTCTCAAAAAGTCATAGGTGAAAAATGGGCATGGGCCCACAAAGATTTCAAAAACAAAAAGGAAATGAAGAAAAGAAAAGATTATAGGTGGTTAACAAAGTCTTCTGTTCACAACATTTTCAAAAATCTTGAGTTGTTATAATGTAGGCCAAGAATTATTTTATATTTTCATTCTTCCTTATATGGGGGCTTCTTTCCACCAATAAAGCTAAACAAACGGAATTCAACTTAACACTTGGAGCTGGGGGTTGAAATTATAGAAGTTCAACTCAGAACCTTCTCTTCTCATACAGAATAAGCTTAATCACTGCTCAACAACTCAAGCTCTAATGTAAAATTCATGCTTCGCTTACAAAAACATGAGGAGGACCATAAGCCTCGTAGACTAGAAACAACTTAAGCTTTTCAACACTTTTACAACTTTTCCAATAATCTTAAATGAAATTCTAATCTTTGAGGTTTAATTTGAAAGTTAACCAGATAGCAACTGGTCCTGCACCTTACGATATGCTAGATAATGACCAAAAATGTGGAAGAAGGATAAAGGAAAAACTCTACTTCTGTCAGTGAAAGACTTGTACTTTGGAATTCACGACTATAGCACTAAGGACAGAACACCTCATGGTACTTTCATTATTGGTAAGAACATAATATTACCGAGATTTATATGTTGAGCTTACATTTGTTAAATCTATTTGTGGATCTTCCATAGACTTGTAAAGCATCCCTTTAAACTCATGCATCACTTTTTCAACCTCTTCAAGTACACGCTTCAGTATTCCCACCTGCAATCAAATGATAGCGAAGGTACATCTAATTTAGTGGGAACAGTGCACTCTAATGCAAAATGATTGAACAGATTACAGAAATCTAATAGCATACTAAGCTGTATTTATTCTGAATAAAGGGAAATGAAACCAGCTGTCTAATAGAGTCTTGCGACAATTATTATCAGGACCTTGCAAAATATTTACTTACGAATTAAAAATAAATACAAGACTAGAATATATGCGACTTTCTTTCCAAATATGCACAAGACTAGCATAGATGCGATTTAAGAGCATTAAAATTATCTAATTTTACCCACACATAAGAAAATCTAATCAATAAAGATTGTTTGTACATGAGAAGGCAGAGCTATCGATTTGGCCTTCTTGTATTCCCTAACTGCCAAGTCATATTCTCCCTTGCTTATGCTACCACGAATTGTACTGGGCAAGTTGAATAGCGTTCGGAACCTCTGTAGCATTCCTTGCACGGACCTGATCTTCTCAGCTTGAGCCTATAGTCATTCAAAAACTAGATGAAGCTTATATCATCCAAGTTGCATAACTGCACATAAATCTCCAACCAAATAAAAAATTTAAGTCTTACCAACCTGTCTCTCAAATAGAGGCTGGAATGCACGATTAGCCAACGAACTCACTCCTTGCATACAGTTAAACAAATGAGAAGTGCCTGAACCTTCAGGGTCTTCTTCAATCCGTTTTAACTTTGACTCAATATCTGTGCAATAATCAATATCTTCCACATCAGAAATCAAGAAGCATCCCACTTAACTAGTATCTATGTTTCAAATGAGCTTTCACATTTTTAGGCAATAGGAAGAAATAAATAAGGGCATTGGGAAGTTGTGTCTCAATCCAATAGGACTAAGCTAACAAGCAAATCTTAAACATAAAAGTAAACCAACTGCCTTGTTTTGATGTGCTTTCCACAGAGGTACTCCAAATTACAAGTTCAAAAGTGGCTGTTTATATTATGTCAAGATAGGTGTATTTTAATCACTAAAGCAATTACATCTCTCAAATAAATTACAAGAATGCAGGCATGTCAGTTGGAAGTCCAATCTTTTAAGCAACCAGAAGTGCATGACAGGCGCTGATGACTTCCAGCTAGATGTTATTGGATAGTTACCACATGAACAAGATGTCTCTACAAGATTAACATGAGGGTAATGCAGAAAGGCTTACATTGACATAGTGATCATAACAATTAGCCATCCCTTTTGCTTTTTGGGTCCGAAATTAGGAAGACTATCAGATAATGTTTCTCTATTTTACATTTTACCTTCCAAACAAGTAACCAAACTACACTATGTCTAGATATTACATATGGCACATTTTCGGTAATTTCAAAATTTTGAACTGTAAAACACATCTAAAATTAAGCATCTCCATAAAAAACCAGAACCCCAAGTGAGATGTGACAATTTCTTACCATCAATTGTGGTTTTACAAGAGACAAAGCAGTCGAAATTGTCTTTGACCAGCTGTTTTCTCTGCTGAGTCCGTCCTTTAAGATCACTTTTTAGAGCAAGAGCACCTGCCTCCAAATCTGCTGCACCAGTATCTTGGTGTATCCGTGATATAAAGAGCTTGGCATCAAATTTCTCAGAGAAATACAACAACTTCTCTGTAAATAATCCAATTCACGTATTAATGTTTGTTAAGCAAAACAGCAAGGTGGTACTAGAAACTTGAAACTTGAAAGTCAATTAAATACAAAGAATAAGAAGATAATGCAGCATAGCAAGAGCGAAGGTGGTACATTACCACGAAGGTTGTTATCCAGTTTGTCATCCTTGGACGGAAAATGGTCCGACGACTCAGTAATCAATCTTAAGGTTTTGTTGTCTATGATCCTGTAAGAACAACACAATGCAAATGCAAATGCAGGTGAAAAGCGAGACCCTCCACTCTAAATAAATTCGGAAAATAGTGGAATAAAGTGCTAACCCCAAGCCTAAGGGATCAATGCATTCCATGCCCCGTGGGAAAGACTGCAAATTGTTAAGCCCCTTTCGTGCCAAGCCGACTGTCGAAACTTTGCGCTCAACCTTTTGGGCCACCGGTGCTGATCTTGTCTCTCGCATTTCACGAACCCTACGAGCAAGCTGCCAACACAAACCCAAATCATTCCCAAAATTGAAAACTCAAAGCATTCAATTACCCAATTCTCTCTCTTCAAATGTGTATTATATGTATACCTCGGCCTCGTCGACGTGCTTCCAGATACCGGGCTCTCCCCCGTCCCAAGCGGCATCATCATCTCCTCGAGAACCACGTCTGGCGGCAGCAGCAGCAGAAGCGGCGCTGCCGCCTCGATACCGCGCGCGCTGCTGATCTTTGGCGGTGGATTCCTCATCGCCGCTGGATATGCTGAGCATGTCGACATCGGATTCGTCGTCGTCATCCACCACCCGCCGCCTGTTGCTGGTGTTGCTGGTTTTGCCGGCGTGATTGGGGGCAGGAGAAGCGGCGGGTTTCCTGGGCGGTTGCTGGTGGGGCTGCTGGACGTAATTGGCTACGGGGGCAGAACGGGAGTTGCTGGAGGTGGGCTTCCTGTAGTTGACGTCGCGCTGGGCTTGCTCCTTGAGAGCCATCTGGAGGAGCTCGTCCTCGTCGTCGCCGTCGCTCGACATTGCTGGGGATTCTGCTGCTCCCTCGACTCAAATTCGCAATTTCAGATTCCGAATTTCTGAAAAATCCAGAAAAAAAATTGTGGAATCGGAAGGATCTGAACTTGTTTCCCACCAGAAAATTGAGATGCAATTATATAACACAGCAACCGGTTGCGTTTGGCATTCTGTTCCAATTGTCCAACGAAACAGTGTAATGGACTGAAACCATTTTAGCCCATATAATCGGTCTCATTTTTTTATCCTTTTAGTTGAACAAGGTCTCTTTTCTTACTCGTCAAATAATTGAAATTTGGAACAAAAATGCTATATTGCACCGTACACATTTCGCACTCTTTATTACTATCTTCTCCCTTTTTTTTTTTTTTTTTTTTTTTTTTGGTCAAACTAGTCGTCTGATGAGCGTCTAAAAAACTAGAATCTTGAAGAATACATAATGAGAAGTGTATAAAAAAGGCACACAAATCAAAATTTAAAACTTTATTTTAAGTTGATTTTCTCTTTAAAATTTTGTTTTTATATGTTATTTGTTGAAAATGCTAATGAGTTAATGAATGCCTACAGTGATACTGAAAATCTTGGTAGATTTTTTCAACACGCACACATATTGAATTTGCAACATTGGCAGATGAATGAAAACATTGGCAATGTTGATACGTGGACTTGGAAATGAAGGAGATCATTTTTCAAAAGGTGTGTTGTAAATTTTCAACATGTAATAATACGAAGTTGCTCTAGAAATAGAGCATTCCGACTGCTATCAACAGAGATAGAAAAGAGAAAGAAAGGAAAGAAAAATAACATCAGTATCTATTCCTTCCACTTTTATTAGTCATTCCCTTGCGTTACAATTATAATGTGATATTTTACACCTGCTTCGCTCTTGTCACTAGTAAAGGTCATCTCTTTGCCTATTTATAACACCACTAGTACAAACATGTTTGCGCGACGGAAACTTGCATGACGCAGCTAAATTCGTCACGCAAAGTATGTTTGCGCAACGCTAAACACAAAACTTCGCACAAACGGCCTTTGTGTGACAGCACTTTGTGCGACGCCAATCTTCGTCGCGCGAAGGCCGTTTTCGCGACGTTTTGTGCGTCCCGCAAGATTTTGGCGCTAAACCAAGAATGTTTTACCGCTTTTTTTGTTGACTTTGCGCAACGCAGGGCTACATGAGTTGCGCAAAACAGCTTTGCGCAACGCACGTGCACTTGCGTCGCACAAAGATGTTTTGCGCGATGCCACATGCGTCACGCAAAGTCAACGACTTGTTTTTACTTCACTTAATCAGTTTGGGTGGTAGAGACTGCAAACTAGTTGCAGCTGCTACCTCCCTCCCCCATCTCTCTTCAAAACGTTCTCCAATTCTCTCCGTTCCTTAATCTATTTGTATCCGGTAAGCGATTTGATTTTGTATATGTAACTTTGAATTGAGAATTCAAACTAAAACTACTAAATTTGTTTTGTACAGGATTTTTGTATACAATTATCATTGAAGAACGAATTTGAAGGTATTTTCTTCATATTGCATATGGGATTTTTGTATATGTACCTTTGCTTACTTGCTATGCCCTTTTTTGGTAATGGTGGAGTTTTGTGAGATTGAATTTTGAAGTAATCTTTATTAATTTTACCTATTAAAAGGAGTGAGACTGTAGATATATTGTTGAAGACTTGTTTGGGCTTCATTTGAATACTTTATCGAGGTTAACTTATATATTTACACAGAAGAAATTGTAAGAAATGTTGGTTTCCCCTTGAAATTTCCTTAATTTGTGCTATACGGTTGAATTGAGGGTAAATCCAATGCATTGCAGGTAACTAAGAATTATATAGAAAACCTACAAAAGCCATGATCTTCAAAGCTAATCTTATCATCAGTATTAAATTCTCAATGCTAAGACAATAGGTTTTAGTTTAATAATGAGCGGGTTGATTTTTGTGAGCATATGCCATACTTATGTAGATAAACAATGGCTATGATTCTCTTATTAAATCCTTGTAGAAACTCAATATCATCTTCCAATTTTAATACAAGTAAGTAATTTAGGATTCATTTTTAGTCTCAATCCTTTGTAAACTTGAAGACAAGCAAAACATCTTTCAATAAGATTTTTTAAAACCAATATCTAGCCAAAATACGCTTACACTTGTGTTCATATTCTAACAGTACATTTATCTCACCACCAAAATTACTTGAGTGTAACTAACTAGAAGATGTATATTCTATGATATAATTAGTATAAACAAATAAAAACTAAGGCCATCAACATTATAGTTTACAAGTATTAATATTTTGTATCTATTTTATTTAGTTTCACTAATTATTGTGATTTAATTTATTTGTCTGCACATATTTTTGTACATCAATTACAAAATTGTTTTGTGTTGTACGAAGTTAATACTACTTAACTTTGTACACTTTTTTTCAAGAAAAGCTTAGTTTCCCATTTGAGAGTTAGTTGGATTTTGTGCATGGATGCAAAAGCATGCCTGCGGTCCAATTCATTCTTGAATTGTCCCATTTTTTGGATAGTTTGGGAATGCATAGTTATGTGTTGTAGTTTGCGGTTCATAGATTAGTTTTCGATAGTGGAAATTTTGGTAACATTTCCTGATGTTCTTCGAGTACACAGTGGATATTATGTATCTACTGCGTGCACTTGAAGAACTGTAAGAAGATGCTGTCGAAATTTGCCCACGTCAAAATTTAATCCATTGGAATCGTAAATTACGGCACATAACTGTGCATTTTTGAATGGGATAGGCCCTTACCGGAGGAATAAAGTGACAAGACAATAGTTGAAGTTGTTGTACTTTTATTGGGATTGCAGGCAAAATGGACAAACAGTGGATACAGAATCCTAATAGATGTGCTATCGAGTACTTGGATGGAATAGACGATTTCATTAAATTCGAAAATGTTCGATTTCATTTAGTAAGAAATGGGATGATGGAGACCTATACTACTTGGTATCATCATGGAGAACGATTAAACTAAGCTTCGTCTTCATACGTGACACGAGTGAAGACTGTTGAATGTAATGTGGATCCTAATGAACAAGTTATGGATATTCTAAATGATGTTTATCCATATGCTACAACCAACACCAATCAGGAAGGAGGAGATGACGGTCGTCCAACCATGGACAGTGAGGCATTCAAAAACTATGAAAAACTATTGAAAAATGCCAAGTAAGAATTATATCTAGGGTGTGAAAACTTTTCAATGCTCACAGCAATTGTGGAGTTGATGTATGGCAAGATCAAGTTTCGTTTGTCAAACAAGTGTTTTGATTACTTTTTAGGAGTTATCAAGAGGATGCTTCCAAAGGACAATTGTTTACCTGAAGATCATAAAAGTGCCCAAAAAGTGTTGAAGGGTCTTGGATTGAGGTATGAAAAAATTCATGCATGTGTAAATAATTGTATATTATTCTATAAGGAGAACATACAATTGGATAAATGCCCTGTATGCAATGAGCCAAGGTTTAAAATGACATCACAAAATAGAAAGACCAAGATTCCACAAAAAGTAATGCGTTATCTTCCATTGAAGCCTAGGTTGCAGCGATTGTACATGTCGATGCACACCGCAACCGATATGAGATGGCATAAAGAAGGGCGAGTAAATGACGATGTTATGAGGCATCCTGCAAATGGAGAAGCATGGAAAGAATTCGATCGGATGTACCCTGATTTTGCAACTGACCCGCGAAACGTCAGATTGGGACTTGCCATCGTCGTGTTTCCTTATAATCTGACGCATTAGAAGTGCATGAAAAAAGAATACATGATGTTGACTCTATTAATTACCGAAGATCCAGGAAAGTCCATTGATGTTTATTTACGACCGTTGGTAGATGAGCTAAAAGATTTATGGGAAAACGGTGTTCGTACATATGATAAGTATACTGGGCAAATGTTCACCATGAGAGCATCAGTGATGTGGACAGTAAACGATTTCCCGCGTATGCAATGGTTTCTAGGTGGATGACTAAGGGTTATTTGGCATGTCCAATATGCAAGGAGAACATAACATCGTCTTGGCATGCGAGAAAAGTTTGTTATCTTGGTCATCGTAGATGGCTCATTTAGGACAACGAGTGGCGTCAGAACGATAAAGCCTTCCACACTCAAAAGAAACTCGACCAAGACCCAGAGAATGGTCTGGAGATGAGATTTTGGATCAGTTAAACCGTTTAGAATTTGGTCATTTTGGCAAAGGGGTCAGCAAGCCCAAACCAACTACACATCTGAACTGGACACACAAGAGTATGTTATTTAAGCTCCCGTACTGGTCAAAGTTAAAATTGAGACACAACCTCGATGTTATGCATATTGAGAAAAATGTGTTTGATACTTTGGTCGGGACAATTCTAGACATTGAAGGAAAAACAAAAGACACGATCGAAGCTAGCCTTGATTTGGAACGAATGGGCATTAGGTCATCCTTGTGGATGAAGAAAGTTGGTGGTACATTGAAGAAAGGCTATCCATTTTTTGCAGTTAATCCGAATGGGAAGAAAGAGTTTTTCAACTTTATTTCTTCTGTAAAGTTTCCAGATGGGTATGCTTCCAATATCTCGCGTTGCGTGAACATGAGGGGGTGTAAGTTTTCAAACATGAAGAGTCATGATTGTCATGTGATACTCCAACGCCTTCTACCGGTTGGTATTCGACACTTATTGCCTCTTGATGTGGTGAAACCAATCATGTTGTTGTCAAGATTTTTTTCGCAGTTGACTGCAAGGTGTTTGCGGAAGTCGGATGTTAAACAATTGCAGGACGACATTGTGAACGTCTTATGCAAGTTCGAACAAATATTTGCTCCAGCTTTCTTTACAAGTATGATTCACGTGATGATTCACTTGTCAGATGAGGCATTGCTTGCTGGACCAATCAATTGCCGATGAATGTATCCAATAGAAAGGTACTTAATTAAGCGTATATATATATATATATATATATATATATATATATATATATATAACAGATTAATGATCAATGAACACTTTGAATAATTTGTAGCATACCTTTTATTTGTGTAGATATCTTGGTGAGTTGAAAAAGTGTGTCCGAAATAAGGCAAAGCCCGAAAGATCACTTGCGGAGGCATGGGTCGCATATGAGTCACTTACTTTTTGTGCAATGTATCTTCAAGATGTTGAGACAGCTTTCAATCGTCCTCAATGCAATAATGACGGTGGTGTCAGAAAAGAGAAACTGTATGTTTTTGCCCAAATTGCACGACCATTTGGCGATCTTGTAAAAGACGAATTGTTTACCAAAAAAGGCATGGAGGTAGCGCATTGGTTCATACTCAACAATTGTGATGAGGTTTTGCCATACCTTGAAGAGCATGAACAGTTGATGAAGCGGGAACATCCTTCACATTTATATGCCAAGAAGCACCGTGAATTGTTTCCTTCGTGGTTTCACGAACATGTAAGTTGTATGTGTTTTGAATTCAGAATATTTTCCAACTTGTTCATGCCCGTCTTGAAATTTGGTTACACTAACAGGTTAACTTTTTGTATATGTTATATTAGATGAACAAATTGAAGGAATTGAATTCACCCTCTTACGATGAAGAATTATACAACTTGGCAAGAGGACCGTTTCACGTTGAATTGTTCTCAGGTTGTCATGTCAACGAGATCAAGTTCTTGGGGGCAACACGTGATGACAAGTCGTCTACTCAAAATAGTGGTGTCCACATCCCGGGTGCGGGCGACAGTGAAGACATTGATTTTTATGGCAAACTAACTAGTGTAGTGCAATTGCTTTACAAAGACAGGTGTCAAGTGATACTGTTTAAGTGTCTTTGGTTTGATACAAACCCACATAACCGAACGAGTATTAAGAGAGACCATGGTTTACTATCAGTAAACACTACCAGACGTTGGTACGATGAAGACCCATACATTTTGGCAACTATGGTGAAACAAATATTCTTTCTAGATGACCCTAAATCCGGCAGTGGTTGGAAAGTTGTTCAAAAGATTGATCGAAGAGGGCTATAATATATTCTGGAACTAAATCAGGATGACAACGACGACAACGTCGCTAACCAACAGTTATCATCTTTGATAGAAATTGGTGAAGAAACACTCCGAGATACTAATGTTGTCCAAGAACCATTTGAAGTAGCTGGAGTTCCCGAATTTGAAATACCAATAGAGTTAATTTCAATTGACCTTGGTGATCTGCCACGATACAATGCACCGGAAGAACAAACGAAGATGAGGATGAATGGAAATCCGAAAATGATAGTAGTGAGGATAGTGAGAGTTATTATTGTAGTTCGGATGAGGATTAATTTAAACTTGTAAAGGAAAAACCAGGAGACTGAGGAGAGGCAAAGTCAAACTAAAAAAGGCACGGGAAAAATCTGATCATGATCGTTTGAAGGTATTCTCCATTTTTACTTCGATTTGTTTCATGCAGTTTTGATAGTTTGTAATTATTTTTTACCAGTTTGAACAACGAAGTACAAGTTATTTACACTTGTTATAGGTTCTATTTATGCAGATATGCTAGTATTCATGCTCATTCGGTTTTGAAGCTGCATTTTGTTTTAGCATGTAATCATTTGCTTTTATTATGAATTGACCTGTTCATTTTGGATTCACTTTATTTGGATCAGGTGTATATGTCCACATAGGCTAAATTATTCAGAGTTTTATGTATTTACTTATGTTTGTTCACAAATGGTTACTTTTAAAAATATTTGTCCTGGAAAGAGTAAATATGAAAACAAAATCAAATTGGGTTATGACGGTGTTCCATGGCAACAGAATGTTCATAACTTATCATCCATATTTGCGTTTTAGGTTCACTCTAGAAGATTAAAGTAGAAATTCAGTAGTACAGTATTATCGCGAGAGGTACAATATTGTGTTGAGGGATGTGGCAATGCATGTGCTTCAATGTGGGAGTGATTCAAAATCCAACCATAGCTTTTGTGCTTTTTGGAACTGAAGGCATTCAAGTTGGGCTTAACGATGATGATTTTTCAATCATATATGCTGATATTGAAGGGCCAGGCACGTTTATTTTTTGGCATAAACTGTAATTTAGTCTTTCGCTCCTATCGTTTGAATAATTTTGAGATATTTACTGAGCTACGATCTTGGCCTTGCAGTTGGCACTCCTTATGAGAATGGTTTTTTCCGCATGAAGTTGTTATTGTCCAGGGACTTTCCACACTCTCCTCCAAAAGGTTTGTTTGTTATGATCATAAATGACGTAATTGATAACACTATCATTTAAGTGGACATGTCATATTTCTGTTCCCTCATTCTATTTGGAATGCGTGACCGTATACAACTGAAAATGTTTTTGTTGATGAAAGGCCTATATATGGTAGAACTCTTTTAGTCCCTATTTGGATTATAATTTCTAGAAAATAATTGTTGTTGGCTACTTCCTGACGAAAATTTTCCATCCAAACAACGATGAGATTTGTGTCAACACCTTGAAAAAGGATTGGAATCCATGTCTTAGATTACGACATGTTCTGATTGTAAGTTCCCTTGATGGTTCAGTTATATTCTTTCATTTCTGCTTATTCATATGAGAATTTTGTGTTCTCTTACAAACTCAAGTTGTCTTGGCTCCGTGCTTTGTGATAACAAGTAGTTAGATGTCTATTGATTGAACCATTTCCAGAATCACCGTTGAATGAACAGGCAGGCAATATGCTCCTTGAAAATTATGAGGAGTATGCAAGACATGCAAGGTGAGCTATAGTAATAATGTCATCTACTTCGGGTTCAGATAAATGGAGTAGGGGAAGGAACTTATTCACGCCGGCTTTTATCTCAATTGTTATAGAAACCAAAAGATGCATATGCCAACTATAGATAATATTATTACACATGACTATGCAACTTAAGTAGACTTCATTTCTTGCATGTAGGCTTTATACTGGACTCCATGCTAAGCCAAAACACAAGTTTAAAACAGGAGCTACTTCAGAGTGGACAACTGCATTGAACGTTGATCAAACTAACACTTTGACGCTTAATGTTGATCAAAAGAACACAGCACCCGGTGCTGCTTTGCTGGTGATCTTTAGGGACGAATGTCGTTTAGGAACAAATTACGATAGTGCCTTCGATAAGGGTCATGTGCTTAACACGTAACGTGTTTTGATGAGATTCCTAACCAAAGTTGATGAAAGCGGTACCAAACGCGAGAGGAACAAATTCATCGGCAAATTTTTACTTTTTTAGAAATACTGCTTATCGGGGTTATTTCGGAAAGGTCTTGAGCCTCTGAAGGATATGGATGTCCATGGAATATGGAAGGAAGTTGAATCATCTGCTGTACGTTACTTTCAAGCCATATTACTACAAAATACAAATGCACTAATACTTTCTGATACTTTCATTTTACATCAAAAAAAATAAGTTGTACCAAGACTTTGTTTGCTTATTCACATCCAAATGACATATGCTGTAAGTTTCAGCATATGTCATTTGAAAGCTGTACCTGCATGAGAAAGCTACAGAGTATGATAATCGGGATTTACTTTGAGGCAAATGGCCATGGCACCATCTTGTTCTCAGAACATTACTTATCCTGGCTGAAGGCTAGGACTGCTGAGCTTTCTCGTGTAGCTAAAGGTCACGCAAGGCGTTTTATTTTGTTGGGGTCAAAAAAACCAGGCAGTATTTATTTTATGCACGAGTGCCGACTTGATTTTCCATTACCGATCTAAATGAAGTATATGATCGTTTCTTTCAGGTTCAGAACAACATATGGCTGATTTGAGGCTTTTGGCTGTTAGTGAATTGATTAACCAGGCTGTTGGGGATGCGTTGGCGGAGACCTCTTGTCGAGGCTATTCTGAAAAATAGGGGCTGGTCAATACAGAGGTGGAATGAGCTCTATCAGGATCTTCCCAGTAGGCAGCTTAAGGCAAGTGTCATTGGCCTTCTTCTATGTTACGGACTGTTTATTCCATTCGTAATTGTTTTTGTAGCATTCTTAAGTTTTATAATGATACTCGCTTCAGAAACTAATTCTTCCCCTTCTTAATTAATAGGCCAAGGTTGTCGATAGAGCTGCTGTTGTTACAGCAAATGCAAAAACCGTGGCCCTGACAACCCCCGGGCATTCAAGAAGCCATCGATGCTGAAACTGGTAGGCATCATAAGTGGCCCCATTGATTCAAAGTGATAATTGGCATGTTTTACATTTCAGAACTAGATGTCTGGTAATTGTTTGTTGCACGAGAAAATTGCCTTTTTCCTAACTTTACTGGTATATAATTCACAAATTTTTTTTTTCAGGATTTTCTTTATTCCTATTTATATTGCAGTTAAATACCGTAGAAGCCAATGTTTTATACGACCATCAGGTACTGAAGATGTTATATGCGTATGTGCAGAGGCATTCACAGACAGTGCAGCAGACAGTCCAGCCAGCTCTATTGCAAAACTAGTAGACCAGTTTCTTGGGTTTGGTAGCTCATTGGCATCGAAAGTGATGGAATTATCATATCGTCGATGTTTACGACAGCTTACAAGGTGTTGTGGATGTGGTGGACCTCGAAATACATTAGGGGTAGACGACGAGAAGTAGAAGTGTGAAACATTGAATTTTTCTTTACATTGTTTCTGTTCTTATTTTCCATTTAGCAGTCTGTTAACACATTAGTCCCATAAGTAAATGTACAATTTTAACAAATTGAGCATTCTCGCAATCAAGTTGTAGCTGATGTGATGAAGAGCGATGAAAAACTAATGCATTTGGAATAACATTTCTCAAATGTAACATGACTGTCTTAAAAAAAAATCCGAGTAAATTATTCTTGTCTGTAAAACTAGAGCAGTGGTGGAAACTGCCAAGCAGTAAGATGAAATTCCAGAACAAAAAGAAGACCATCCAAAATCAGCTCCAACGATGTTCTCACAGTCCTCTGCAAAAAATAAATTCAGAACATGAGAAAAGGTACATAAAGAAAATACTTAAGAATCCAAAACAAGAAAGACATCATATGAGTTAATAGTCACATAAGAAGGAAGTTTGAAAGACAAACTAGGTAAGCAACAAGTGTAAAAATAAGAACAAAAAAACCTCCATCGACAACATTATAACCTTGTGAAGAGATGGCCCTTGTTTGGTTTGGGCCGTAGATCCTTGTCTACATTTTGAAATCTAGAAATCTAGTAATAACCAAACAGAAAGTTGGAGAATTTAATAAATTTTTCTCTTCCCTTTTAGTTTATCCATCATTGGTGAAGCAAACAAAACAAACAAATGGTTGAGTAAACAAAACAAACAAATGGTTGAGTAAAATTTCAAAGTTGTTTTTCGCTTTGGAAGGGTAGTCAACAAACTACAAGAAGAAACAAAGCACTCAAGTAAAAGTTGTCTTTCCAAGGCATAATCTCAAACACTTGAACTGCAAAACAAACTACGAGCTGGGAAAAGGCTTAAATACAGTAAAACCTTCCATTATTCTTAATCGTGTAGTGTAAACCTACAATAAACGCCCTAATCTCTATTCCAGATATTGCAACTCACTTCACCGAATTACTAATCAATAATTCACGTTGATAATGGGCAAATAAAGCGATGATAACATATGGGTTTTGTCGTAAAATTTATGCATAAATCACAATCCAGCAACCCAATCACTGATCAATAAATTTCAAACAAAGTCTTGGTACAACTTATTTCTTTTGATGTAAAATGAAATAGCCTGGGGAGGACAGAATTCCGTCAATTGCAGCTGTAAGTTTCAGTCTTCTATTATGATTTCATTTTAATTAACAATGCATAATGTGTTAGTATCGAGGAATTGTTTTAATTAAAAATGCATAATGATTTCAGTCTTCTATTATGATTTCTTTTTTTGGATTTACATAATCCACTGCTTCAAGGCTTCAATTGGGTTTTAGATAATGTGTGTGAGGACCTACTATTTATAGTGAATGAGTTCTTTTGCATGAGTGAGGAAGGTGTCCACGTGGCACATTTGTGTGTCCCCTGTGGGCCCTATTTCAGGAGATATTACAATCATGTTTAACTTTGATGTGTATGATCATATTTATTAATATATGATATGAAGTGGTTGAACTTTGAACAAAGTGTGTTTCAATTAGACATTATATTCTTGATTTTTTTTTCGTTAATTTTTTAGTGGATTTTGGAGATTTTATGGATTTCAGGATTCAATTACTTTCCATTTTTCATATTTAGTCACCAAGTAGTTGAAGTAGGAGTGCTTTGTTGTTGACCAATTCAACTTGGCTATCGTTTTATTTTGAGTTTTGGTTCGACCTTTTGAGTTTTTTTAAATATAACTTTGCGCAACGCCAGAGTGGGCCAATGCGTCATGCAAAGGCTGTTTAAGTTTTTTCTTTTTTTATTCAGACATTTTACACGTACATTCATATAGTTTATAATTAAATACTTTTTCTTGATTTATTATTTATTGTTTAGAATTTAATTACAATATGTATTAAAACCTAAATCAAAAATATTTTTGTCAAAAAAAAAAAAAAAAAAGAGTTTGCGCGATGAAGAAGTTCCATAGGTCACGCAAAGTGTCTTTGCGCGATGTCGGGGATGCGTCACGCAAAGTATTTTTGTGCGACGTCGGGGATGCGTCACGCAAAGTATCTTTGCACGACATCGGGGGACGTACGTCACGCAAACTGTCTTTGCGTGACGTCACGTGCGTCACGCAAAGTGTTCTTAATACTTTCCTCAAGTATAACATAAGATTTTGTGGTGGTATCCACTAGTGTAAAGATTTTAAATTGAAGATTGATTTCATTCATTGTATTCATATAGGGTCAAGGAGTGTATCTGTAAAAATCATCAAAATCAGAGTTAAAATAACCTTTAAATCATGCTTTTTTGTTTATAACCGTCGAAAAGTTTTGTCCAGTTACTTGATCTCTAAATGTTTTTTTTTTGCTATTTTTGGCGTATGCGATCTCGAAGCATATAAAAACAATTTTGACGGTTGGATCGTTGAAACTAGTTTCGTACAATGAGTTTCCCATCAAAATAGTAGATTTACTAACACTTAGAGTTCATTAATACTTTCATTAAGTATAACATAAGATTTTGTGGTATTCACTTGTGTAAATACTTTAAATTGACGATCGAATTAGTTCATTGTATTCATTTAGGATCTAGGAGTGTAGCTGTAAAAAATCATCAAAATCAGAGTTAAAACTACCGTTAAATCGTTATTTTTCATTTATAACCGTCGAAAAGTTTTGTTGCGTTACTTTATCTCTAAATGTTTTTCATTTTGCTATTTTTGGTGTATGCGATCTCGAAGCATATAAAAACAATTTTGACGGTTGGATCGTTGAAACTAGTTTCGTACAATGAGTTTCCATCAAAATGGTAGATTTACTAACACATAGAGTTTATTAATACTTTCATTAAGTATAACATAAGATTTTGTGGTATCCACTTGTGTACATACCTTAAATTGACGATCGAATTAGTTCATTGTATTCATATAGCATCTAGGAGTGTAGCTGTTAAAAATCATTAAAATCGAAGTTAAAACTACCGTTAAATCGTTATTTTTCATTTATAACCGTCGAAAAGTTTTGTCCAGTTACTTGATCTCTAAATGTTTTTTTTTTATATTTTTAGCGTATGCGATCTCGAAGCATAGAAAAACAATTTTGACGGTTGGATCGTTGAAACTAGGTTCGTACAATGAGTTTCCCATCAAAATGGTAGATTTACTAACACTTAGAGTTTATTGATACTTTCATTAAGTATAACATAAGATTTTGTGGTATCCACTTGTGTAAATACTTTAAATTGACGATCAAATTAGTTCATGGTATTCATATAGCCTCTAAGAGTGTAGCTGTTAAAAATCATTAAAATCGGAGTTAAAACTACCGTTAAATCGTTATTTTTCATTTCTAACCGTCGAAAAGTTTTGTCCAGTTACTTGATCTCTGCATGTTTCTTTTTTGCGATTTTTGGCATATGCGATCTCGAAGCATATACAAACAAGTTTGACGGTTGGATCGTTGAAACTAGTTTCGTACAATGTGTTTCCCATCAAGTGCAATGGTATATGTATTTACTAAGTAGATTTTAATTTATTTATTTTGTACTTATAACACTTAAGAAATTGAATGACATATATATGTAAAGAAAATTATTATGGGTTTTTGTTAGAATAATATATTATTGTGGGGTTTATGTAAAAAAAAAAAAAATTGAACTTGAAAGGAGTAAAGTCACATTTTTGGTAATTTTTTTAATAATTTTTTTTAAAAAAAAAAAAGTAACCTTGTGTGACGCTTTAATGTAGTCGTCGCGCAAAACCACTTTGCGCGATGTCAAATTGTATACCTACATCGCGCCAATTGATAATTTTGGCGGTCCCATAGCGAAAAATAGGCCTTTTTTTTCAATTTTTCCAAGTTTCGCAACCATATACCTTCTCCTCTTTTCCTCTCGGTCTTTCTTTCCGTAAACCTCTTTTCCTCAAATTGCAGACCTCTTTTCCTCTTGCTCAAATTGTATAACTAAGATCAAATTGCAGGAGTAAAGTCCTGCGTCTCCTTTATCTCTTCCCTTTCGCTCATCTCTCCCTCTCTCTTTCCCGTAGACCTCTCTCTCCTCTTCGCAACCTTGATCCCCAAATCTTGAACCCAGACTTGTCTTCCCTCTCTCTTTCCCGTAGACTTCTCTCTTCCTTCTCGTTCTAAACGACCGGTAGCCATGCGAATCTCGAAGCCGACGCGAATCAAGTCCCAAAATCAAGGTAAGGGTTTTTGATTTTCGATGGGTTTTTGTTATTTAGGGATTAGGGTGTGTTGATACACAAAATCGGCGAGGACTTTGGTACAACAGAAAGTGTCAAGTTTGTGACCTTCGCTAGGTTGCTCTGGTCATTAGTGTGGATAAGTATGTAAATGAATAGAGATAGGGAAGTAAACAACACAAGATGTACGTGGTTCACCCAGATTGGCTACGTCCACGAAGTAGAGGAGTTCTCATTAGTTGTGAAGGGTTTACACAAATACATAGGTTCAAACTCTCTTTTAGTGAGTTCTAGTGAATAGTTTAGTATAAATGACATTAGGGATTATTGTGGGAGAATGATCCCATTTTATAGAAGAGAGTTTCTAGCTTTGTTCTGACATTGACACGTGTCGTGTTGTGATTGGCCTCTGATATCGACACATGTTGCGCTGTGATTGGCCTCTGATACCGACATGTGTCGTGTTGTGATTAGCCTCCTGGTTGGAGGAAAAGTCTTGTGGGTCCTTGACGGTATACTGTTGACTGGTGCTTAATAGTTTCGGAATTGGTCAAATATGGTACAAACAGGGTGAAATTGCATGTTGATTTTTGAGTACTTTGAAAACTAGAGAGCCCAGAGTTGTTTTGTTTTGTGATTGAAAAACAAATTTATTTAAGGGGGGAACGACTTGTCCCTATTTACCACCACCCGCACACCCCTGTTCAGTCCCCTGCCCTATTGAATTAAATCTGTGCTCAAATGTTTATTGTTATTTGAATCGAATTATGAATCGAATTTTTTAATAATGATTATTTTTATTTGAATCATTATTGTTATTTAACATCACAGGAAAAAAAGAAGATTTAAAAGTGGAAATTTGGTGTTTTTTAATTTGTTTTTCCCTGTGCTTTCTGGATGAATAAACAAAGGCTTCATGTTTCTTCTGTAGCTCAAGCTTGTTCCTTTAATTTTGTTTTACAATCTTGGTACTTTGGTTTACTTGTTCGTTAAGTGATTTTGAGAGTGAATGAACATTTCCATGTTTTTGGCTTTTTATTTGGCATTATTTTCTTCAAGCCTTGGGCATTTGGTAGTTATATTGTTAGGATTTCCCTTTGCATGGAGTTCTGTAGGAAATATGTATTCCAGGTGTTGTTTTTGGTCTCAGATAGCGAGGTGCTTTGAGAAGAAATCGTGCTGTTCATTTTTTGTGTTTTCCAGTGCTTGCTTTCGAGCTTTTGTGGTTGTAGTTATGGAGAAAATCCATAGGAAATGCAAGGCTATTTTCTTCAAAAGAGATGCAATTTCATTAATTTACTTTCCATGTTTTTAGCTTTTTATGTGGCATTCTTTTCTTCAAGCCTTGGGCATTTGGTAGTTATATTGTTAGGATTTCCCTTCGCATGGAGTTCTGTAGGAAATATGTATTCCAGGTGTTGTTTTTGGTCTCAGACAGCGAGATGCTTTGAGAAGAAATCGTGCCGTTCATTTTTTGTGTTTTCCAGTGCTTGCTTTCGAGCTTTTGTGGTTGTAGTTATGGAGAAAATCCATAGGAAATGCAAGGCTATTTTCTTCAAAAGAGATGCAATTTCATTAATTTACTTTCCATGTTTTTAGCTTTTTATTTGGCACTCTTTTCTTCAAGCCTTGGGCATTTGGTAGTTATATTGTTAGGATTTCCCTTCGCATGGAGTTCTGTAGGAAATATGTATTCCAGGTGTTGTTTTTGGTCTCAGACAGCGAGGTGCTTTGAGAAGAAATCGTGTTGTTCATTTTTTGTGTTTTCCAATGCTTGCTTTCGAGTTATTGTGGTTGTAGTTATGGAGAAAATCCATAGGAAATGCAAGGCTATTTTCTTCAAAAGAGATGAAATTTCATTAATTTACTTTCCATGTTTTTAGCTTTTTATTTGGCATTCTTTTCTTCAAGCCTTGGGCATTTGGTAGTTATATTGTTAGGATTTCCCTTCGCATGGAGTTCTGTAGGAAATATGTATTCCAGGTGTTGTTTTTGGTCTCAGACAGCGAGATGCTTTGAGAAGAAATCATGTTGTTCATTTTTTGTGTTTTCCAGTGCTTGCTTTCGAGCTTTTGTGGTTGTAGTTATGGAGAAAATCCATAGGAATTGCAGGGCTCTTTTCAGAGTAAGGGATGCAATTTCGTTCTTTTTCATACATAAACAATTTATTTGTAATGAATTTCTACTCCGGGGAATGATAGTGCCTTGTTCTTGTTATAAGAGTTTTTCATAATTGGGTTGTTAGTACTGTCTGTTAAGTGTGGTCAATCATTATGTTAAGGATGAATTCGATTCAAATAACAATAAACATTTAGCACAAATTCAATTATTTTGAATCATAATTTGTGCAATTCATATAATTTAGGAAGACAGTTTGATATAGTAGTGGTCATGAGAGTCTTGGTTTCGTTTATTAGATTAGCCAATCTCCCTGAAGAGGTGGAGAAGGAACTTGCATGTTTTGATTTCTCTTAAGCCACCAGAAAACATCAATTTATCTTGTTCTTAGCCGCCATGTATTAGGTACAGTTTGGATGAAGTCGTGGAAAAGAGAAGCTGAAATCTGGAAAGTCGGGTATCACCTTATATTCTTTTGTTTTATAGTTTATTTTGTTAGAAACTCTTAAGAACAAGTTATGATTTGCTTTTCGTTTGTGTTTTGTTTTGACATTGGTTTAATTAGACCTTTGCACAGTTTCTTTTTGTTCTCATCAAGAACTTGGTGGTTGAACCTTGAAATCCTATATTCCATTAAGCAAATATTATAAAAGCTGAAAAGGTATTCTTTCAACATTTTGTGTGGCATGCTTTTAAGCCTTTTACCTTCTCTTTAGCGAGAAAAGATTTATGCTTTCGCTTTTTGTTTTCTATTCTTTTGTTAAATTTCTTACTGATAAGTTTGTCTTTGAAATGATGTTGAGTTGAATGCTTTCTTCAAAAAGTGTATAGATGTCGCAGTTGATCACTCGTCATAGGAGTGTGACCAATGCGCCTCCCACATTATCAGCATTTACTGCTCCATCCGTGAGTGCTCCATTGATTGGGGAGCCTACACCCCTTTCTGAGGCTACTGCTACAGCGTCCCAGGTGCCTGTATCATCGACGTCATCAGTGTCGGTTCAGTCGCTCAATGCGCGGTGGCCTCACCGACGTTGCCCCGAATTGGAGCCTTCTGTTCACACTTCCTCATCATCCAGAGTTGAGGATGGGGGCTCTCAGCCAGGTAGTTTTTTTTTTGTCTAATTCTCACTACGTTGTTTTTTTTTTTTTTTCATTTTAAAACTATTATTTTTATGATTGTGAAAATTTGTTGCGGGTATTTTACTTTTTTAAGGTTTTAGGAAATGATATACTATTAGGGGAGGTTTTGCAAAATTTTCTATAGAAATTTAAGCTTAGGATTTTCACCATTTAAATTTTTTTGGATAGCTAAAAAAAAACAGGGGGCCTAATCGAATGCTGAAGACGGCACATAATGTACGTCTGTTCGCCTCCTTGATCGAGATTGCGTATGACTCGCGACATCGTGGAGCAGCTACCTCATAGGAACATAGCATCGTCGCTACTAGCTGTGGTTGTGTTATTCGGAATTGTTGTCCTATGCAGTGGGAGACTTAGGCAGAAATTCCTCAGGAGACGAAGATACTGGTGCGAGACAAGTTGTCGGTTAGTATATTAATTTTTAGGCTTTTATCATTTTTTTTAATTATGTTTACAAATATTATAAACCAAAGTATATTATCTTAATATTATTAAATTTCTTACTATTATTTTGTTGTTTTATTTGTAGGTCAATTTTGATTTTAAGGACATATCCCCTGAGGTCATCACCTACTTAGACGAGACCTTCGCAAATCGGTACAAAAATTGGAAGAGCGGTCTTCATGTGCATTTTAAGAAATTTAATGATCTAGAGATTGCTCGCCTAGAGGGTTGCCCATTCGAGTTGAGGACCGGCCAGAGGATTGGGAATGGCTCTGCAACCATTTTACGGACCCAAAATTTGTGGTATGTACATAATATTTTAATAATAATTCATTAATGTTTTAGTTATTTTTTTAAGCTTTTTAAAACACCATTCTGGTTCGAAACCCTTTTCGTATAGGCTTGAGACACGACGTCAGGTAAAAGTATATTAATTTTGAAATTTTATACAATTTATTTTTTATTATTGATTAATAAAATTTTCCTCATTTTTTTTTTTTTTTTGGGGAGGGTTCCAAGTTCCCAAAGATCGACATGTTCAAGGACGTTTACGTTCGACCTAGCAATGAGATCGCTGAGCAGTTTCATGTAAGTAGATGTAATTGTTATTATTCTTATATTTATGAATTGTTCAAATATTATTTATATTTTGTTATTAACCATTATATGTTTTTTCTTTATTATTACAGGCTACTATGGTGGAAAAGGGCGATGCTGTTCCCCAAGAAGCAACATCGCAACTTCCCTCGCAGACCTCGATGGAGGACGTCACTTTACCCGAGGATGTAGGTTTTCAGATCATGATTGAGGTCCTGGATCAAAAGTACGGTCGTCATCATGGCAAGGTTGTTCGGGGTATGGGGAAGGCGTGGGTTCGTGAGACGGGTGCCTCATCTTCCAAATCGACCACAGGAGAGGTCAATGCCCTGAAGGAGGAAGTGACAACCCTAAAAGGTCAGCTTGCAGCCCAGGACGAGCAGATAAAGGCCCATAGTGAGCAAATGAGGGCCCAGAGCGAGCATATAAAGGCTGAGAACGAGCAGATGAGGGTTGAGAACAAGCAGATAAAGGCCCATGGCGAGCAAATGAGGGCCCAGATGAGTATGATTGTACAGGCCTTAGCAATGTCCGGTCTCCAAATCCAGCTGCTAACACCTGATCTTACTCCACCTTTGACCTCTTAGCCACCTCACCTACCCGATACCCAGTAGTTTGATGTATCAAACCTAGAAGACTACTTGTTGTAGTTTTTTCTTTTTTTTGTTCGGACATCTTATATGTACATTTTCATATGGTTTATAATTAAATTTTTTCTTGGTTTATTATTTATTCTTTAGAATTGAATTACAATATTTATTAAAAATTAAATCAAAAATATTTTTGTCAAAAAAATTAAAAAAAACAAAAAAAATAAAAAAATAAAAAGTTTGCGCGACGAAAAAGTTCCATAGTCACGCAAAGACACTTTGCGTGACGCATACCTACGTCACGCAAACCCACTTTGCGTGACGTACGTCACTACGTCACGTAAAGACACTTTGAGTGACGCACAACTACGACATGCAAAGACACTTTGCGTGACGCACACCTATGTCACGCAAACCCACTTTGCGTGACGCACGTCACTACGTCACGTAAAGACACTTTGCGTGACGCATGAAACTTCTTCGTCGCGCAAACCCTGCTTTCACAGGCTTCGCGCGACGCTTGTTGCACGATGAAGGTTCGTCACGCAAATTTTTGCGCGAAGTTTTTTTACTTTGCGCAACGAAGGACCTACGTCACCCAAAGTGTTTTTTGTACTAGTGCACTATTAGATGTGTTTGTTCTCTAAAATGAGAAACTTTTTAACTTTTGATGTTAATAAGGCCAAAAACACTCTAAAATTATAAATTAAGGAGGGTGTATTCCATAGATGTGATTGTGACAGCCCATCCCGAATTATTTGTATCGTAGGTGTGAAATGACAATTTTGCCGTTGGTAATTATTTGTCATTTTGGGGTGATTGTTTTGTTGTTTTGTTGGTTGCACCCAGACCACACACCCACACCCACATCATCTTCTCCCGTGTCTTTCTCTGTCTTAAACTCCCTCTCTCTCTCTCTCCTTCTCACTTGTACGGACGGGACTCAAAACCCTTGCAAACATGACGGATTGAAGTGGAAAATGGTATCTTTGTGTTCGTGAGGTTCATACGAGTTTAACCATACCAATTTCAGGTAAGGAATCCTTCGATTTCACGTCGAACCAGGAATCTCCGATTTGGTCACTGTTCATGCACACGTGAATTATTGACTTTCAGGGAATTTGAAGCTTATAGGAAGCTTAGTGAGGTCCTTAGGAAGCTCGGGGTGGTTCGTTGGGTGGAATTGGACGTCGGGATTGTGAGTTGCAAGTTTGGCCGATTTTTCTTAAATTTCTCCGACGACATCTCGTGATCTTTGGGGCCTTAAACAGGTAAGGAAATGATTTACAAGTTAAGAGCTTCAATTTAGTACCGGTTTCCTGAAATTTGGTGATGAAACGAGTGAGAACGAAGAGTTTGAAGTTTTTACAGGTTTCCGGGGATCGGCGTTTCGCCGGAGAAGAAGGCGGTATATTCCATCAGTTTTAACGGAGTCTGTTAGGGTTTAACGAAATATTCGTGACGGCGTTAACTGATGCTGTCAGTGTGCCTGGCATGTGGTCGGGTGTGGGGAGCGCGTAGGTCCGTGCACTCGTCAGCGCGTGGCAGCACGTGGGGTCTCGAAAAATTATTTTAAAAATATGGGGATGTTTGTGAGGTTGAGTAGATCACGTTGGTATATCCAAACATCCCATTTGAGCATTGTATGAAAAGTTATTACCTAGTTTTGGTTATGTGCTTTAAATTGACGATTTTATAGTTGTTTCGCATATAGGTAAGACCCATCCTGAGGACGAGCGCAATCACTCAAGGCAAGGGGGTTACAACCCTTCCACATATTAGTGAGTGGACTTTTGGTTTTCCGTATATACCTATATACTTGTGTTTTTTTCCCAGAAAATGAAATGAAATGTTTATATGTTTTTAATGTAATGCATAGCGTTTGCCTATTTATTTATGCATTAGTAGTTGCATATATGTATGTTTAGTGCTGCGGACGCACAGGTATGTGCCATGTAAGTTTATGGTTTATGATTGTGAATTAGTGGTTATGTGAGATGCATAGAGACCTCATAACCTGCACCCCCGGTGTTAGTGCTCCCACTCAGAGTAGGGCACAATCCTTCACGTGATGTTCACCTCCCACACCATACGCTCAGCTTGGATCCAAGTTAGGTGCACAGTCCTGTCGTACAGACCATTATAGGTGGTTCTAACTCATAGGTGACCCGCGATTATTCCCCCAGTCTTTACGTGATCGTAGCACTTGAGCGTATTTATTTACACCCAGTCCTGTTGTACAGACCACTTTCAGTGGTTCCGACTCGTGTGCACGTATAGTTAGTGAGTTGGGGATTTGAGCTCTGGATTCAACCGTACAGGTCACGTTAGGTGACTCCGGCTGACATGTTACTTGCATTGATTGACATTACCTGGGTTACTTACATTTTATGTGGAGGCATTCGACATGGCATATTTCTGAACATGTTTTCGATATATGTGTATATTCTATTTTCTGGGAAATTATACAGGTTTTACGGCGAGATGTTAGAACTTTTGATAATGAAATGATTTTGAAAAACTTTGTTTTTGCCTACTCACACTTTCTGTTTTGCGCTCCTCCAGGTTTTAGTTAGAAGCAGCTTTGGTGGTTAACGAGGACTTGACGGTGGTTCTGACAGAACATCACAAATGTAGGATCACCTTTGGGTGTTGTGTATTTAGTATTCGTTCTTCTAGACTGCACTTAGGTTTTCTGTGCTCTGCTTATGTTTATCCCACTTAGTCTCACACTAGTGTGTTACTTTAATTAGTTTATTTAGTAGTTTGGTTTTTATTTATTCGTACTTTTATTATTATCTTTTGCTTCCGCACTGTGCACATGGCTACATCACTCTCACGTGACGGCCAGCACGTCTTGATTACGGTCGGGGTGTGTCAGTGATTGAGTTTAATTGATTTGTAGAGATTTCATGTAAAATTTTAATTTAATTTCTTCGAAATTTAAGAGGGAATTGTGAGATTTGTGAATGCTTAAAATACACTATGAATTCTTTCTAATTCCCTCAAATTCCTCAATTTTAAAATTCTTTAATAAAGAGAAATGTTGGTTGCTTTCCCTATTTGTTTTTCTCTAGCTACCTTCCCCACTTGACATGTATATTCTACTAGCAAATTAGCATAATTCATGCTTTTAAGGTGGAAAAGTAAAATTTATGATTTCAATGCATTAATTATGTGGTTATTTTGCTCGTGGAATACACGTGTCAAGTGATGAGTGGAGAAAGTAGATAAGGAAAGCAAATGAAAAAGGTAGTTAGCATTCCTTTAAAATAAATTCCTCCACCTGAATTGTTATAAACTTATATAAAATTTTAATTGAATACACATGGATTTCAAATTTTTTTTATAAATTACCGCCCCTAATGCAAATTAATAGAGACACATTCATATTTTCGCCCCTAATAATTAATATTCATGTATTGGTACTTTCCTGTTTTGAAGTAGTTCTTTTTTTCGGTCACACGATAGAAAATTCTATTGGATTCAAATGGAAACAGTAACATTGGATGCAAATGTATCGTGTATGCTTAAACTAATCCCACCTATAAACCGCACCATTACGAGTCACAAAGAATCCAGTGGGTGTACCGCCCAGCTACTGACACTGGGAGCAAACACAAATACTACCGACTTCAACTGTTTTCTGAGCCTTTGTATATCAAATACCGCCCCTTCCATCACAGCGTCAATTTGGATATCACCCTTAATCATGTCAATGAGAGTTTTCGAATCCGACTCCACTCAACCTCCATGAAACCTTCTTCTACACAAACAACGAGAGCCGCCCGATCACCTCCTCCGCCTCCACCATAAGACTAGAAACGCACGGGAAGGCATGCAACCATATCCCCCGGCGACTTTGAATTGACATGGTATATATTGAAGATCCAATTCTGTTCTGTAACGGTTGATTTTCCAATATAGTCTTATCCTACGTCTTAACCATGAACGTAATACTTTTTGTTAAAGGAAGAGTGAAAGAATTTCATCTGTTCTTTGCTATGTTTTTCTATAGATTATCTGGTAATACTACTTGTTTACGACAGTCTAATTACATTCAAATTTACATGTGCTTTCTCTCCGTTTGAATTCACGAGTGTTTCTAATACAGTAATTTTAGTTGGATTTCAAATTTAATGGCTAACATATGAACTACAAGCTGAGATCCAAATATAATTAATGTGTCATAATCACGTTAAATGGCATGAAATTTTCCATGTGGACGAGAAAATAATTTGGTAGGAGCTTGAATAACTTCAAGGACGAGTAATTTATCATGAACAAATGGCATGAAACTGATAAGATTATAGGCAGTGGCATTCACTCTTCTGATATCGTAAGTATATATTATTGGAAAACAGATAGATATGGTTTCAGCAGTAAGAAAAAGATACCGCAACTAAAGGAACAACTAACTCATCAAACTTTCAGATAAATTGCACAAATTAACATCAAAACAAAACAAATGCATGTCGAGTGAACCATGAACTAAAAGCCCTCCGTGGCCAAATTAATCACTTAATTTTTTGTTCTTATTTCGAAGGCATGGCGAAGCGGCACAGTGGGCAAACCCTGCTTTTGTCCAACCACTCAACAATGCAATCCTTATGGTAAAGATGCGAGCATGGCATGTGAATTGCTTGCGAACCAACCTCCATCTCCTCCATGCAAACCGAACACGTTGCAGATACTTCCACTCTCGCCTTCTTTAGCTTCTCGATCGATGACTTACTTGCAGGCACAAATTTAGGGTCATCCGTCTCCAAGCCCTCAAATTCATCATCAACAACAACAGTGATGAACGCTGCCATTTGAACAAACATGTCATCACTGTAAGGTCTAGAATCAGTTTCAGCGTCTAGGGATTCTTGTACTATTTTTTCCACCACGGAGTCGCAAATCTGAGGAGGGACATGCAGGAAAGAAACTAGAGCTTCAGCTAGGGCAGCCCTTGACCTGTCTTCATCCATCAAGAAATCGAGTTCGAGTTCAAGTTCCTCGGAGTAGGTTCCTTCGTAGTGTTCACCGTCATCCTCGTCCTCGGAGTGCAAGGCTGCAGGCTGGCTTGAAAATATTATGGCCTTGATAGCCAGCAAGAACTGTGTGCGCGGCAGCTCGTTGTCAGGTTCAAAAACCTCCAAGTGCCTCACTTCGCAATGGTATCCCACCACTTGCCGATCACTTTCACTTTCCATTGGTGGATCACAAAAAGAAATTTAAGAAAATTAAGAAGAAACTAAGAACCTGAGAGATGGAATTAATTAGTACGCTATTTCTAGTTCTTCCGAAAGCGAATTAATACGTGAATTACTTGAGCTATGAATCATAATCCACCTACCCACCTATATATATACACACACGCGCGCGCGCGAATTTCCTTGTTAGGGTAGGAATCATATTTCCAAATGAAACCAGGATTCGGAAATAATAATAAAAAATGGTGATTTTGGATGCGGTACCTATTTATCAACATTCTTTGATTGAAACCTTGTTGGTTTTCGGTTTTTTATTGAAGTCCTTGAAATTAATCCAATAATGTATTTCTATGTAGGTTATTATAATTTTTAATTTAAAATTTGATAAGTTATTTATATTAATGAGATTTTAAATAAAATCCATAATTTGTTGAAAATATATAAAAAAGAAAAATTATACTTAAATAAAACCCATGATTTGTCATTACTTATATTAATGACATTTTACATACAAAAAATTGGTAGTTTTTATACGATACATTTTACATACAAAAAGTTGGCACATTTTATACAAAAAAAGATGATATGTTTTATATAATAGGTATATTTCATTTCATATTAAAAAAAAAAAAAAAAAAAAAACAATGGGTACATTTTACACAAAAGAGATGGTACTTGCCAACAAAAAAAAAAAAAAAAAAAAATCGGTACATTTTACATATAACAAAGTGGTACATTTGCAAAGACAAATGGTTACATTATTAATAAATTATGGGTACAAATAAAAGGTCAAAAAAAATATGAGTACAAATAAAAGTTTGAAAAATATGGACACAAAAAGAATTTAATATATGGATACAAACTCAAATTGAATAGAAAATTGACACAATTTAAAAAAAAAAAAAAAAAAAAGGTTGCAAATTAAAATGGGTACAAACTAAAAATAAAAATATATTATACAAAATTTAGCCATAGATATAAATATATCAAATGTAACGTTTCGAACACTAAATGAATAATTTAAAAATAAAATTTAATTATCTTGATATGTAAAATATTTTATTATTGAAATAATTAATGATGTTTATTAAAACCAAGGGACCTGATTTTTTGAGTACATCGATATTTGTACACTAAGAAGAGGAGGAGTTTGGCAAAGCCACACAATGGACAAACTAATTTGGTATCGAATTCACCATTCACGAGATTCGAACCTAAGACCTTTCACTTTTAAGTGAAGATGAATATCACCAGATCGTAGTATTGAGGGATTAAAATTGAAAAGGAATAAGGTTTCAATCAATGAAGTTGAAAAAAAGAAGGATGTGAACCTAATTTCTTCAATAAAAAAAATATATTAAGAGTGGGGTTCCTTATTTCCTTAGGATTACTAGGCTGTCAATAAAGATATGAGGGTATTATTGTAATTATGCAGCGAAAAAAAAATTAGAAACTTTTGTAAAATGTGTCCATCTTAGAGAACCTAAGTATAACTGAATCTATTATTAATCGCTCGTGTAATTAAAAAAAGGCCAAATGACATTTACACCCTTTAAATTTAGGGTAATTTTCTAAAAAAAACCATAACATTTGAATTTTTTTCACATTGTGCTTTGAGGTTTTAAAATTGTATAAATTTATACCTCTTGTATGTTTGAACCATCTCATCCTCCATTAGATTGATGAGTTTTTTCATCAATATGATGCAAATGTGACTTACACGCCAGCTTCATGTACAAACTTATTGTGTCATCAATTTAGTAAAAGATCAATTAATTAATCAGATCAAATGCCAAAATTGATACAGTTTCATTGTCTTATGGTGTAATATGAAAAAAATGGTTATGTAACATCCCACATCGCCCAGGGAAGTGATCCTTAAATGTATATTCTCATATCTACCTAGCACGAGGCCTTTTGGGAGCTCACTGGCTTCGGGTTCTGTAGGAACTCCGAAGTTAAGCGAGAAGGGGGCTAGAGCAATCCCATGATGGGTGACCCACTGGGAAGTTGCTCGTGAGTTCCCAAAAACAAAACCGTGAGGGAATGGTAAGCCCAAAGCGGACAATATCGTGCTATGGTGGTGGAGCGGGCCCAGGAAGTGATCCGCCCCGGGCCGGGATGTGACAAATTGGTATCAGAGCCAATCCCTGGACGGAAATGTGCCGACGAGGACGTCGGGCCCCTAAGGGGGGTGGATTGTAACATCCCACATCGCCCAGGGAAGTGATCCTTAAATGTATATTCCCATATCTACCTAGCACGAAGCCTTTTGGGAGCTCACTGGCTTCGGGTTCCGTAGGAACTCCGAAGTTAAGCGAGAAGGGGGCTAGAGCAATCCCATGATGGGTGACCCACTGGGAAGTTGCTCGTGAGTTCCCAAAAACAAAACCGTGAGGGAATGGTAAGCCCAAAGTGGACAATATCGTGCTACGGTAGTGGAGTCGGGCCCGGGAAGTAGTCCGCCCTGGGCGGGGATGTGACAGGTTACCTTTTCAAAAATCATTATATTTTGAAGGCAACAATAGCATTTCCAGATAGTTTGAAACCATTATTATATCCGGTGCTTTCATTATATTTTGAAGAATATGAGTCAGTTAATTTAATTAGGAGAACTAGTTTTCAACTAGAATACTTTTGTTTCTTAATAGGGAACTTCTGATTTCTCAATAGGAAACTTTCGAAACTCCTCCGCAACGGGAAGAAGTTCTTCCCGTTCTGGGAAGGCATATTAAGATCAAGTCTTGCCAAAATCGGATTTCCCTTTTGTGGACAAAACACTTCCACGCGTTAAAAAATGGTTCACCCATTTGATTTGACAGTATCCAGTTCACCGATATCCATTGCGTTTAAAGTATCTCCATATCTTGGGCATCCATCTTCTCAAAGATTACTACTTCCCAATCTGTTATTGTCAACTTTAGTAGGCCACCTTGAAAAGGAAAAACACAAAGACGGTAAAAACTCGATCGTCGGGAAGTATGGTGTGGTCAGTCCACTCCCTTATACATATGAGAAGAAAAATCCAAGTTTCTTCCGTAATCAAGAACGTCGCTTAGTAGCACGAACAAGTTTACACACATAAAATGCATTCGCACACAACCCCGGGGATTCCCAAATCAAATATGCATTTCGAAAAGCTAGACGCTTTCTGTGCATGCTACAAGAAATGTTCTACACACCTCAAATAACTGGCATAGTTTGTGTCCAGTTGCCGATTCTAAGGTCATCACATATCTACCGGACCCCAAATATTTCTATCATCAGAAGGAGGAGACTCTAAAAAAGCTCCGAGTTGCGGTCTTCCTGGTTGATTTCTTCCAAGAGGGAAGTTCCAAAATGAATCAGAGTTCTCAAAGAAGATGTAAAATGCGACAGCGGATGCCAAAAACATCCCTAAAAGCACCAGATAGATCTGCCACTCTGCATTTTTGAAACAAGGGGTAAGCAAAATTGTCAACCACATACGCACGCGCACGCACAAACACACACAAACAGAGAGAGAGAGATACCTTTCCAATCTGCTGGAACATTTAACTTAGTCACCACAGCTCCCCATTGATTAGAAGTAGTAAGCACAACCCTGAAACCAAGGAATATGTTAGTATAAAACAACCAAAAGGGGAGAGAATTATATTTTTTTTTTGGGTGAGAAATACAATATCTAAATATACAGCAAAATCGTCTCAAATTTGAATTTCATTCGACGTATCCAGCAAGGGTTGGTACTCATTCCAATGAAAAGTATCAAGAATCAAGACAAAGCTTTCAGAAAAGTATAAAGAATCAGAAGAACGAAAAAAAAAAAGAGCAAGCATGTACTTATTTGTACTGCTTTACAAAATAAAGTTAAATTCAATTATATTTAAGAAATGGTTAAGAAGTCCTTTGATGTTTAAGCATTGATCAATCAATTATGGTGCTTCAAAATACAACACATATGTGTAGAACTGGTTCGAAAGCCTTACCTTTCAGTTGGACAGAACTCCAAAGTTTCAATGCCTGTACCCAGATGTAGCCTCTTACTCCAGTGGCAAATTTCCATTTTCTTAACTTCAACCACGCATATATCACCATCTTTGCTTCCCCTGCAATTTTAAGAATAAATAATTGCACATTAGCCAAAGCGATATCATAAACCATGTTACAAACATATGGCATTCTCAAATTTACCAAGTCATCAGAACACTGTATCCTCATGTTTTGTGACTCATTGTACGATCGAAAAAAGAACATAATGAATGATTGATTCATATACTTTGGTTTTGAATAAGTAAAATAGCAGATTGAAAGTATGGTGTTCTCGCTCTTATACGTGTACTCAGTAAGTGAATACATGTGTAAGCACACCAATCTGTGTGTATCAAACTATTAACCTACTCGAGTCGCTAAGTGTCAACAAGTCTTCCATATAGTATCCAACTACCAGCAATCTGTGAGTTTAAAATCGATGCACCCAGCAGAGAAATTTGTTATCTAACAAATAGTCAAGTAAAGCCTATTACTATAAACAAAGGATCAAATGCAAAGTTAAGTGCTTACAGTGCAAGATATTTCCCATCTTTGCTAACAGACATAACAGAAGCAGACTTTTTAAGTAGCCGCTTATGCCCAATTTTACTCCATGTACTTATGTCCCAAACTGCAGTGAGAGCTTTATCGCCTGTTTGATTCATACAAATACATTTAATTGTCTGGTAACCAATAATATAGCAGTACAGATTATTTTTCTTCAGAATTCAGAGAGGTAGACCTTTTTGAACAGTGCAAAACAGAAAGGGTTTTGTCCCATCTTTGGAAAACCGGCATAGTTCAATCTTTTCATCCTGTAAAAATAAAAAACAAAACATTATGCCAAAATCCCACCAAAGGAAAAAAGAAACCTAATATTATGCGAATATAAGAAAATCGGCAGTTTATTTTCAAAAGTTAAAGAAATCATTTATACCGAGTTGCGAGTCAAAGTAGTCAAAACACCATCTTCCAGCTTCCATATTCTTGCTGAGCCATCAGTAGATGTTGAAGCTAGGAACTCAGAGTCTAGGCTAGAATATAATACAAAAAGGTTTGAAATATTAAGAATCAAGAATAGGACAAATATGGAAATCTTAAAATAAATTCAGTCTATAAACAAAAGAAAATAAAAAGGAAAATAAACCCATTAGCGCCTGTTTTTTTTTTTTTTTTTTCATTATATTACCAACTTGTAATTTTTATACTATATTCAATCACGACTGAGATGGTTCAACAATGAGTTCAGAGATTCTTTGATGAGTGGAATAAGTACTGCAAGAAAGCGTAAAGGTTTTCTCCTATGTAACTACATTGACATTGCTTAAAAAAATACATAACTCCTTTTACAGTCATATCCCAATCTCGTTTCTCACCTGAAATCCATATCACGCACAGACTTATGCGCTTTTGGTTCATCTAAGATTATTCGCAGGCTTGGCCACTCCAAAATTCTCAAATGCCCATCCTACAGTTAATTAGGACATAAGTAAAAACATGTTTCAAACAAAAAAAGATAACTAGAGTAGCAGCACGAGAAGTCAAATGATAATAATGGATGGAACTATAGATTACTGCTTACCACACCACCAGTAGCTAATTTAGATCCATCAACACTAAAAGCTAGACAATTCTGGGGACCAATTCCTTGCAGAGGAGGTAGTTCTTTTGCCAGCAGCTTTGCTGTTGATTCTTGGCCATATAACTCAAACGATCTACAATATTTAAAAAAACCTCATTTGACGGCTAGATGCTAAAGTGGCAACGTAAGGCAAAGTACCAATGGTGGTCATATTTGGAATACACAGTGTCTGCTAAGTGTCGATAAAAAGACCAGCTAACACAGAAGGAGAAGCAAAAGGAGAAGAAGGTAGACTAGTCTATGACCAATAGCGAGTTAGACATAAAATTCATGCAATAAAGTATCCTCATCATCCTTTTGACTCTGTCTTAGTTTTCTCCTTATAAACCCCACCAAAAATTGAATGATATCTTGATATGAAACTTATGTTCTTCAGTTTAAGTGAATCAAAATATGCAACTATAAAGCATTGATATTAGGCCACTTCAGAATCAAGAAGAACGAGACCAAATTATCTTTTGGTTTCTAAATTTCAACTGATCCAATAAAGCAAAGATATCATTTCCACTCAAATAAAATAGCATTGAAAAGCCAGAAGGAATTCCACAGATACGTTTACCCCGCTATCAAAGCCCTAATAGTGTATAGTTTTATCAAATATTCAAGCAGTGAATCATATGGTTAGCTTTAGGTTAATCAAACAGAGCTACACCGACAACATCAACCACCTTTTCCATGTCAAAGTTGAGTCCCTACTTAGGTTCCAAACTGGTTTGTGATACTATAAAATGTGAAAGCTTCATCGAGACATTCACCGGTTACAGAGACCAAAATCATATTAACTATCACAAGACCCTATATAAACTTGGTTCATATTGATGATAAATTTTCCAGCATATCATACACACGTGGAAGTGTATGAAGGAAAGGAAAAAGATAAGCTCCAAGGGAATGGAAACTCCGTGCTTAACCAAGAATGACATATCCCACTGAACATGAATTGTAAACATAGTAAGGGCCAATCTGGAAATGCTTCTCGAAAACCCTACATAAGCGCTATTACAAGAAGCACTTCTATTAGAAGCCTGCTGAAATTTTTAATAAAAATTCAATTGCTTCCGTAAAAGCACTTCCAGGTAATTTCAAACCCATGAGCACTTTTGTAACTTTTTCGACCAAACATTGTCGTAAATGCTTCTGGTTATCTAAAACCACCTTAGCTATTTTAAAACCACTTCACTAGAGGGTAGAGGCCTTAATTACCACTAGTTAATCAATAAAGTGTGTCATTAAATAAAGTGATGGATTCGCTGACTAGAAAATTATACATATAGGCTACAGATTCATCTTATATAAATCTCGCAACGGTACGATTCATAGAAAACAACAAAAAAGATGGTAAATTTGGAAGGAAAAAAAAAAAAGTACAAGAGAAAGATGCTCACCTGCAGCCACCATTAGAGGTAGAGCAAACGACGTCGTCGCCGCTTGGGTGCACCGCAATCGAAACTACGTCACCCTCCACTTCTTCAAGCACATACGTCGTCTACAAAATAACCAACAACCAAATTAGTAAACCCCAACCCAACACAAAAGTCAAACTCGACCTTCCTTGGAGCTCTCTTACGTTAACCCCTCAAACAAAACAAAAACCCAATTCACAGAGGAAGAAAAAGCTTCCAAAATATATATATATATATATAAACACGGATTTTAGAGAGAGAAAGAGAGAGACCAGGGGAGAGGAGGAGTGAGAAGTGGTCTTGGGGTCGAAGGAGAAGATTTCGAGAACTGACGAAGAGGAAGAAGGGGAGTCCTTAGCCCTGGACCTCCCAAACACCACCCAATTGGCGTTTTCGGAACGGCGGATCCACGACCCGCACGTGACGGGACCCTGCTGATCTGACCCACCGCTCGCCATTCAATTCAACTTGGGAGAGAGAGAGAAGCAAGAGGCAAAGTCTGATTCAGATGGAAGAAGAATTCAGGAATTCGTTAGAGATTTAATCCTTTTTTTTTGTTTTTATTATTTATAGAGGGATTGAAAAAAAGAAAGGAAAAGTCCGAAAAGGATTATGTTGTTGTTGTTATTGTCGTTGTGGGTCCTACGTATGTACATCGACGATGGTGATGCCGGTGACAAAGCTGGCCGTGATCGATGTCAACGCCTTTGTGAAGCATTGTTGATGGATATTCGCTCAAAATTCTACGCGGTTTTAACTTTCCCATTTCTGCTCTTGAGGCCCATTTAAGGCCCATCGATAGTTTCTGCATTACCTTTTAGCCCAATTTTAGAGCATCACTAAAATAGAAGTAAAAAGTCTGCATGAGCAATAACAGTTAAAAAAAAACAGCTTCAGTGTTTTCCAATAAAAATGTCAGTTCCTACGTGGCATGACGTAAGTTGTTTTTGGTATTTTTTTCTTACAGTTTGTCCTTAGTCCATTACATCATCACACATTGCCATTAACATTTCCAATACTAAGAAACAAATATTTTTTTTTTTAACAAATGATATTATCTACACTAAGAGAAATGGATGAAGTTTACCTGTTGTTGTACATGCTAAATTACTACATACGTTTTTGTTTTTTTTTTTTGTCAATTGTTTAGTATTAACATTTCATTATTTTTGTACACTTTTTTGTGCTAGGCACCTTATGTGCTTATGCTTCCAGGCTTTACCACAAACTTCCATACTCCTTCCCTCTCTCACTTTTTCTGCAAACAAGTTTAAGATAATAAAGAAAAAAAAACTCTACAAAAACAACAAGAGCCAAACCCCTAAACCAATCTGAATCTTTTGTTGTGTCCTCTAATTAAAATATGAATTTCGTGGGCTTTATTATGCTAAATCAGCAAATTCATCAACATACATTCACCGGTTTGATTACTGTGTCCTCTAATTCAAAGAGACTACAAAATTGCATAAGAACTTGTAATTTGAAATTGGGGAAAACATAATAAATTTGAAGAAAAACAGCAACCATGTTGAATTTCCACGCATGCATTTTGAGTTTAAAACTCTCTCGTTATCTAAATTATTGTAATAATTTCGTGCGTCATCTATTCTTTAAAAATTAAGAACAAACATATGTATACTGGCGTATTTTTTGGTGAAAGGGGCGCCAAACTTCAGGGGCATTTTTGTGATTATACAAAAATTTGTTTTTTCGGTAAAACCTCTCAGCTCTAGTCCGATACTAAAACCCCACCGTTCTCTTCTGGTTCTCCGTCGGGAAATTCCAGACCGCTGTTGGCCAAATCCGCTTCTCGATTTCTGTCTTCTCTCCCTCTCCCTCTCGAGCAGCAACAACTAAGTCGCAGTCATAAAGGTATTGCTTTTGTTCATCTAACGTTGTACCATAGAATGTTCACCAAGTGTTGGATGATATGTCCAATCAACATTTCCAATCTTGGTGGTTTGTTTTTTTGCTTGCTATTTCTGTTCTAGTGTCTTATGTTGCGTACTTCTTGTCTTATGTTTCTGTTTAATTTCTTACGTTTGTGATTTGCTATTCCTTTGGTGCTCGAAAAATCCCAGAATTTGATTATCTCAAACTCAGTTGTTTTTCTCTTGGTTGTATAACAAATCCACCATTTTAATTGGGTTGGTTGGTTGGTTTGTACGGGATGTGTGTGGGTGTGGCGCGTGAAATGTTGTGGGTTTTCAAGCTAAAAGATTTATGTGGACCGGTTTATCTTTTTTTCATTAGAAAAATCAAATTTGAATGTCGTAGTTGAATTCTATTACTCATTAAGTTTCAGGGCATTTTGAGTTTGAAGGATATGAAACTGCGGTAATCAAGATGGGTGTGAAACTAGATGGTCGCACTATTGCACCTGCAACGGAACAGGTATGGATGAATTCTTATTTTATTTTATCTTTGTGTAAATCAATTGGTTATATTTTATCTAGAAGCTCTGTAAGATCTGCTTGCAGTCATGATTCTACTCAGTCTCATTGGATATGTTTGTTAGATGTTTTGTTAGGTGGAGATATTCGAGTTTTTTTGGCATTTTAGTTACAATAGCTCTCTGGTTCAAGCTGGAGGAGAGTGGGAGGTTGGAATGTCTTTCACTTACGAAATTGAAAAATAAATGGGCAGTATCTTAATTTGCAGGTGAAGGTTTCTGATGAGTTAGATAAGAGAGTGAAGAAGTTTCTAAGAGGTGCAGAAGCCATTTTGGAGGTATGGCCTAGAAAGTTTGATTTTTCATGAAGCTTTTTACTTGCTTTTTTGTCACTGTATCTTGAATTTTTTTGTTTTTTGTTTTGTTTTCAGGACTTGCAAGATAAGAAATTGAAGGGTCCAACTCGCTGTTAGAGAAGAATTATATGGAAAATCTGCACAAGCTGCTGCCAAGGCTGAGAAGGTGATTTATTTATTTTAATGTGATTTGTCGGTCTTTTAAAACTTCGAATGGAAGCGAAAAAGAATCTTACATAGTGCCATGCTTAAGTAGTAGACTGGATTCTGTATTTTCTCTTTTCCAGTTGCATACTTTTAGTATTAGAATTTTCTCTGATTTACTGAGTTCATACCGGTCGATCTTTTATATGATATTTTGCTTCTCCTGTTCTTTTAGTCCATGTCATACTCATGACAATTGATTTGAATGTTTTTTTTCTTTATTTTTTATTTTATCAAAATTATCAGTGGCTTCTGCCAAGTGAGGGAGGCTATTTGGAGACTGAAGGTATAGAGAAGACATGGAGGATCAAACAAGAGTCAATTGCACGTGAAGTAGATATCTTAAGCTCAAGAAGTCAACATGATATTGTCTTACCAGGTTGAAACCCAATCTTCTATTATTGACCTAAGCAAATTTATTTTTGGAATGTCCTGAATTTGGAAACCATATCTTGTTGTGTATCTTTCTCATATCAGTTATGCAAATTCTGCTTTAGCTGACCTAATCAAATTTAGTTTTCGAATGACCTGAACTTGGACTCAGATAGTTCCTTATTTTTTTATGCATTAGGTCCTATTATACAGATGATTCCAATTCATGTTATTGTGGATGTTCATTCACTTCATTGTACACCGATTTATTAGTAATGCTAACCATCTTAACCGCTGTTCTTTTTAGCTAAATTGTTCATTTTGGACTGCCTACAGTCCAAGATACTTGAAAAATCACTCGAATATGACATGGCTCCTTAATAACAACTAGGAACATAAATAGTGAACAGAACATAAAACGCAAACAAAACAAATAAAAGTAACTAACGTTTGAAGCTAACTACAACCCAACCCAAGGTGGCTACCCACTTAGTCTTGGAAATGTCTGATCTTACTCTAAAATGTGTCACTGACTCATAAATCTTATCTGCAGATCTGGGTCCGTACACGCTGGACTTTACCTCAAGTGGTTGATATATGGCAGTCGGTGGACGCAAGGGCCATCTGGCTATTGTAGACATGAAAAATATGAGCCTGATTAGAGAAATTCAGGTATTTTTGGCAGTATGAGTTCAAAATAAAATAGCCAAACTGTAGTTTCAACATCAGTAGTGATACTTTTGCAGTTTTATATTGTGACCATACATTATACAAAATTGTTCGTCTCTTGCTATGTATATTTAGATGTGTTCCCTTGTCCTAGGCTTCATATGTAAAGTTTGAATGTACTAGTGGTGAATTTAATGGACTAAATAAGATGCTAATTTCCTAACAAGCATTTTTAATTCTTCATTGTTTGTTGAAACAATTTACTTTTTGTAGTTTGTAGATAAGTCACAGGGAGAAAGAATGAAATTCATCATGCAAGTTTGTTCAAACAATTTAATCTTTGCACCTTGTCAAGTTGTGTGATGTTTTGAGTCAAATTATCAGTTCAATGTAATGGGAGTTTTCTATTAGTTCTTTTAGATGGGTGAATGTTAGGCAATTTTCTTTTTTTTATGGTCATTAGTGTGAAACATACTTTCTATGTTTTAAATGATATGCTGGAATGTTGGGTGCTTCTTTTATTTGTACCTCTGGGTTTAATTGGAACATTGGACTGATAAGCCAATTGTTTTTGTTCAGGTTAGAGAAACAGTGCATGATGTGACGTTGTTGCACAATGAGATGTTCTTTGCTGCTGCCCAGAAAAAGTATAAAACTGTTTTCTGTACTTGACTCAATATTATCTGTGTTGGCAATCTTTTGAGTTTTACTGGGTAAACTGTTGCTTGATATAGATGGAAATTTTCTTCTGCTGCATGCGATTGACATTGTCAAACATCAATATTCCTGTCTTATATGTTTTTCGGTTTCAAAAAATGGATGACTACACTAGACATTGTTGGTTTGGAGAGTTATTAATCCTCTCATAACCACACTTTTCTATCCCTGGTGGTTGCATGGTGATGAATTTTACTTCGTTTTCTATACACTGACTTAGCGAGTTTGCCCTTTTTCCTAGTTGTGGGATTCAAATTAAGTTGTTTTGGCCAGTGGTTTCCATAAAGCAGCAATCCTCTTGCTAGTTATCAGTGACTAAAATATTTCTCTGCATCTTTGCTCTCTGAACTTGGTGCTACTACCATACTATGTTACAGGTGCAAGGCTTGGTTTATGGTGCTCAAAACTGTTTTATCATCAATCAGTCATCTTTTTGCTTCTGTTTCCATACAAGTTCTTTAGGACTCATCCTACTGTACTCATTTAACCAATTATAATTTCAACTCATGTTTCTTTACAACCTATATTCTACTGTGGCATTTTGGTCATGTACATTTTCTTTTCTTTTTTTATTTTATTATTTTCTTTTTTTATTTTTTATTTTTAACTTTTTTATGTTCTACATAAGTTTTCTAAATGATGTTGTGTTACATAATGTTTTGTACTATTTAGTGTAGCTAACCATTTTAATTAATGATAGGTATCCATATATTTATAACCGCGATGGTACTGAACTTCACTGCTTGAAGGTTAGTTTACAGTATTGAATAAATTGTGTCTAACCACATGGTTCACAATCCTGCAAGCATTCTTAAGCCTTTGCCCAACTATTAGTTACATAACCAATTACTCTATTATTGCAAATGCTAATTTTCTCTTCGCATGTCTCTGTGTTTAAGTTATCTCATGGTGGTGTATGTATTATGAACCTGTTAATCACTTATTTCTTGACTTCATATTCCTGAAGAGTCTATATAAAAGACGGAATGAAGTTTTTAAAGCTCTCCAGATAGATCCGTGATGGTCTGTAACATTAAAAGTATTTTAAGATTGGTGCATTATCTTATTACTCAAACTATCTGTGATTCCAGTCTTTTTATAATAAATGCTTAATTCATAATTAAAAGCAATTCTGAACTGTGATTTGCCGCCTGTAAAACAGTACTGCTGTTCCCTTTATAAAGTGGTTTAGGTGAATTCTTAGGCAGGTCAGGTAAAACGTGTCAATAATAGGAAATGAAACCTTCATCAATTGTGACATGTCAAAGAGTTCCTTGTGATTGCGTTGTTAAGGCAACCCTAATATTCAGATGCATCGTTATGGAACTAAAGTTATACTTCTTATCATATAGGAACATGGCGCAGTTTTAAGGCTTCAGTTTTTGAAATATCACTTTCTCTTGGCATCAGTAAACAAATTTGGGCACTTCGTTATCAGGACATAACAATGGGCAGGATGATAGGTAGTTATGGGACAGGCTTAGGCCGTACTGATGTGATGCAGGTGAACCCCTACAACGGGGTTGTTGCTTTGGGTCATTCAGGTGGTAAGGTTTCCATGTGGAAACCTACAAGCTCTGCTCCCCTCCTTCAGAGGCTGTGTCACAAGGGTCCCATCTCAGCTATGGCATTTCATCCTAATGGCCATCTCATGGCCACAGCTGGGAAAGAGAAGAAAATCATGCTTTGGGATTTAAGGAAACTTCAGGATCAGCCTCTTCAAACTTTACCGGGCAATGCAACGACTTTGGATTTCAGTCAGAAAGGTCTGCTTGCTCGTGGGACTAGTTCATATGTGCAGATCCTGGGAGATTTTTCTGGGACTCAGAACTACGAGAAGTATATGGATCATACAATGATTAAAGGGTACCCAATAGGAAAGGTGTTGTTTCGACCTTACGAAGATGTCCTGGGCATAGGGCACTCCATGGGGTGGTCTAGTATTCTGATTCCTGGTTCTGGAGAACCCAACTTTGATACCTGGGTGGCGAATCCATTTGAAACATCTAAACAGAGAAGAGAGAAGGAAGTGCACACTCTACTTGATAAGCTCCCACCTGAGACAATCATGTTGAATCCAACAGAGCTTGGCACCCTAAAGCCTCAGAGGAGGAAAGAGGGGCGAACAAAGGAGGAGAAAGAGGCAGAGATGGAAGCTGCCGTGGAATCTGTCAAGGGCGTTGAACATAAGAAGAAAACAAAAGGGAGGAATAAGCCGAGTAAGAGGGCAAAGAAGAAGCAGGAGATGATCGTGAGCGCCAAAAGGCCGTTCTTGGAGCAACAAAAGAAAGAGGAAGAACAAGTGGCTAGGAAGAAGCAGAAAGTAAGTGAGCATGTAGAACAACCAACAGCCTTGCAGAGGTTTGTTCACAAGAAAGCAGCTACTTGATTGTGCTGATCTAGGTCTCGCTCTTGTCTTGTATTTTAAGGTAAAGTGTATACCAAAATTTTGTTTGCATTTCATATATTGAAATCTTCTACTTTTCTATAAGAAGAAACATTCAAAATTCTAGATCCCAAAGGGAGTGTTTGGTTTTTTATTACAAATGTTAATATTGTTCGAAACTACACTAAGCGGAGGGATATGATTTGAACCCGAGACACAGGAAATGTTGCTTTGGCAGGCTTGCATGTGGGACTAGACTTTAAAGAATTCAATCCATGTTTGTTGGTTATTCCGATTGGAAGGTTTTTATACTGTACACTGGAGCACGGTATGCATTCAACTTTTGGACCATTAGATTCTTTGGACGTTTTGAATAAATATAAACTACGTATTAATATATATACTTATTTGTTTGCCAACTAAAAACCAACGAAAATAGTAGAAAGGACAAAAAATGTGAACGTTACAATAATTTCGCACAAATAAATTTTTGCTGTTTTTTATGAGCCTCACCCGATCGATACCCTAGGCTCTCTCTCTCTCTCTCTCTCTCTCTCTCTCTCTCTCTCTCTCTCTCTCTCTCTCTCATTTGCATCCACATCTCTTTCTTTTTTCTTTCCACTTTTTCCAACTTTCTCGTTAATGTTAAGGAGACTAAATTTGTAAACTAAACGAAATGGAAGTTGATGATTGCATCTTAGGTTTTTGACACAACATTTTATAATGTTGGCATACCTATGCCAAAAACATTAGGTGGAGAGAGCATGAATAGTCCCACTTTTGAGAGTCTCCTAAGCATTTCTATAAAGGCGAAAGAGAAATGCTAAGGAGACTCTCAAAAGTGGGACTCTCTATGTACTTTTTGCCATGTTTTTAACACAATTTTCATGCCAACATTATAAACCAATGTTTCAAAACATGAGGTTGTAGAGAATCCATGAAGAATCCGACTCTGAAATAATCTCTTTAGCATTTCTCATATCAAAATTCATAGAGCCAGATGAGACGACACTCTTGTTTTTTCATGATAATCCACCGTGCCATATATAGGTTTCAAAATTTGTAACCAAGCAACAATAATTCTGATAGGTTTTAAATTTCGGTTGTTTAATTTTAATTTTTTTTTTCTTTTCATGGTTGTTTCATTTATTTATGGGTAGTACTATTCACACACATCTTTAATCGGGTGTGTTGATAACACCATCCTTAAATTTAGCATTTGGCTTGGCATTGTGCCTATAAAGGATTACGTTTATCCTGTTCATATCGTTTTAACAGATTTTTAACATATCACCTGATAATTACCATAGCTGTTAAAAGATTGTATTATTTCGAGTAGATTATATCGTTTCTGTTAATAATTGTGCAAGAAATTACCGAACCTAATTGTGCTGTCTTATAGCAAAAACAGAATTCCATGAACTACTACCACATTAACTTTTTGAGATGAAATGATAGCAATTTCTTGGAAATTAGGATTACAAGCGACCTTTTTAGGGATATTCTGTCTCATTCACGTCCGCAATACAATATTTTGGAGTGAGAGTGTTACTAGATTTGGGATTTGGATCCTCTCCTGAGCTAATGGAGAGGTTCCTCCTGACCCATTATCATTGACTGTTGGATTTTTTCAACAGTTACAATTATTATAACTTTAAAAAGATCATTGTTTGTAGCCACGATGATAGTTCAGGAGGATCTCTCTCCAATCCCCTAGATTTGGATTGATAGATTCTCTTCAACATAAAAAGTAACAATGAATTAACGAAATTTCAGCATACAAGACAACATATTCATGAGGGTTGATATAAACACTTAAATTGATATAAGCAATTAAATCCATCATTGATACACAAAGAAAAGATTCTTTCAGGAGAAATTGTTACAGGAAGAAACCCAAGTCCACACTCTACGTATTTCTGATGGCTAGGTATTTCTGATGGCAGAAGAAACTAAGTCAATGACAGAAGAAACTATGTCAATCAGATTCTTCATCCAACCTGATGACAAAAGAAATTAAGTCATCAAATTCTGCATCAACCTATATGGAAACCCTGGTCTCTCGTAGGGAATTAGAATTCAGGAGGAGGAGACAAGGAATAACGCGCGAGAGCTCGCAATGCGACTGAACCTACTGGAGGGGGAGGGCGCAGAGAAAATTCGGCATCTGCAGCCGGAGACGAAGACTGAAGGCGCAAATGATTATACAGAAAAATCACGGTCGGTCGAACAAATAGAGAAATGCCCTTGAGAAACTCAGGAAGGCCATAGAAAAGATAGCAAAATCCCTCCGTTACCACCAATACCATCGTTGTTTGTAGATCGTATGTCTCTGTGGGCGGCTGAGCATCGAACAGGGGCTATGAATTGTGTAAGGATGGAGAGGACGCGGGGAACCCTAATTGCACTTTGTTCAAAGAACTATGGGCTGCTGAGTCTCTTTTGGGCTCTTATATTGGGCTCTCTCCCCTTTCACCTATCGTGCGCCGTCACCACAACCACACCACCCTCAACTCCCCACCACATCGCCTCCCACCTCTCGGCGTGCTATACCGAGCGCCGCATCCTCCCCCACGCCCCTCTCTTTCCACGTCCCTCCCTCCCATTAATTTTTCTTCATATCTTGTTTAACATTAAATTATTCCATTTTATTTTATTTTTACTATTGTTGACCACACAAAGCCACAAAAGAGAAGTTTAAGTCACTGGATTTGGATCTCATTTGGGTCTAAATTGTAGCGATCTTAAGAATCTTTACATATTAGCTGTTTATTATACATCGTGCGGTTAGAAATCAATTTGATTTTTTTTTTAATTTAAAATTAAACACAAATAATACCAAATGAAAATTGACGGCAAGATGCACGATAAACGGCTAAGATGTAAGGATATCTAGGATCCTCACGAAGAGAATCTGGATTCAGTCTTTGTTTTTATTGCCAAGTTGAAAGTAACTTTTTTTTTTTTATCCATCTATCCTCAATTGTAACATGGTTGTCATGTGTATCAAAAAATAATATGAAAAATGCTTTTTAATCAAAATGGTCTCTGAAATTTCAAATCAATAAAAGTGATCATTGAGTTTGTCCACATCAATTATTTTTGTCATTCCATAAAAAAACTATATTAAATAAGGACCAAAATGACAAAAATACACTTAATTTAATAAACAATGGGTCAAAAGATTTGACAAAAATCGTTATCTAAGGGTATATTAGAAACTTAACTCAAATCTAAGGGTATATTTGAAACTTTAACTTAAAAAACTTCAAAAAACAATAGAAGAAGTTAAAAAATAAATGAAAATTTATAAATTAATATCTAAAAACTTAAAACAAAATGAAAATGGTTCGACTTTGGCAACTTGTAAATATTAGACAATCTGATTTCAAAATTGATAAGACATCGAACTACTGTTGGACTTAAACAACTGACAAATCGCATATTGGTTAACGAAAAAAAAAATCTTGAGTATTCAATTTTCTTACGCACAAAAAATAGATGTTTTTAGGTTTTCTTTCTTTCTCATTTCATTTTAAAATTCATTTTGATGTAGGATGAAGTTCCTAATGTATCCCTAAATTTAACGGAAAAATAAACGACGTTAGTGAAAAAGACCAATTGTAAACACATTGTTAAGTTTGAGGGCTAAAGAAACTAATATTTAGGAACTAAAATTAAACTAGGGGTAGGTTTATATATCATTACTACAATTAAGCCTAAAGTATATTGAAGATAGAAATGAATGATTTTTTTTATTTTGAGATAATTAGACATGAGAGAATTGATCCGTTATTATTCACCTATTTTAGAGGATTGAAATTAAAAAGTTTCCTTAACAAGTATTCCAAAAAAGAGTTGGGTCCATAAAGATCCCTTATCATCCATAAAAAGAGTTGGGCCCATTAAGATCCCTTATCATCCATAAAAAGAGTTGGGCTGGTAGCATACTGTTTGGTTCGATGATTGTACTTACATGTATTTATGACAATTATATATCGTTTGGTTCGATGATTGTACTTACATGTATTTATGACAATTATCATTTGATGGTCATATGTAATTCAAGTGAATATATGTATTTAATGTAATTACCATCTAATCCTCAAAATAGTGATTATATGAAATATAAGTAAGTATTGTAGCCAAATCCCTAACATTATTAGTAAATAGAAATGTTTTATGCAAGTGGCTAATTGCTTTGATGGATAAAGTTTTCACCTTCAACTCAATGTGTTTTGTCAAACACTCCCTCATTTCCTTAGTCTAGGTTAAAGTAGCTATATCACATCTAATAAAAACAAAAACGTTCTTTTGATCACCAGATGACCAAGAAATACATGATCACTCATCCTTAAATTTGATATCACTGGTAGAGAATAAATCAGAATGTTTTAATGTTTTATTCTCCATCCTTGATATTAAATCCATGGTGAATTACCAAGATAACTATACGGTATTAGCAAAACTACTTCTTCGTACAATACTAAACATAATTATTCTTTTTGAGCTGTAGAAAAGGAACAAAAGAAGTGGGTTTTGATGGATCCTCTCTCATCCATGAAAAGCACAAGGGGTATTGGTCCTTAAGCATCCCAATCCTATTTTAGTAATTATACAGAGAAATGTTAGCATTAGTTGTTGAGTAAATTATTGAAAACTACAATTAGTTCAACACTCTTTGATTAATCAATGATGCATACATAGTTGCACAAGCACATTCTATCAATCAAAGCGTTTTATAGAAAACTAACCCTCACTTGGTTCAGTGATATTTTTTTGTTCAAACATTAGAAAAAGGTTTCAAATCTAAATCACCTCCCCAGTAGTCCTTCGAAAATTTCTTTAATGCAATAATTTTGCTTCCATTTTATTTGAGGTTTCAAATTCGAATTTCTGTCCAGCGACAAAATAAGCTCTTTATACAATAATAAATGTTGAAGATTTGCCAATAATTTATCCAAATAAAATGACTGGCCAATACTGACCTGCATGTGGGATCAACCAATGATCTTATCAAGATCACACCTTTATAGATTGTGATCAAATAATGATACACATAAAGGAAATTAAATATATAAAAATCATTAAAAAAGAATGAATTACGCCCTGGAATGTTTGGTATTTGGTTTCCTTTTAGCATAAAAAAGGAAGAAAGCTGAATTCCGTGTTGTAATGTGATGAAATTATAAAATGTGAGAGAAGATGCTGCAAAAAAAACCACTATATATATAGTTATAGCATGTTGAGCAAGGAAAAGATTGAACCAAAAATAAATAATAATAATAGTTTTTTTTTTAAAAAAAAAACCAAAGCAAATAGGCTCCCGAAGTTTGAACTTTCACTTCAAAGTGCAATAATGTGGAATGAGGTGCTTTTGATCATTCAAGAATCAAGATGCACTCTTTCACGACTCTAAGTGTATTTTTTTCTTTGAACAAACGATATTATCTATACTAGAAGAAAGAGAAATGACACGATTCTAATTGTATTTGAACTCGAGTATTATTACAATTGATTTCCTTACACAAGAGCGTGCCAATTTGCCAAAACTCATCTTCACAGAATCATAAGGTAGGATGTGTTGACCAAATGCGTCATAGTCTTAACAACTTCCCACTAGCTATGCCAACTACTAAAACCACAGACTGGGATTTGTGAATGATAAAATGACAAAACAGATCAAACGTGACCTAGGGCCCAAAAGATGGAGATTCAGTTTTGACATGGTTAAATTCATAGTTCAACAACATTCCAAATGAGTCAACGTGGTATGCAATTAGTTGTTTGATTTAGTAATATTTGTCTCTACTTAAATGAGAGAGAACTTTTATTTATTTATTATTATTTTTTTAAAAGAGGACCGGATAGCTTCATCACGATAGTTTACCCTTCTGAGGGCGGAAAGATTCACATACAAGATTTTCTATGTTGAATATGGGTATGAAATTCATTCCCAATCACTAGACCATTCCGTGGTGGTTAATGAGAGAGAACCTTTCGTAAATCATGTTTTTCCGTATTACAATGATAAAAGAATGAACCTCTTGCTAATGAAACTTCTGGTCCTTAATTATCATGAACTAAAGTCTAAAAGGTAATAAATTATTATTGAACTTTCACCTTCAAAATTTCGCCCTTGCGAGACAGCGTTCAAAACCGAAGCCCATGAATCAATAGAGTTTTCTAGCTCCAGGAAATTTACAAAAAGAATTTATGGAGAGAATTTTTTTTTTTTTTTTTTTTTGTAACCGAAATATAAGTTGGTATGGTACGTGTCAAATTTGATGGTGTTTCTTCATTTATTTTATAAAACATAGTATACCAACTTGTGTTTTGAGTACTGTCAAAAATTCTCATCTCTATATATATAGACCGTGGACTGTCCCTTTATATATTACACATTCAAATTATATAGTAAAAAAGAAGCTACCCGATCGAGTCCAGCTGAGCTGAGTTACTAAGTAGTAGCCCCAAAACAAACAATTATTAGGCCACATTAGAGGAGGACGCATTAACTCTGGATGTCATTTGTCGATATTCAACTTGGCCAGTCGTGAACCACATGAAAATCATGGTCAAAATTATGATTCTGTGTCTTGATAGTGAATGAAACTGTTTAAACTTCATCATTAAAAACATTAATTACGCAAAGTTAATTGACATGTAAAGTTCTCGTCCAGATGGTAAATACTATGAAATAGTATTTCAACTTTTATATTCACATATTGTTGAATTTTTTATTTTATTGTTTAAACTCATAATACTCGCAACACATACTCATAATTTTCTGGCTCCGTCCCTCTTAACAAAGTGCTATTGCGAGTAAACCAACACCAGCACATTTCCCACATTTTGCATTGGATATGAGAAGACAATTAAGAGAAGGTTCACGAAGAGATGCAAAAAAATTCCCATGTGAAATGATGACTTGATATACAAGTCATTAATCATGATCAGTTTCAGATCGCTGTCATGCTTTTGTTTCTCACGTCCATATCCGAACCTTCCGACATAGACAAATCGGAAGAGAAATTTCGCATTTTCCAAACCCATGCACTTTACCCTACAAAATTCCATAAAACAAAATGCGGATTGGAGGGACTCGGGAATCTTTGGGGCCATTTCTGCATGCTCATGATGTTTTATTTGTGCTAATGTCAACAAATGTAACTTGTTTATATAATTATTTTTTGGAATAAAGCCATCAGGACATACCCTTTAACACAATGGATTATAAGAATGCAGACTTAAATTAAAATGCACCAACTGTGGATGGTGTGGCAAGGAAATTTTTTTCTTTCTTGAATGAAGGAGAATACAATTCACCACAAATAATTCTTAAGTCAAAAAATTTGGAAGTGGCCAAAAATAAATTAAGTGGGGTGAATTGCTTTACATTAGGTTTAGAACATGCATGTGGTTGATTGCCTTGGTGGTTATTGTCTCTTCTTCTTTTATTTACTATATTTTGAGTTTAAACTCTTCCTCATTTTCTAGATGTAGAATTTCGTTTGTAACAAAAAGAAAACTACATGAAAAAAGTTGGAACATCAAACGCCCCAAGGTTTGAATAATATTCACATTGTATTTAAAAAGAAACTAAAAAAAAAGAGTTGCAACGCAACTTCATTGATGAGCACAGCAAACTGATCGAATTGTGTTAGTCAAACCCATATGTAACGAGTCAACTGCACCCTAAACACGCCTTCCTATCCATGTTCATTCAATCAACTCATTGCCCACATACATGGTGGGAGAAAACAACTTTATTCTGACCAAATAATAAATAAATTAGACCAAATACAATTAGACGTTACCATATTTATATATAAACTAAACCATATCCCGACCTCGAAACTGTGATAGGTTTTCCAACAGCTTCCCAAAAAAAATGTATAAAGATTTTGGATGGGCAATTTTTTAACAGCCAAGATAAGGTCAATAGGTTAGGGAGAAGGATTAAGGGCAGTCAATTACTTATATATATATATATATATATATATATATATATATTAAAGGATATCTTAAATCTTAAGCAACAAACAACATCCTATCAACAAGAGTGATGCAAAGGAAAAACAACATCCTAGGTTATACATATAGTTTATTCATTTTTATCGCAACTAGCATTCGAAAGTCAAATTCTCGTGGTACGATCACGTTAACAGCATTTTTCGAATCGTATCAAATTTCAAAGTGAGTTTCAGTTAACCCATTCCATTGCCTGTTATAGAGTGATTTATTTCAAAACGTTTAGTCCATGCCAGATTGCAAATAGCTCGGGCATTACCTCTTGTGCCGATTTCTATCAAATGCATGGGTCACCTAGCTTGCTACTATTGGAAGTATGATTGGTTGGCTATACTCTCAAAATATGAAAGCATCGCATTTCTATCACATGAATTGTTGGCTGCACATATTTTTTATTTTTGGGGCAGTGGGGAGGGAGGATAAAAGCCAAGTGCTTACTTGGGAAGAATAAAAATTAGATCATTACATTTCTGCTACAAAGTGGCCCCTAAATTATGTAAGTTGATTACTACCAAATAATTCCAAATCTTGCAAATTAGTGATCGTGACGGACCCTTCAGCTCAAAGTTGTTGAGATGATTATGAATTAATTTATGATTATCATTTATTTAAAAAAATTCAAGGGAGGGAATGGTATCTCAACCTATCCTAATTCTTATTCTAACCGATTTCCAACTATGTACGATTTACTGATATTTCTTTTCATTTGTAAGTGTGAGTCCTTAAGTTTGATTTTCATAAATGGCAAGATCAACTTCAAATTATTATGGTTATCCCATCATGCAGTTACCTCATATCTTTTAAGTATATGAATATGTGGTGCTACTAAAAATTTTTATGAACCACTATTATCAAATGTCATAGCTAGAATATTATATTTCACAATATCCACAAAAATATGACAAAAGAACGATGGCAACATAATACACACAAAAAGAATGGTTCTTATAATTAAGTCTCGAAAGATTGTTCAGGTTCTTATTCTTTCCATATGGAAATATTTAATAGACTTGTGAATTCACATATTTGCTACATTATCAAACTAATAGAAATTTTTATGAAAATTCTAATGAAAAGACTACATTAATTTGCGACACCCATATTCATGAATTGCATTAATCGATTTTCAATTTTTACAAATTATCTTAATGGTATGAGTATGTTTGAAGGGCCACTTAATAAAAACCCTTCTCTCCACTTATCCCACTCCCCTTCATTGACTGATACGTTCCAATTCAATACGTCCATAACGTAAGGTCCTACCGAACAAAAGTTTGTATCGCATTGCCTAGTCGCCATCAAAGCACTGTATATTGTCGTGTACCGCATGCCGTGTTACAGAAGTCCCTATACCACCACACATCCTTTGCTTCCAACCCTTGCTGCGTGTGCGAGGTTAAGAGAAAAACAGATAAAATGGCTCTAAAACAAACTCATCCTACTTATGTTTAATTCTTTCTTAATTTCTTTACAAAAATTCAATGATGATCTGAAATATATATCCCGTGTTTTAACCATTAAATTATAATTTTATATCTTTAAACAAAAATTTAATAGTTAAAACATCCGAAATATCTTATATTCTAAGAGAACGTAGAATATCGAACTGTCGAAACACCGGTCTTAAGAGTTTTGTTCTGTAGAATACTATTGCCCCCTTGAATTCTGGGAACGGTGTTTGCAGCTTGCCAGTATACCCGACATCCGTGAACGTCGTACATGATTTTATAGGCTTTCACCTGCTACGTATATATTATCAAACCTTCTACGCGAGTAAAGTTCTACAGAAACAAAAATAAAAACGACAAAGCACTTGATTTAGAAAGGATAAAAATGAAGTAACGTCACGGTGATCGATGACACAACTTTCAGGGCAACAAAATACAAATCTTAGTTTCTATTTTCATATAAAAACTTCTTCAAAACGATCACCTTTTTATAAATGTTTATAGGATATGATTATTTTTTACAAGGAATACTTTAAATACGGTTCCCAATTCTTAATATTCTTTGATTAAAAGGAGTTTTAACGGAAAATAAAAAGTTAATCCTGGTACTAATTACTTTACTATTTTGTCCTTATCATTAAAACTTAAAGTTTTCAAGCCATTTTCATTAGTTTCCTTTGATTAAAACTATTCAAAGTTTGATTAAGGTTCCTTGACTTTGTATACCTCTAACATTTATATTTTTATAGTTTTGACATTAATTATTTGATATTTTATGAGATTTTAAATCCCTCATTATAATACTATTAGAAACGGTTACAACTACATAAAAATAAGAAATAATAAATGGCAAAAGAATGTATCCATAGTGTTAAAAAAAAATTGGTACATTTCACATATAACAAAGTGGTACATTAATAAAGAAGAATGGGTACATTATAAACAAATTAGGGTACAGATAAAAGATTAAAAATTACAAGTACAAATGAATTTTTTAAAATATAGGCGTTAAAAGAAATTAATACATAGGTACAAAATAAAACTAAAAAGAAAATACTACAAATTAAAAAAAAATGTTGCAAATTAAAAGTGGGTACAAACTAAAAATATAAATATATGATACAAAGTTTAGGTATAAAACATAAATATACCATATGTAATTTTTCTATCATTAATTAAATGTACAATGTCATGTAATGGTATACACATGGGTACAAACACAAATAAAACTTTAAAAAATATGGGCTCAAAAAGACACTAATATATGGGTACAAATTAAAAATGAAAAGAAAATTGGTACAAATTAAAAAATATTTGCAAATTAAAAATAGGTACAAACTAAAAATAAAAATATATAATAAAAAATTTAGCCATAAATATAAATATACTAATTGTAATATTTTTAACACTAAAGGAATATATTTAAAAATAAAAATATTTTATTATTCAAATAATTAATGATGTTATTAATACCCAACCTTGATCAAAAATTCAAAATGAATAGGATTTTAATCAATGAAGTAGCAAAAAGGAAATGAACCTAATTTTCCCTTTTTTTTTTTCCCCTTTTGGTCAACGGGATATGACTGTTTATGCACAAAATAATGGTGTAGCATTCCCTCTTAGGTCAGATGACTCATTTGGGTTCGTAGTATCCCCATTTACCTCCATTTACCTTTAACTGTTTTCCTTAAATGGTAACATAAATCAAGCTAAAGAAACAGCAACATCTTTTTTCTGGCAAAGACTTGGCCATGGCATCGTCCACTACGTGCACATACGACATTCTCATGACACATATTAACCAAAAGAAAACGTACTCATATTAACCAAAAAAAAGAAAGAACAGAAAATATGGTCTTACATGCAGAAGCTACAACGTTAAAGACAATTTTAATTAGGCCATTATGTTGAACCTAAAAGCTATTAAACTTACGTTGCGCACGTGACAAGTAACTAAGAGCTAAATACGTTGTTTTGGTGAATGCCAGGTGTGTCAACTCTCGATCAAGAGGTAGAATTGATATAGTGGTGGTGTCAAATCTGGTGCTGACTTCTGTATCCAAGCGATCATGGCTGAAGAAGGAACACGCCTATGCCTTGGGTCCTAGAACCTAAAGATAAGGTTGTTAGTTCACTGCGAAGTTCAAATAAGGTTTGACTTTCAATGCGTGGAACAAAAAATAACCTGGTAACATCTCACTTTACTGAGAAGGCTATGAGATGACCTCCTTCAGTGAGAGAATCAATGACTCCTCGTCGGCAAAGACTTGTAACCAGCCGAATTCTAAGTAATGTTGTTAATCTAAACTGAAGGTACTTCTCGGTCTCCTCATTCTATGGCTCCAATGTTGATAATCCAAACTAAAGATGTAGCTTGTTGTCAACACAGTGGTGTTACACCAAACTGAAGATGTGTTGATGGAGTTAAGGCAGTTAGTAATTTCTCAAACTGTGAGAATGGTTCGAGTAGAGTGAGATTTTGTGCAGAGCATTTGTGTGTTGAGTTGAAGGTCTTCTAAGTAAATCCCCTTGCATTAATAGAACGAATTCCTTGATGTCCAAGTCTATCGAATGTTATAATTCTGATTTTCCAATTCTTGGCCTTTTCTCTAAATAAACTCGGAATTATTCTTGGCCGAAAATCTATGGCCGCCTCGCCTTCTTTTGCTCAAACTAAGATTCTAAACCTAGTCCGGTCATATAATTAATTCAAACTCCATATAGAATCCAATCCTGATTCTCAAGCATTTTCACGATAATTGCCAATAACCCATCAGATAATACTATGATTATCAAAATCGTAATAATATCTAAAAAGTTATTGGTAATTATACATTTTTTTAATCCGACAGCTCCAAACCTATGGGTCGAGTGCAAAATCGAGTATAAACATTACCCCCTTAGTTTCTTGAGTTTTGACCCACAAGCCGAATGGTTAAGACAAGTAATCATTTGACTGTTGGCTTCCTGAAGTCTCTTAGTCAAGAAGTAAAAGACTGAAAGTAAGATACCGCCACACTCGACGAGATAATTATAAACCTTTTCGGCTAAACTAGACATGAACCTTTTCGAACAAACTAATCGACAAATCCACATGAAGGCCTACTAACTAAAATGTGGCCATTAAAATTGCCCCTTTTTTTTTACTTTGTTTTATTTTTAACTGCCACTTATTACCTCCCTTATTTTCTCTAGCATCGGCTAAAACAGCTGAATGGTTTAGAAAATAAAAGTTATTTTTAACAAACGGAAATAGAATTGGATAATCCATAACGAGAAAGAGGCCAACAATGCTTTATTCCGAGCAGACATCTTTTTATACCATTGTCTTTGATTTGATTTTGCTCCAAGCCGAAGAAAGGATCATCTTCAAATATTTTTAATTTGGCCAAACATTTTCAATTCTCGATCGCTGAATGTATTGATTTATTATGCCCCCCAAGCACAATCACTTCACCCACGTTGGAAGTTAATTCGAACAATTCAGCTAAATGAGATTGCTCTGCAGCTTTATTTCCAATAACCATATCACTTGACATGGTTTTTCATCTAAGGCCGTGTTTTGGCCTTGTTCGTCATTGGAGTACTCCTTTGACAAATCATCTCCTGAGCTAATTTTTATATTTGGCACAAAAACTTGAATAATTTCTTCCAGGTCAACCATATTTTTCTTTTCAGGTGAAAGAATAGGCGGCCTAACTTTTTCCCAATTGAATTGATAATCCTTTTGGCCAAGGCTTGTTTGGGGCCGAAGCGAAAGTCCCCCAACCTTTTGATCTAACCACACTTTAAATGAAATTGATCTGTATTTAGGAACATAAGAAAAATGTTCTTCATCTAGCTAGGTATTAAACCAAGCCCTGTCTTCGTTTACCCAATGTTCTTGTAGGGTACCAGGGGCTTTCATTTTCAACATATGGGCGAAGGATTTTCGCCTCTCTTCATGGGTATCAAGAAATTTTTGCCTTCCTCCACTTATGGTTGCATGTGCTCGTTTCGTTGTAGAGCTTGTGAACTAACTTCAATAGTGATACTTCTCGAACCTGCTAACCTGGAGGAAGTAAAAGAATTTCTGGAAAGTCAGCCCTAGATCGAAGAATTCACTCAAGTTCAAGAACCCCAACATGTATCTATATACATTTGGAGAATATTGAGTAGGAGTACATCTCATTGCAGAGCACCTCTTTAACTAATCCTCTTATTGGAAATTTGAAGCCCAAGGAGATGTGGAATGGATGAAATTTTATCTTCCTCCTCGATTTGTATGTCAGATCATCGGTATACAATCTTTCACCAGCTCCATGTCAACGTTCGAAGGAAAAGCTACATAGTTCTTTTCCAACTAGGTCAAGAAAGCCTCATTCGAGTCCAGTTATGGCAGGTTTGGAGAAAATTTCTTGCCAATGGAAATGTTTCCTCCCTTTTTGTACAACAGTAATTCAACGCTGCTTAACAATGTCTTTGAAGAAGACATTGCACATGCCAAAGAAACAAAGAAATTTCAGAAGAATACTCGCTAGACCTTAGTGTAACCAATATCGCTTATGTTGATAACAATGTTTGAGGTGGATTGAATTAAGAAGAACGAAGAAAAAAAATTATAGCCAGACTCGACCTGACTAGGCTGGTTAGACCTAAAAAAAATTCAGGAATGCTAGATGTCAGGATTGTGAAGGCTTGCCTGATCATCACCGACTACCTAGTATGCTCTGCAGCTTCCCCTCCCAGTTGCCTACTAGGATTTCTTCCCTATAAGTGTCATTAAGAAAAAATGGTAATCACCACTTACTACTCGTAACTTTGTCAAGTTCTATTTTCTCTTACTTTTTCTGACTTAGGCATCGTAAACCCTTTAGCGGACACCCTCCCCTTTTTTCTTGGATGTTCATCAGTTAGGCTAACAATGTTTGTTCTGTTGTGGTAGAATTTCGTCAAATCAACCGTTTACAAAATTTGCATTGACAATTGGTATTAAATCAAACTTGTTTCCTTGTTTTTTTTTTTTTTTATCCTTCGCAGCAAAGAGAATGAAGATTTCAAAGTTCATGGAAGGGTCAAACCTGGTTCTCCATAAACAAAGTTCGCCAAATAAATTTCAAACTGCCCTCTGGCTATTTACATATTTCAGGCTGCACCTAATCAAACTTGTTTGGGTATAAGCATATGAGTTCAACTTGCACTCTACAGCTTTTTTTTTTTTTTTTTGTTTTTTTTTTTTTTTTTTTGAATAACGATATTATTTACACTAAGAGGAATGGGGTTGACTTAGTCTCACAATGAGCAAACAATAATATGGTTCAAATTCGCCTTTGGCAAGAATTGAACATAAGTCCTCTCACTTACAAGTAAAGAAGAATGCTACTAGCTTCCTGAAAAAAATAAAAATATATGGAATTTGAATTCAAAATATCTTCAAAAAAATAAAAATTAAATGTCGTGGTTCCTTTTTTTTTTTTTCTTTTCATTTTTTGTAATGCTTGCATCCTGGATGATTAAACGATTTCAAATTCAAATGATATTTTTCAAAAATAATTTTCATTTATTTTAAATGAAAATTAAGACATTGCATGGTTCCAACTATAAAATTTTTATGGTGAAAATGCGTTATTAATTGAATTCCCCCACATTATTATTCATATTTTTCCTGTTCTACCTTATCAAACTTCTGGTTTGCCAACATCATGCATGTAGGAAACTTTTGATTTGCCAACATCATGCATGTAGGAGGATATTTATGGATGGAGTTGACCATTAGATCGAGAATATGAAAATGCAACTTGGATTAAGTACGAGAATTGGATTGGAACAAGCACTGACAAAGTCAAGGTCAAGAAAGCTAAAATCCAAAATCATTTCTTTCTATATCGCTGTGCCTCCCCAAAAAGCTCTCCCTATAATATTAACTTATTTTCTTAGCCAAGAAGAAAAACACAAGAGGGTGTCCCCAAACAAGCCCTTACCCCACAATATTGCAATTTAGAATGCCTCCCCATACTAGGGTTAACATCAAACCTTGTGCAACCCGCAAGAGGCTTATTTGTTAAGGGTTTTCCCGTTCAACACCTCCACAGTCTACTCGACTCCCAAGAGGACCTCAACTAATTTGATGAAAATGTAGAAAGGATCAACTTGTATTAGGTTGATTTTATATATCTGGAAAACATGTGTACGTAGATTATAGTTGTGTACTATATATATATATATATATATATATATATATATATATTTTTTTTTTTTTCTCTCTTTCAAGGGATAGATTTTTTTTAAGGCATTTCAGCCTCTCCCTGACCACAAGTTTGGTTTCCACACCAACAACTAGTTTCGAATCTGAGACTTCTAGTTTTTAGTTTAAATAAAGTCTCATAATCTGCCATTTACCACTGGACCACCAGCTCTTGGTTCAAATTATAGATTTGTTAGATAAGATCTTAGATTAGATAGCGGATCCTCTCCACCACTATGATAGATGACCACTTGCTATTGTTTTTTGTTAACTGAAAATTAATATAAACAATATTAATCAAGTTTTGTTACTAACCACTTTGTGGGGGAATGTGATTTCTTTTTCTGAAAAATTAAATTTGAGTTTTTAGTTCAAAAGGTTCTATTTTGTTACTAGTTATTTAAATTATATTGCTTTGATTTTTAATTAATGATGAACATGTTTAGTAATTCAAATGTTTCACCAGATTGGTGTGACAGCCCATCCCGGACTTTTCGTACCGTAGGGGTGAACTGATGATTTTGCCCCTAACATGGTTGTTTCGTTGTGTGGTTGTTTTTGGGTGTTGCTTGGCTAGTTTTGGACCACACACACTCTCCCACACCCCCCTCACCCTTTTCCCTGTCCTGCATCCCTGTCCTGAGCCCTTTCTCTCTCCCATTTCTATCCTTCTTGTACGGACGACAATCAAAACCATCCAAACCTTCACAGATCGAGGAAACAAATTACATATTCATGCTCGTGAGGTCCGTAGGAGTTCAACCCTACCCATTTCAGGTAAGGATACCTTCATTTTCACGTCGAACTCGGGATACCCCGATTTGGTCATTGTTCATACATACGTTAATTCTTGTGTTTTTGGGAATTTCAAGCTTGTAGGAAGTTTGGTGAGGTTCTTAGGAGGCTCGGGGTGGTTCGTTTGAAGGTTTTGGACGTCGGGATCGTGAGTTTCAAGCTTGGCCGGAGTTGGTGATGTTTTTCCATCGAGATTCCGTGTGTTTTAGTGCTTGAAAGTGGTATGGATTTGTTCCTCTTGTTGTAAGCTTCATTTTGGTACCAATTTTGTGAAATTTGGTTGAAAAACGAAGAAGTTACAAGGTTTTAAAGTTTTCCCGATTCTTCGACGCCGGCGACGGCGCCGGAACTTCGCCGGAGAAGATGACGGAATATTCCTAACGGCGTTAACGGAATCCGTTAGAGTTAACGGAATATTCCTGACGGCGTTAACTGACGCCGTCAGTGTGCAAGACACGTGCCTGCGCATGGCCGGCGCGTGCGGCGGTGGAAAATTTTTCTGAAAATATGGGGATGTTCCTGAGGTTGAGTAGATCACGTTGGTTTATTCATACACCCCATTTGAGCATTGTATGAGAAGTTATTTCATGATGTTGGTTATGTGTTTTAAAATTAACGTTTTTATAGTTGTTTCGCATATAGGTGAGACTTATCCTGAGGACGAGCGCGGTCACTCGAGGCAAGGGGGTTACGACCCTTCTACATACCAGTGAGTGGGCTTTTGGTTTTCCGTATATACCTATATACTTATGCTTTTCCCAGAAAGTGAAATGAAACGTTTATACGTTTATATGCCATGCTTATTGTTTACCATTTATTTACACATTATCAGTCGCATATGTATATATATGTTTGGTGCTGCGGACGCACATGTAAGTGCCAGGTGAGTTATGATTTATGTTTATGTTCAGTAGTGATTTGAGATGCATAGAGAGCTCATAACCTGCACCCCCGGTGTTAGTGCTCCCGCCCAGAGTTGGGCACAATCCTTCACGTAATGTTCACCTCTCGCACCACACGCTCATCTTGGATCTAAGTTAGGTGCACAGTCCTGTCGTACAGACCACTTTAAGTGGTTCCAACTCGTAGGTTACCCGCGATTATTCGCCCAGCCTTCACGTGATCGTAGCACTTGAGCGTACTTATATTACACCCAGTCCTGTCGTACAGACCACTTTAGGTGGTTCCGACTCGTGTGCATATACAGTTAGTGAGATGGAGATCTGAGCTCTAGATTCAGCCGTACATGTCATGTTAGGTGACTTCGGCTGACAGATTCATGGCATTGATTTTGACATTTTCCTGAGTACTTGCATTTTATTTTGAGGCTTTTGGCATGACATATTTCTAAGCATGACTTATATATATGTATATCCTATTTTTCTGGGAAGTATACAGGTTTTATGGCGAGGGGTTAAAATCTTGTTTATGAAATGGTTTTTGAAAAGCTTTGTTTTTGCCCACTCATACTTTTTGTTTTGCGCCCCTCCAGGTTCTAGTTAGATAACACTTTTGGTGGCTCCCCAGAGGATTTCCCTAGCACATCTGACAGATTATCACTAGGTAGGACCACCTTTGGGTGTGTTTTTGTAGTGTTGTTTCTTCCGGACTGCATTAGGTCTTCATGCTCTGAACTTGTTTTTCACGCTTGCACATGTATGCTTTTGCTTTGTGTAAAGTTGGATTTTATTTATTCGTACTTTTATTATTTTATTAGCTTCCACACTGTGCACATGGTTACGTCACTTCCACGTGACGACGAGCATGCCCTGACCTCGATCGGGGTGTGTCAATTGGAGTTCCCCTTACGAGCTAAGAAATCAGGTGCTTAATTTCATTAAATTACTAATATTGGTAGTGAGATGTGAAATAAAAAATATTTTTTGTTACAACTATATCCATCAAATCCCCCATCCCTTACTTTTTATATTGATTTGAATTTTGTGAATATAGATTGTCTTCTCTCTAGACCAGAGCATGTAACAATTTAAATTATTGCTGAACTTATCTATTTGAAATTATAAGTTGATTTAGATTGATTGAAGTTTGTGTTAGGAAATGGATATTTCTGAATTGCTATGTTTGCAACTGCAATTCGACGGCACGGGGTTGATGGGGGTGATGGGTGAGGGAAGACGGGAGGCGAGGATTGGGGTTTCATTTTTTTGTTGTTGAAATGAATTTTAAAATAAATATATTTAGTTTATTAATTTTAATTAGTAAATGAATAACTTAATAATTATTTAACATAAAATTAACGAAAGTGACTGACACTGCAAACTATGTAATAAATTGGCTAAACTAAAAACACGATGACCAAATAAATTTTGGATATAAACAAAGTTTTAACTCTTTATTTAAAATGATTGTTAATTATTGTTTTACTTTTACTATATTTGTCTTTTTTCTTTTTTCTTTTTTCCTTTTTCCTTTTTCTTTTTTCTTTCTTTTTTTTTTTTTTGGTTAAACGAAGGGGCTAGTAGTCCGATAAAGAGAAATTAAACAATAATATTGCGAGGTCGGACCCAAAGATTGACAGAGGCTTAGGTTGGCTAACTTATCAGCAACAAAATTCATCTCACGATAGATATGCTGTGACATCCCACATCGCCCAGGGGAATGATCCTTATATGTATATTCCCATCCCTACCTAGCACGAGGCATTTTGGGAGCTCACTGGCTTCGGGTTCCGTAGGAACTCCGAAGTTAAGCGAGAAGGGGCCAAGAGCAATCCCATGATGGGTGACCCACTGGGAAGTTGCTCGTGAGTTCTCAAAAACAAAACCGTGAGGGAATGGTAAGCCCAAAGCGGACAATATCGTGCTACGGTGGTGGAGTGGGCCTGGGAACTGATTCGCCTCGGGCTGGGATGTGACAATTTGGTATCAGAGTCTAACCCTGGCCGTGGTGTGCCGATGAGGACGTCGGGCCCCTAAGGGGGTGGATTGTGACATCCCACATCGCCTAGGGGAGTGATCCTTATATGTATATTCCCATCCCTACCTAGCATGAGGCATTTTGGGAGCTCACTGGCTTCGGGTTCCATGGGAACTCCGAAGTTAAGCGAGTAGCGTGCGAGAACACTCCCAGGATGGATGACCCACTGGGAAGTTCTCGTGTGAGTTCCCAGAAACAAAACCGTGAGGGCGTGGTCGGGGCCCAAAGCGGATAATATTGTGCTACGGTGGTGGAGCAGGCCTGGGAAGTGGTCCTCCCCCGGGCCGGGATGTGACAATTTGGTATCAAAGCCTAACCTTGGCCGTGGTGTGCCGACGAGGACGTCGGGCCCTAAAGGGGGGGTGGATTGTGACATCCCACATCGCCCAGGGGAGTGATCATTATATGTATATTCCCATCCCTACCTAGCACGAGGCATTTTGGGAGCTCACTGGTTTCGGGTTCCGTAGGAACTCCGAAGTTAAGCGAGAAGGGGCCTAGAGCAATCCCATGATGGGGTGACCCACTGGGAAGTTGCTCGTGAGTTCCCAAAAACAAAACCATGAGGGAATGGTAAGCCTAAAGCGGACAAGATCGTGCTACGGTGGTGGAGTGGGCCCGGGGAGTGATCCGCCCCGGGCGGGGATGTGACAATTTGGTATCAGACCCTAACCCTGGCCGTGGTGTGCCGATGAGGACGTTGAGCCCCTAAAGGGGGTGGATTGTGACATCCCACATCGCCTAGGGGAGTGATCCTTATATGTATATTCCCATCCCTACCTAGCATGAGGCCTTTTGGGAGCTCACTGGCTTCGGGTTCTATGGGAACTTCGAAGTTAAGCGAGTAGCGCACGGGAGCACTCCCAGGATGGATGACCCACTGAGAAGTTCTCGTGTGAGTTCCCAGAAACAAAACCGTGAGGGCATGGTCGGGGCCCAAAACGGATAATATCGTGCTACGGTGGTGGAGCGGGCCTGGGAAGTGGTCCTCCCCAGGGCCGGGATGTGACAATTTGGTATCAAAGCCTAACCCTGGCCGTGGTGTGCCGACGAGGACGTCGGGCCCCAAAGGGGGGTGGATTGTGACATCCCACATCGCCCAGGGGAGTGATCCTTATATGTATATTCTAATCCTTACCTAGCATAAGGCTTTTTGGGAGCTCACTGGCTTCAGGTTCTATGGGAACTTCAAAGTTAAGCGAGTAGCGCACGAGAGCACTCCCAGGATGGGTGACCCACTGGGAAGTTCTCGTCTGAGTTCCCAAAAACAAAACCGTGAGGGCGTGGTCGTGGCCCAAACCGGACAATATCGTGCTACAATGGTGGAGCGGGCCCGGGAAGTGGTCCTCCCCGGGCCGGGATGTGACATATGTTGAATATTACATTCTCAGTCACGCAGTAACATCGTACGATAAGCTTAAATCAATTCACTAATATGATGATTATCAGTGGCACCGTGTAATATCAACTGGACCAAAATTTGGGAATCAAACTCCACCGCCACTGAACCCCTTTATTCCAAGCAAGTTGTAATCTCAAAAAGATGCCCCAAATTTTAGCGTTGAGAATCTCTCTCCCCGCCCAAGATAAACACAAAACCCCAACATCCCAAGCTCCTCAAAACACCACCTGCTCCAATAAAATTAAGAAGGCCTTTTCTGCAACCATCCACAATGAGTTTAAACCACCCTTTTGGAGGCAATTCCCAATGAAGAAAAGCAAGAGTTGTGGGTGCCTTGTGAGAAGTAATAATATTTACTTGTAGCTCTTTGTGACAATAAAAAAGAATAATGATTTGGGATCACTTGGGTGCCTTAAAAAATACTTTTATTTCACGAGTGCTAAATGAACTAGCAAGTGACACAAAACACAAGACGCTAATCAAAATGATCAAGGAAGAGAGCCTTTGAACAAAAATTATTTTGCAGGCATTGAAGGACATCTTTGAAGTCAAAAAAAGAAATTGGAACATTGAGACTTTGCCATATATGTATTTTTTTTTTACTAATTTAGGATTTTTTTTAGCACATTGATATTTTTACACTAAGGGGGAGGAGGATTTCATGGTTACACTTTTTTTTTTCTAAATTAAAAACTAGTTTCATTAAATATTTCAAATTTTATTTTTATTTTTTGAGTTTTCAAAATTTAGCTTTTAGTTTTTAAATATTGATTTTAAGTTTCCAAATTTTTAAAAATTGAATTGTGTTTTTGTAAGCTTCTGAGCTTCTGCAATTTTGTTGCTTTTCAACGAATCTCTGGTTGCATTTTCAAAATAGAATATTGGTGTAAAATTGAATCAGTTATAAGCAAACAAGAGAGAAATAAGAGAATAAGAGATAAGAACGTGCGGGAATTAGGAAAGCGAAAGGTTGAGGAATGGGGAGGGGTATTGCCAGTGTTAGTAGACACCGATGTTGGTGCGGCGGTGCGGATGGGGTGGGTTTGATATAAAATTAGAAAAATAATACAATTTTTAAGTCATAACCGTCAAAACACATGATAAGATTGCAATGATAATGTCACTCAAAATTATCAAGTGATAGATTAGCACCACACAAGTTTTATTGTAAACTTAAGCTTACCCAACTTCCACCAGAGCTGTCCATTTTGGAAACGCCAACATAATAAATAAAAAAGAGACATTTTTGTTTTGATGCAAGAATTAAAAAACAAAAACAAATATGAATTGTTATTAACACTCTACAAATTTCATAAATATATGCTCTTTTCTTCTAATTATAGAAAATTTGAAGTGCTTTTAAAATGTCAATAACAATTCCCGAAAAGGTAATACATATTTTTTAAAAGAGTAAAGTTTGATTTTATACGATCATCACTCACTAAAGTAATTTAATAAGCGGATTATTAAATGAAGTTAGGTTGAACTGGGGTCGTGATTTGTGTTTACCATTTTAGTTTTTTTTTTTTTTCAAAAATTATGCTTCAAGTTTTAACGTTATTTTGAATAAAATTAAAAAAATAATACAATTTTTAAGACATAACCGTCATAACACATGATAAGATTGCCGTGATAATGTTACTCAACATTGTTAAGTGATAGATTAAAACCACACAAGTTTCATCGGAAACTTGAGCTTAACCAACTTCCACAAGATGTCACATCCCGGTCTTGGGCTGGGATGTGACACAAGAGTTGTCCATTTTGGAAACACCAACATGATTAAAAAAAAGGAGACATTTTTGTTTTGATGCAAGAATTAAAAAACAAAACAAATATTAATTGTTAATAACACTCTAAAAATGTCATAAATATATGCTTTTTTCTTCTAATTATAGAAAATTTGAAGTGCTTTTAAAAATTTCAATAACAATTCCCGAAAAGGTAATATATTTTTTTAAAAGAGTAAAGTTGGATTTTATACAATCATCACTCACTAAAGTAATTTAATAAGCGGGTTTGTAGATGGAGTTAGGTTGAACTGGGGTTGTGATTTGCGTTTACCATTTTAGTTTTTTTTTCCTTCAAAAATTATGCTTCAAGTTTTAACATTATTTTGATATAAAATTAGAAAAATAATACAATTTTTAAGATATAACCATTATAACACATGATAAGATTGCCATGATAATGTCACTCAGTGTAAGATCCCACATCGCCCAGGGGAGTGATCCTTATATGTATATTCTCATCCCTACCTAGCACGAGGCCTTTTGGGAGCTCACTGGCTTCGGGTTCCATGGGAACTCCGAAGTTAAGCGAGTAGCGCGCGAGAGCACTCCTATGATGGGTGACCCATTAGGAAGTTCTCGTGTGAGTTTCCAGAAACAAAACCGTGAGGGCGTGGTCGGGGCCTAAAGCGGACAATATCGTGCTACGGTGATGGAGCGGGCCCGAGAAGTGGTCCCCTCGGGCCGCGGTGGAGTTAGGCCTGGGAAGTGGTCCTGCCCGGGCTGGGATGTGACAATTTGGTATCAGAGCCTAACCCTGGTCGTGGTGTGTCGATGAGGACGTCGGGTCCCTAAGGGGGGTGGATTGTAAGATCCCACATCGCCCAGGGGAGTGATCCTTATATGTATGTTCCCATCCCTACCTAGCACGAGGCCTTTTGGGAGCTCACTGGCTTCGGGTTCCATGGGAACTCCGAAGTTAAGCGAGTAGCGCGCGAGAGCACTCCTATGATGGGTGACCCATCGGGCAAGTTCTCGTGTGAGTTCCCAGAAACAAAACCGTGAGGGCGTGGTCGGGGCCCAAAGCAGACAATATCGTGCTACGGTGGTGGAACAGGCTCAGGAAGTGGTCCCCCCCAGGTTGCGGTGGAGTTGGGCCCAGGAAGTGGTCATGCCTGGGCCGGGATGTGACACTCAGTATTGTCAAGTGATAGATTAGCACCACACAAGTTTTATCGTAAACTTGAGCTTAACGAACTTCCATAAGAGTTGTCAAATTTGGAAACACCAACAAAATTTAAAAAAAAGAGACATTTTTATTTTGATGCAAGAATTAAAAAACAAAAACAAATATGAATTGCTATTAACACTCTAAAAATTTGATAAATATATGCTTTTTTCTTCTAATTATAGAAAATTTGAAGTGCTTTTAAAATGTCAATAACAATTCTTGAATAGGTAATACATTTTTTTTAAAAGAGTAAAGTTGGATTTTATACGATCATCACTAACTAAAGTAATTTAATAAGTAGGTTTGTGGATGAAGTTAGGTTGAACTGGGGTTGTGATTTGTGTTTACCATTTTAGTTTTTTTTTTTTTTTTCCAAGATTAAGCTTCAAGTTTTAATGTTATTTTGATATAAAATTATTAAAATAATACAATTTTTAAGACATAACCGTCATAACACATGATAAGATTGCCGTGATAATGTCACTCAGCATTGTCAAGTGATAGATTAGCACCACACAAGTTTTATCGTAAACTTGAGCTTAACAAACTTCCACAAGTGTTGTCCATTTTGGAAACACCAACATAATTAAAAAAAAAGGAGACATTTTTGTTTTGATGCAAGAATTAAAAAACAAAAACAAATATGAATTGTTATTAACACTTTAAAAATTTCATAAACATATGCTTTTTTCTTCTAATTATAGAAAATTTGAAGTGCTTTTAAAATGTCAATAACAATTCCAGAAAAGGTAATATATTTTTTTTAAAAGAGTAAAGTTGGATTTTATACGATCATCACTCACTAAAGTAATTTAATATGCAGGTTATTAAATAAAGTTAGGTTGAACTAGGGTCATGATTTGTGTTTACCATCTTAGTTTTTTTTTTTTTTTTTCAAAAATTATGCTTGAAGTTTTAACGTTATTTTGAAATAAAATTAGAAAAATAATACAATTTTTAAGACATAACCGTCATAACACATGATAAGATTGCCGTGATAATGTCACTCAACATTGTTAAGTGATAGATTAGAACCAGACAAGTTTTATCGTAAACTTGAGCTTAACCAACTTCCACAAGATGTCACATCCCGGTCCCGGCCCGGGATGTGATGACACAACCCGACCGAAATCAAGGCATGCTGGCAGTCATGTGAGGGTGATGTAGCCATGTGTACAATGTAGAAGCAATAATAATAATAAAAATGCGAATAAATAAAAATCAACTACTAGCAGTACTAGCTAAGATAACATGCTAGTGCGAGATTAAGTGTGATAACACAACCAGAGCATAAGTAGCCTAAGTGAAGTTCAGTAGGACAATTACGAATTATACAACACCCAAAGGCAATCCTACAATGGTGATAATCTATCAAAGCTGCCGTGGATTCCTCGCAAGCCACCAAAAAACACTCCTAACTAGAACCTGGAGGGGCGCAAAACAGAAAGTGTGAGTGGGCAAAAATAAAGCTTTTCAAAATCATTTCATTTCTCGAAAGTTCTAACCCATCGCCGTAAAACCTGTATAATTTCCCAGAAAATAGAATATATATATCTATAACACAACCATGCTCAGAATAGCAAAATTCACCAATATGCCATGTCAAATATCTCAGCATAAAAAATATGTAAGCCTGGTGATATAAATCAATGCAAATGATATGTTAGCCGGAGTCACCTAACGTGACCTGTACGGCTGAATCTAGAGCTTATCCATCTAGCCGGAGTCACCTAACGTGACCTATATGGCTCAAATCCACATCTCAACAAATATACCTGCACACGAGTCAGAACTACCTAAAGTGGTCTGTACGACATGACTGGGTGTAAATAAATACGCTCAAGTGCTACGATCACGTGAAGATTGTGCGAATATTTGCGGGTCACCTATGAGTCGGAACCACCTATAGTGGTCTGTACGACAAGACTGTGCACCTAACTTAGATCCAAGTTGAGCGTATGGTGCAGGAGGTGAACATCACGTGAAGGACTGTGCCCTAACCACGAACGGGAGCACTAACACCAGGGTGCAAGTTTATGAGCTCTTAATGCATCTCACATAATCTTCAATGTCACAACCATAATCTATAAACTTACTTAGCACTTACCTGTGTGTCCGCAACACCAATCATAAATATATGCAACTACTAATGCACGATTAAAATAGGTAGATACTTTGCATGACATTTCAAACATAATTCATTTAAATCGATTTATGGGAAAAATCTCAAGTATATAGGTATATATAGAAAACCAAAAGCCCACTCTCTGGTATGTGGAAGGGTCGTAACCCCCAAGCCTCGATTGACTGCGCTTGTCCTCAGGATATGTCTCACCTATATGCGAAATAACTATAAAAACGTTAATTTAAAGTACATAACCAAAATTAGGTAATAACTTCTCATACATAGCTCAACTGGGGTGTTTGAATATACCAACGTGATCTACTCAACACCACGAACATCCCCATATTTTAAAAAAAAAAATTTGGACATCCCATGTGCCGGCCAAGGCAAGGCCGGACGCGCCCCCACGCACGGCCACGTGCCTGGCATGCCTAACAGTAACCGTTAACGCCGTTAAGAATATTCCGTTAAAACTAGAATATGCCATTATTTTTACTTGACGGCGTCAGAATATTCTGTCAACTTTGATGGAATATTCTCCTCCTTCTTTCTTGGTTTGCCAAGGTCCGGCGCCAGTGACCTCTGCGACCGCCGGTTTCTGGAAAAACTTTAAACTTCAATAACTCTTCCATTTTTCAACCAAATCTCATGAAATTTTCACCAAAATAAAGCTCTAAACGAATAGAACATATTGTTACCACTTTTATGACTTAAAACCCACAGAAACTCGCCGGAAAATCCTTTGATATTCCGATCACCTCTGCAACTCGTCAACCCGAGCTTTCCGACATCCAAAATCTTCCAAAATTACTCCTCGAGCATTGTGAAGATGTTCTAAGGTTCACTATAACCTTAAAACTCGATGAAACCTCTGCGATTACGACTGCATGAATAGTGCACCAAATCGGAAATTCTTGGTTCTTGGGTTTCCGAAGGTTTCACATCCAACCAAAGGTATGGATCGACTCTTGAGCTTGAAAGGAGTCCAAAAATACCAACAACGATCTCCATCCGTGACTGGAGAGTTGGCTTCGAAGTTGTCCGTACAATTGTACGGAAATGGAAAAACAATTCGAGAGAGAGGAGATAGAGAGTACACGGGTTGAGGGTGGGTGTGTGTGTGTGTGGTCCTCGTTGGGTCACCAACCAAAACAAAACCTTAAGTCCTTTAGTTCTAATTGGGTCCAAACAAGTTGGACTAAACTTATTTGGTCCACAACCAAAGTTCATGTCACACAACGCCATTTAACATTCAAGGGTAAAATCGTCATTCCACGCTAGCAAGGATAAAATAATATACCCATTCGGGACGGGCTGTCACATGTGACACAAGAGCTGTCCATTTTGGAAACACCAACATAATTAAAAAAAAAAAAGAGACATTTTTGTTTTGATGCAAGAATTAAAAAACAAAAACAATTACCAATTGTTAATAACAATCTAAAAATTTCATAAATATATGCTTTTTTCTTCTAATTATAGAAAATTTGAAGTGCTTTTAAAAATGTTAATAACAATTCCCGAAAAAGGTAATATGTTTTTTTTTTAAAAGAGTAAAGTTGGATTTTATACGATCATCACTCGCTAAAGTAATTTAATAAGCGAGTTATTAAATAAAGTTAGGTTGAACTGGGGTCGTGATTTGTGTTTACCATCATATTTTATGTTTTCCAAAATTATGCTCCAAGTTTTAACATTATTTTGAAATAAAATTAGAAAAATAATACAATTTTTAAGACATAACCATCATAACACATGATAAGATTGCCGTGATAATATCACTCAGCATTGTCAGGTGATAGATTAGAACCACACAAGTTTTATTGTAAACTTGAGCTTAACCAACTTTCACAAGATGTCACATCCCGGTCCCGGGCCGGGATGTGACACAAGAGCTGTCCTTTTTGGAAACACCAACATAATTAAAAAAAGAGACACTTTTGTTTTGATGCAAGAATTAAAAAACAAAAACAAATATCAATTGTTAATAACACTCTAAAAATTTCATAAATATATGTTTTTTTCTTCTAATTATTGAAAATTTGAAGTGCTTTTAAAACGTCGATAACAATTCCTGAACAGGTAATATATTTTTTTTAAAAGAGTAAAGTTGTATTTTATACAATCATCACTCACTAAAGTAATTTAATAAGCGGGTTTGTAGATGGAGTTAGGTTGAATTGGGGTTGTGATTTGTGTTTACCATTTTGGTTTTTTTTTTTTTTTTCAAAAATTATGCTTCAAGTTTTAATGTTATTTTGAAATAAAATCAGAAAAATAATATAATTTTTAAGACATAGCCGCCATAACACATGATAAGATTGCCGTGATAATGTCACTCAGTATTGTCAAGTGATAGATTTGTACCACAAAAGTTTTAACCTAAACTTTAGGTTAAGAAACTTCCACAAGAGCTGTCCATTTTGGAAACACCGTCATAATTAAAAAAAAAAAAAAAAGAGACATTTTTGTTTTGATGCAAGAATTAAAAAACAAAAATAAATATGAATTGTTAAAATTTCATAAATACATGTTTTTCTCTTCTAATTATAGAAAATTTGAAATACTTTTAAAACGTGGATAACAATTCTCGAACAGGTAATATATATTTTTAAAAGAGTGAAGTTGGATTTCATACTATCATCACTCACGAAAGTAATTTTGTAAGGTTTTGACCGGCGGACCGTCTATATAAACAGACTCTTCTTCTCTCGTAGCATATCACATTGTCGCATTGTCCCCTAAAACGCTTTCTGTATAAAACCACCAAGTCAAAAAATTTCTGGAAAAAACAATTTAATTCTCGAAAGTAAATCTCTGTCTCGCCCCGTCAGCTTTTTCATTTTTCCAAAACCCAGGACGTCTAAATTCCAATCATCACGTAAAAACGCGCTTACTAATCAGACAATTAATCAAACCCAAATGCCGGTGGCGGTTGTTACGGCGTTCTTCCTGCGGCGGTGCACCCCATCCTGCGTTCGCGTCGGGTGTGGTTCTGGGAAAAAATGGGTTTGAGTCCGGCCTCGGGCGGCGGTGCTGTGGGTGGTGGTTGTGCGAATGGTGGGGGTAGTAGCGGTGGCACCTGCTGCAACATGAGCGTGAAGCGCAGGTGCAGGTGGAGGTGTCTGATCTCGTCGGGGTTGGTGTTCTTCTTGGGGTGCTTCGTGTTGTTCGGATTATTCGCCACGGTTTATGTCTGGTTCGCCTTCCCGCCGTATTATGCTCGGGCGGCGTTGGCCTCTCCCTCCATGCTTGGGTGTCAGGAGGACAATGAAGGTTCATGGTCTCTTGGTATTTTCTTCGGAGACTCTCCTTTTTCCCTCAAGCCCATTGAAGCTGTAAGATTTCTTCTTTTTCTTTTTAACAGTATGGGGTGTGTATATTTTGAGTATTTTTTATTTTTAAATTTTAGTTTGGTTTTGGGTTTTGTGGGTTTGGCTTGGAATTTTCAATTTGGTCTTCTATGAATTGGCCTCGCTGGAAGTGTGGGTTTTTCCTGAGTATTAAATTATTAAATTTTTTTAGTTCTGGGAGGAATAGTTCTGCAAGCCAACTCTTTTATCTTAATTTTATTTTGTTAGTTTGGATTTTGTTTTTGTTTTTTCAAATATTTTGTTAAATTATGGATTTTTGGAGATTTGAATTTTGAAACTGGGTTGGATTTTGGTGCAGATGGATGTATGGAGTGACAAAACTGCAGCTTGGCCCGTGGCAAACCCTGTTGTGACTTGTTCTTCTGTTTCTGATGCTGGTTTCCCAAGTAATTTTGTTGCTGATCCTTTCCTTTATGTCCAGGTATTAGCTCTGCCCTTCAAATATTTTGGTTTTTTATACAGTTCTAATGTATGATTGATTGCATGTCAATTTGGTACTGATATGAAGAATTCGAAGACCAATCTACTGTACAATATTGTCCAGAACTTGAAATTTCGTGAGCTTGTATATTTTACACATTGAGTGATGGTTACTGCAGTGTATTTAGGCCGTGTTTCTCATAAAACTCTGAGGATTAAATGATTTCATGCTTAGAGCTTAAATGGATATGGTAGGGTCCAAGTTATAACCAATTTTCCTTGGGTCAAAGGTAGAGGGCTGGAATAGGGATTTGGTACACTTAAGTTGTAAGGTTTCAACAATACTTTTTCTTCTCATGTTTGTAGCAACAGCGATAACAAGTTTAAGCGAGCAGGTGATATCGTTTTGTAAAGACTTTAGTCATGTTGATGGAGTTTGAATTGTTAGGTTGTGCATTCATTTGATTATTTTGCATTAACATCTCTGAAGCCCATGATTGTGACAGAGGCAATCCAGATTATTTTGAGTTATGCCTTACCTCACTGTTCTGACGAACGTTGATTGTAGGCCTTCTAATTTTGTTTGTCAATATGGAATTAGGGAGTTCTGGAGCATTACACCCTGTGTGGCTGATAGTAATTGAAAAAGATTTTTATTGGTTCTCGGTTGAGAAAATGAACCTGTATTAATGCTTCAGTAGGTAACTTATATGCATTTGGAAAGCATGGACATGATGGTGACCGTGAACTAGTGAATGTTTCGATCTTGTGCCGTATCATTTTCAATTGATTTTGTTTACCTTACAATAATCTAATTCTTATGAGTATTTTCACTTCAGACATTAACCATAATGGATGCCATAAATTTTCTGTAGTTATTCTCTATACTAGAAGTTTCTGTGTTTTGCGTTTGAAGTTTATCCAATATGCTTCAAAAGCCTAATGATGACTTTAAGTTTTTGTGGCCCTTATGATAGGAGCCTTGGAGGTTTCCTTTGTGTTGGATTTAAATATACCATCCGAAAATTGGTAATAGTTTACATTACAACACAAGATACTATGACTATGTTGCTATATGGCAATGATTTTTTGGGAAACTGATACTTCTCTGATTACGCCTTTTGTAAAAAATTGAGAAATAGAGATTTTGAGAATGTATCCTTGTCTTGAATACTTAAGATCTATTACTTGTCTGCTGGAATCATCTTCATGTGCTAAGTCTCTGTGAATATATTAAGCATCTCCCCTTTTCTAATTGCTGGCTGGTTGCAATTTTATTGAACATTGCGAATACTACTGCTTTTGGTCAAAACGCCCCATTGTTGGATGCTGGCTACTGTTCGGTTAACATTTGTCTTCCTGTATTTCTTGTGTCATAACTCATACGCACTTAATGTAGAATGATAATTCTTGTCAGATTCAATCTTCTGAAAGCACCGATATTCTTTGTCATCTCTGTGCTCAATGTGAAACTGATAATTCTTCTCATCTCTGAAAGCACTGATATTCTTATTTCACATGTTTTCATTATGTTCCAATACTATATAATATATTGCATTCTATTTTGTAGTTTATGATGAAATTATATATATTTCAAGTATAAGCACACTTATTTAAACGAAATATGATAGATTTACTTAAATCCGCCTATTCCGCCTAGGCGCTAGGGCCCAGCCCGCTGCCCGACTAGCACTTATTGTCTTTTAAAAACTTGGCTCAATCTGTTGGTGTCATGGAGCCAGGTTGTAGTAAGGAGAGGTATGTGGTGGACATTAAGTGCATGATGGATGTGGTTGATGTGGTTATTGATGGGTCATATAATTTCAAACTTCATTCATACACCATTTGACGTTGTGCTATGGGTGTGATTGGTTGATTCCTCTTTCTCTAGCAAAACATGATTTTGAAAAGGATCCAAATGGTAGTAAGAGAGTCCCTCTTTGTTGCTAACATGGTGTTCCTTTTCTTTGCTGTATTGTTCTTGTGGCGAAAAAGACTTGCCTTTTGTCATTTTATTAATAGATTGTTTTGATATTGGTATCACCTGACTTTACTGGGTGCTGATCATATTGGATATTGGTACATTCGAGTAACTTGAAAAATATAAGACCCTGTTTGTATTCCGACAGTGCTTTGCCCGGGACCACCACTTACTAAAATTGTCATGATATTGTTGTCTACTTAGAGTGTAGTTGCCCTGAAAGGGACAGCCATTATAAGTTGTCATTGTAATTAATTTGTGTTTGATCCCTTAGGGCTTGTTTGGTATCCTATTTGAAAATTTTTATCATTTCCGAAAACATTTCTTGAAAACAATTTTTTTTTAGACTAAAAAATTTGATTGGTTTGCGATTTAAAATTTTTAAATCTTACGACTTAAACTAGTCAAAGAGGTCTAAAAAGAGGGGGGGTCGCAGGAGAGGGATAAAGAGGAGAGAGGAGGAAAGAAGGTAAGGGATAATTGAAGGAAAGAGAAAGAAGAGAGAGGATTGGACGAGATAGAGAGGAAGAGGAGTGAGAGAAAGAACCGAGAGAATGAAGAGAGCAGATTGGAGGAGAGACGAAAAAGGTAAAAAAAAAAAAAAAAGAGAGAAGAAAAGAGAGATAGATTTGGAGTGAGGGAGAAGGGAGAGAAAAAAAAGGAGTGAGTTTAAGTTTAAAAACTCTAAAAACTCACTTTTTATGTTTTTAAAGAATAGACTATATTTTTGAGTTAGTCTTGAGTCCAGTTTTTGAAAATAGTCCTACCAAACAAGTTTTTAAGGCCTAAAACTTGAAAATTGTTTTTGAGTTTAAAAAGTTGGATTCAAGTAGAGTACCAAACAGGCCTTTATATTTTCAAACTTAAGTCAAGGATCCATTTGCTTTGGGTGAAAAATCTTCCAAGAAAAACGATTTCCTTGATGAAAAAGGGTAATTTTTTATTGTTTGGCTTTGATAAAAAGGAAAATTACCATTTTATTTACTGCTGTTTTACATCTTTTCAATTTGACCAGTATGTGATTGTCTGTCACCATACACAACAACGACAACAACAACAAAGCCTTTTCCCACTAAGTGGGGTCGGCTATATGAATCCTAGAACACCATTGCGCTTGGTTCATTGTTTGTCACCATGAAGGACAGATATATTTTTTAAGACAGGCCCTCCTCCCTTCCCTCGTCATCCAGCGGGGAAAAATTACTTCCAGAACAAAAAATCAGAAGTTATTCGACGAGTTTTAACAATTTTCAATTTTTTCCTTTTGGGCAAGAACTGGTATTATGCTGACCAAGTTGCTTACAAAAATCCGGAATCTTGTCTCTGTTTTTTTTATTTTATTTATTTATTTATTTTTATTTATATATGTATATATATTTTATTTTTAAATTCAGCTGTACTATGATTCTCCCAGCTCATGGACCTTTTGGGACTGGTAGCAGTGTTTTTAGAATTACTTGGTTCATTCTACTCAACATCTCTGCTTCTTGTTTCAGGGAGATGCTTTTTACTTGTTCTATGAAACCAAGAATTCAATCACTTTGCAAGGAGATATTGGAGTCTCAAAAAGTATTGATAAGGGAACAACATGGCAGCAATTGGGCACTGCCTTGGATGAAGAGTGGCATCTCTCTTACCCGTTTGTCTTCAACTACCTTGGCCAAGTAAGAATGCATTTCTTTTTACGTGCACACCGGCCCAATAGATCCCATCACCAGCGTGAATGAAAGTAAATAACTGTAACAAATTATTTCTAAACAATTGTTCGATGCATCTTTGGCCAAGTTGCAGCTTAACAGGACACATTGATTGCAGGAAAAACAAAAAAAAAGAAAAAAAAAGCACCTATCACCTAATTTTCTGGGGTAAATTTGATATCTGTTGTATAACTTCTTTCTTATCGTTTCTCACAGATATATATGATGCCTGAGAGTAGCATGAAAGGGGAACTTCGTCTGTACCGAGCACTCAATTTTCCATTGCAATGGACTCTGGAGAAAGTGATCATGAAAAAGCCTCTTGTTGATTCTTTCATAATCAATTATAATGGAGCGTATTGGTTGTTTGGTTCAGATAACACTGGATTTGGCACCACAAAGAATGGACAATTGGAAATCTGGTATAGCAGCTCCCCTCTTGGTCCTTGGAAACCACACAAGAAGAATCCTATATATAATGGCGACAAAAGCTTTGGGGCTCGAAATGGAGGCAGACCATTTTTCTACAACGGAAATCTTTATCGTGTTGGTCAAGACTGCGGTGAAACATATGGGAGAAGAGTGCGCACCTTTAAGGTGGAAGTTCTTACCAAAGATGATTACAAAGAAGTTGAAGTTCCCTTGGGCTTGATAGAGCCAAGTAAGGGTCGCAATGCTTGGAATGGTGCTCGCTATCATCATCTAGATGTGCAGCAAATAAATACTGGTGAGTGGGTTGGAGTGATGGATGGAGACCGGGTACCATCTGGGGATTCAGTTCGGAGGTTTATTTTTGGTAGTGCTTCAGTTGCCGTTGTTGCTGTACTCATTATATTGCTGGGTGTTCTACTTGGAGCTGTGAAGTGCATGATTCCTCTCAATTGGTGCACTCACAACTCCGGGAAGCGGAGTGATGCGTTCTTGGCCTGGGAAAGGTCACATTTGTTTTCAGCCAAAGTGAGACGGTTTTGCAGCCGCATGAACAGAGGAGTTTCATTCCTCAGAGGTAGGATTAAACCTAGTACCTGTGCTGGAAGACTGGTTCTTGCTATAATTTTGGCATTTGGAGTTGCGGCTATGTGCACAGGGGTTAAATGTATCTATGGTGGTAGCGGTGCAGAAGAAGCTTACCAATGGAAAGGTCACTACTCGCAGTTCACCTTATTAACAATGACCTATGATGCTCGTCTCTGGAATTTGAAAATGTATGTTAAACATTATTCCAGATGTTCCTCAGTGCGAGAAATTGTTGTGGTGTGGAACAAAGGAATACCACCTAAAGTTAGCGATTTTGACTCCACAGTGCCAGTCAGGATCAGATTAGAGAAACAAAACTCACTGAATAATCGCTTCAAGTTGGATTCTTTGATAAAGACCCGAGCAGTTCTGGAGCTTGATGACGACATTATGATGACTTGCAATGATGTTGAGCGGGGATTCAGGATATGGCGTCAATACCCAGACCGTATTGTGGGTTTCTACCCCCGACTAATTGATGGGAGCCCGTTGAAGTATCGAGGTGAGAAATATGCCCGGACCCATAAAGGATATAACATGATTCTCACGGGGGCAGCTTTCATTGATAGTCAAGTAGCTTTCGAGAGGTATTGGGGAAAAGAAGCTAGCCAAGCAAGGGAATTGGTAGACAAATATTTCAACTGCGAGGACGTGCTGCTGAATTACTTGTATGCAAATGCTAGTGAATCCAAGAATGTGGAGTATGTGAGACCAGCATGGGCAATAGATACATCAAAATTATCTGGTGCTGCAATAAGCCGAAATACCAAAGTTCACTACCATATAAGGAGCAACTGCCTCCTGAAATTTTCTGAGATGTACGGAAGTTTGGCCGGGCGCAAGTGGAAATTCAATGGGCGGAAGGATGGTTGGGACGTATAGCGAGGGAGGTATGGTCGCTAGTCGCTTACAACTCGTGAATTTGTTAATCCTTGTCTCATCCTTTAGTAAACTTCTAGTAATTCCTTTTTATGCTCCTCCTCCCCCTCCCCTGTGAATTTCTTGTCGGGGAATTTAGTTATTAATAGATTTGAATTTTGATTAGTAAGATGTGCATTGTTTTTGTGTTTTTCGGATGTCTTGCTAGAAATTGATCTAGTATGTGTGTTTATCGTCTTGATTTTGGACGTCCCATGGCCTCTGCGCGGGGAAAGGTTTGCATTGTGACGTTACTGCGTTACATGTGGGTAAAACTACTTTGAGAGATGATGTTTTGCCAAATACTTTGATTGCATATTGCCGGAATGAATCATGAAAAAGGTGAACCGCTTTGTGTTTAATCGGATAACGGGATAAGTAGTGTGTACAAATTTGGGTGGAGGGTCTGGAGCATCAAAGGAAATTGTATAATGGTGCTTGATTGTATGATATGGTTGATTACTATAATTGAGTATGTTGTGTAAGATAGGAGAGAAACTTAACCGTTGTAAATGCATTTCAAGTTAATTTTTGGAGACGACGTTAATTGACTTGAAATACCATCACAGTATCATTCCCGTTGCATGAAAAATCTAATTATCCTGACCTTTATGGTTTTTTCCCTAAAAAGGGCATTATTGTCTTTATATAAATGGCATTGATGTACCATGGTTGTGATATAGTTACGAAATATAAATGGAACTGTCCGACCAAATCATGAATGAAACTGAATGTTTTGTTGGTCCAAAACTCTTCCAATTTAATGGGAAGTAAAATATTTATATTAATGGAAAGATGTATATAGTACTTAGTACTATCACCAATTGACGGTTATATATGCTCTTTGAACGCCAGTATACCAAATCCGTAAAATTATATACCCCCTTCGTTCTCAGAGCATGCGCCTGCGGCATGCTCTGAGAGAGGGGTAGCAGATTCAGACCTACGCTATCAAGACCGGGCTAATTTTGTCCAATGTGTACGTCGATAACACTCTTAGAGGGGTTATGCTGTTTGTGGGGTTATGAAATGTGTCCGCATGGTGTTTGATGAAAGTCCTCAGAGGGACTACGTTTATTCAGGGTTATGTTAAAATGGGGTTTCCGAGAGAAGGCGTTGAAGTGTTTTTCGATATGTGTGATGCTGAAAGGAGGGCGGATGAGATGACGTCGGTCATCGTTCTCTCTGCTTGCTCTAAACTGGGAGACTTGAGCTTGAGTAGGAAGATCGGTGGATACATTTATTAAAATGGGGTATGCCGATATGTTTTTATAGGCAATGCGTTGGTCGATATGTACTTGAAGTGTGGGGATGCCGACTTTGCAAGTAAAGTTTTCAATGAGATGCCTGTGAGAAATGTGGTTTTCTGGAATTCGATGATATCGGGTTTGGCACATCAAGGGAAATTTAAGGAGGAGTTGTACGTGTTCCGAGGGATGCAAAAAAGGGGTCTTGAACCAGATGAGGTGACATATATTGGAGTCCTTGCAGCATGTAGTCATGGAGGACTTGTCGCAGAGGATCAGAGGTATTTTAGGGAGATGTCAAGCGTGTACAAGCTCAGACCTCAGACGGAGCATTATGGCTGCACAGTTGACCTATTAGGCCGTGCCGGGTTAATAAACGAGGCCGAGGAGTTTGTTGAAAACATGCCAACTGAGCCTGATGCCTTTGTTTGGGGCGCCCTTTTGGGGCCTGTAGGATCCATGGAAAAGTAGAGCTTGCTGAAAGTGTGATGAAGGAACTAGTGAAGGTAGAGCCCGAGAGAGATGGCGCATATGTGCTCATGTCAAATATTCATTCCTCCGCAAATAGATGGAGGGATGCAGTGAAGTTGAGATGGGCGATGAAGGGAAAGAACGTGAAGAAAACTCCCTGGTGTAGTTCAATCGAGCTTGATGGTATTGTTCATGAATTCAAAGAGGGTGACAAATCACATAAAACAAGCAAAGGCATATACAAATTGCTGGAAGAGATTATGAGCCACGTAAAGAACCACGAGCTTTTGGCACACTGAACCTCATTCTTTTGATGATCGAGGCATAACTGAGAAGAACAAGTGTTCGAAGTTTGGCACATTGCAGATGGCTTGATCAATTTGGTCCCGTGGTTCAAAATCATGGGCTTTTCAGGAGCTATTGCATCTTCTGAGATGTAATTCATGTAAACCTACTGAGTAATTCATGTAAAGTTCATCTTGTAAACTATCAACTATACTTCATAATCCTCACAAAATTGTTTCAGTACTGGTATCACTTAATTTCACATAGTGTGCTGCATTTTTCGTAAATCAGTCCATTGTGCTGTTCTAGGATCTATGTTTTGTTCAGGCACAAGCTGCAATTTTGTTTTCTATGCATGTCATCACATAACAAATTTATGTTCTGATTTTATCCTGTTTTCTAACACTTTTCTCAACATTATTAGTGTAGATAATATTGTTTGTGAAAAAAAAGAAGCACTCTTCTCAACATCCAAGTTTTCCAAATTTTGCAATTGGGGGTTAAAGCATCAAGCACATAACAATACCATCCATCTAGTGCTTAAGATATTGCTTCCAAGTCCTTGTGGTATCCATAGCTAAAGAACACTGGAACTTTGTTGAAAGCTATATCTGGAATGTCAAAGTTTATGGTAATGGGAATTGATTTCAATACAGAAGGAAATGACAAACGCCCATCCTTTTTAGCTTCTTATACGTCCCTTTTTAGTCTGTTGATTCTGTTTGATTTTTTTTTTTTTTTTTTGTCAAAAATTCCGTTTGATTTATTCAATCCGATGACAAAAAATACATAAATGTGTGTCAAAAGCTAAAAATGGCAAGCAAGGGATGACGTGCATGCATATCCTAGTTGCCAAAGAGAAGACAGTTGAAGAAGGCAGAGGGCAATTATGGATGGAATCACACAATTAGTTTGCCTCCTACAAAGAGTAAAGTTTGGTGCCTGTAGAATTGCCTTAATTCGGCCATTATTATTATTAATTAATTTATCCGACAGTTTTGCCAACTGCCATAAGCTTTGGAAGCCATAATAATATATCAATTAACAAACATACACTTATTAAAATAATCTATGAAATCATGTCATAAGCGTCTGTTATACCGTGTTTGGGTTCTTGGAGGGGTGTCTACTATCTACGGTGGTAGACAAACACGAAACACCGATATCTTAAAACTCATTCGGTAACTATTTCGTTTTTAGTTTTTTAGGTAATACTAAATAAGAACGCTACTGAGAAGCTTTTCCTGCAAACAGTTGTAGTGCTCCCCACCTCTAGGCAAGTAATCCCACAGCCGAGGATTCTAGGTTATTTTTATTTGATGTTGAAAACCTTAACCTAGCTTCTAGATAGATACTTAAATTGATATGAACAATGACCTATGTGACATCAACAATTTAGTACCCTAACGGTAGGAATTTTGACATGAGTAATGTTAGGGAGACCAAATTTTTTAAACCAAATTTACAAACTAAATGATGTGGTTGTAGATGATTGGATTATTAATTAAATGTTGATTAACGTGCTTGTTTCTTATTGGTGACACATCATTTGGTTTGCAATTTTGTTTAAAAAAATTTGGTCTTCCTAACATTACCCTTTTGACATTGTATTTATGCCGTTGTGTAGACGTTTAAGGATTCGCGAGCACAACTAGTCATTGTGTAGTCAGGTAATGCGTTGGATTGCATCCTTCAATTTTTGCACACATAAAACTTTGAAACATAAAACAATTCAAGCCACATATGATGAGATATATAAGTGTAGGGAGTGTTCTTAAAATAAGTACACAATCTCATCACTTGAAATGTCACATACTTTAAAAAGCATATACTTTTTGTGTTTAACTTTATTCTCATTTAATATGCGACATGACGAAAGAGGGTGAGAGATTAAAAATTGACATTATTATTACATCTATAGATAGTTTTTCAGCAACACTTAGTTACCTTTTAACATGAGTAAAGAGACTAACCATAAAAATTTACTCTTAAATCCAAGAATTTTGTCACACCAAGTTTACTGTTCAGCAAATGGTAAAAGTAAAACCAGCACAAGAAAAAGTTACTCTTTTAAAAGAGTTGATTGGTATTAATCCAGTCCAAGCATGCAGGTTCATTTCATGCCTCCTTCCTAATAACTGTTGGTAGGTGGAAGAACTGCCGCTGCATATTGTCCGTCCAGAACCTCAATGAGCTTCCCAGCTATTGCACTTGCATACAAACAAGACCCTTCATACATCTGCATAATTCAAACCGAAACCCTAATTAATTAAAAACCAAAATTAAACCAAGTGAAACTAATCGTGAAATCATGTTTTTTCTTTCAATGTGTGTAACTTATTAGATTACGTTTGACATGTTTGTACTACGTACGTTCTTGATCCTTGTTAACGAAGTTTGAATTGATCTCATAAAAGAAAGAAAAACAAACCTTGGTATTGAAGAAGAAGCTGTAGGAATTGCCAATGTGGCCACCAGCAACATGATGAAGATCAAGCTGCAGCTCATCCAGAAGCCTGGACACAAACAACAACAGGTTGATCTTCTTCCTCTGGACCAGTTTAATGGTAACTTCATCGTCGACAATGCGGATATCAACCTCGGTGTCTTTGGATTTCCTTTGCAGCCACGAGCTCCGCAGAGAGCCATTGTTGTAGGACTGGTCATGAGGCTCACCAAGAGGCTGAATGTTGCAGCTCTCGTCATCTGCAGCGGCGGCAGCGCCATCATGCTCAGTCCTGTGCCTCTTGATCCTTTCTCTCCCACACCTTTTCTTCTCGACCAGCAGTTTAAGCTCTTCCACTGTCCTCAGAAGCTCGTTTATGTATTCAATTGCATCTCCCACAATTGATGCTCTATCATTCTTTCCAATTAATTGACCCCAGAAAAAGAAGTTAAGCAAAAGTATGATTATTACGGAAAACAAAAAACATAAAAAATTAGGAACTGCAAAACAACCGATATGCATTTTCTAGTATGGTTCGGAGTATCCTATGCACCGGGATTTTTGGTCGTTACGTCGTTGATCAATGATACAGTGGATGTGAAATTTGTGAATTTTATGTGCGTACCTTTGTTGGGTTTGGAACCAAATTCTTCAAGATATCGAACTTGCCATTCAATTGCTGTCTCCTTTGGCGCTCGGTAGCAAAGTGTTTGGTCCTTTTGAGATCTCTTCCTATCCCATTAGAAGCCATATCTCTTGAGAACTTCAAAACTCCTTTATCAAACTGCCTCCCAAGACTCCCATCTGGGTCATACAGAACTCCTCCTCCGCTTCCGTCTCTGTCATCGCCGCCGCTACTGAACAACGACCCGTGTCCTGAGCCAGGTAAGGTGTACCCATGCGGCGGGGACTGAAGCAACTCCCTGAATAATGGCGGCTGTGGAGGGAGGTTCAAGTGGAGAAGCGGGTCATAGAGGACGGAAGAAGGCGTCCCCTGTGGGGTGTCAACCGCGCTGGGGAGGTCTCCAAGGAGCCCAAAAGAGCTCGGAAAATTCGAGGTTTTTGGGAGGGGATTTGTGAAGGTGATGGATGAGTTTTGGAGAAGAGAGGAGGGGGAGCATCTGGGTAAGCTGAAAAGGTTGAGAAGGTCAGGTGGTTGTGGGTATAGAGTACAATTAGCAGAAGTAGTACCATCTGGGAATTGTTGCTGCATCTGATCATGAACGCCATGAATATTGGTGGTGTCCCAATTTGTTGGGTGCTCAAAAGACACCAAATGGGAATTGTTGATGTTGTTGTTATGGTCAGTATTGGTGGTGTATGAGTTATCGACACTGAACCCAAGTTCGTTTTGGAGCTCGATTTCCATGGAGGAATGATGATATTGGTGATGGTGAGGATGATAAAAAGGCTCTTCCATGGAGAGTCTGATGTTTGCTTCGACACCAAAGCCGGGGGTGGTGGTGTTGTGGTGGTGGGTGGTGTCTGACGAAGGCATGAGAACTTGTGGTGGTTGTTGTGGCGGTGGTTGTGGGGGAAGAGGGTTGAGGTCGAGCACGCTCTCTGCTGCAGATTCAGGGATGGAGTTTGGGTCAAAGTCGCATGCTACTGTGTCTTGATACAGTTTTGGTTTTGGTAAAAAACCGTGTCTCCTCCTTTTGCCTTTTATGAGTCCTTTATTTGTTCACAAAATCAAGAACTGGGGAAGATAGAGAGAGAGAGCGAGAGTGGTGGTAGGAGAAAGAAAGGACTGATTAAAACTGCAAACCTCTCTCCTCTCTGGAGTGAGAGAGGCAGAATTGTTTCTTTGTCATTATGTGCTCTCTCTTCCTTTTTCTTTGAGATTTTTCAATTGCGTTAAAAATCTTTTGGTCATTGTGTTTATAATTAAAACTTTATTTTGATCATTGTGTTTTCAATTCATTAATTTAGTGTTGGTTTGAGATTGGGTGCTTTCAATAAAAAGTAGCTTATTAAAAAATCTGAAGCATTAAATGTATTTGGTAAAACATAAAAAATAAATTTTTTTTTTAAAAAAAAAACTGCTATAAATAAAAGTAGACCATGCTTCTAAAAAAAATATTTTTTTTTCAAAACATAGTAATTACTGCTCATTTAATGAAATTTTTAAATAACAAGTATATTACCATATGTTTTACAAAATTACAATCTTTGCCCTTACATCATTATCCTTGACAATTATTATATCACATTAAATATTATATCATTTTTAGTTATTTAACATATTCAAAGCAATTTATAGAAAAATTTACCAAACACTCAGACACTATTTTTTAATTAAAAGTACTTTTACAAAAAAAAAGAAAAAAAAAGTTGCCATCAACAACTTTATTTTACAGCTGTTTATTCTCACAATATAACAGAAACAATTTTTTTAAAAAACACAACAATACTAAATTAGCCCTTAATCACTGTATTTCTCTAAGTTTGCAACTTGAGTCATGTTAAATTTTGTTTAAAATATTCATTAATCAAATTTTAAATTATAACAAATTTAGAATATATTTTAAAAGAGTAAATTGACAATTTTCCTCTTGAATTCTGGGGTTGGCATTCTGTTGGGGCCGCGGGGTGGCGGCGGTGAGTTTTTCCTTTAAATTATTGTAATTTTAAAATTGTTTGGAATAGGTGTGTTAGGTTGATATTTTACATATATTTTCTATTTCTTTTATCTAATATCTAGTCATGATTTTGATGTGTTTTGGGCGAACTTTATGGAAAATAAAACAATGTGAAAATAACGAGTTTGCGAAAATATATTTTCTACATTCAAATTGGGGGTAATTTTTCTGTGATTTCAATTGTTATTTCACATATTAATTTTATGAAAAAAAATTAAAAAAATAGTTTATAAATACGTGTTAATTAATAATTTTATTTTTCAAGCAATAAATTTTTGTTAGATTAAATGTTACATTAGCTATTGATGGGTTCGAACCCACGTCATTATGCAATGACTCAACTCCTTTTTATCACTGTGGTAAAGGGCCAATTGCCATATCAATTAACAATTGAGGCCACAAAGAAGTTATACTTAGTTTAGGCGCAAAAAAATTAATTCAAAAAATAACATGGATTTTATGGTTAAAATCGAGAAAATCCGAAGATTGTGCAGGTGAGCTGTGTTGGACCCATGCAAAATGTGGAAGATTTGGATTAGTGAAGTCTGCCCGATAATGTATATGGGCTGGTGTCAGTCACGGCACAACATACATCAACCCAGATTCTCAAAGATAATACTTGGGTCTCACTAGTGAGTACTATATATACTTATTTTTTATTTGGCTTGATAAAAAAATAAAATGTGTTTCTTGTTTTTAAAAGTTCAAAAAAAAAAAAAAATTAAATAATATATGCACTCTTTTTTTAAAACAATAAAAATATGTGTCAAAATATCATTAGACCAAATATTAAAAATGAGAATATAATGTAATCACTAGTGAATACCTAAATATTATCTTATTTCCAAGCTTATCAGATAGACTTTTCCAACACAACACACACAAAGTGTTAATGTTGGGTACTTTTATGCCCACATAATGGTGCAGGTTGGAAAAAAAGCCACGATAAGCTCAAGGTAAAGTCAAAGCCCAAGGAATATCAAGAAGCGCATCGTCTAAGGGGCTTAGAAAATGATACTCTTTAGTGCTAAAGTCGACCGCCGACTAGCGCAGCCTTACTGGTTATGTAAAGTGATTTTTTACCTCCAGAGGCACGGGAAAACTTGACAACTTTATAGTGCAAGGTTTCAAGGTAGTTTACTCAGACGTTAATTAGGCTACGTGGTGACTCACAATCAAGATTAGAGGCTTAGGATGAGACGTAAAGGTGGTGGAGACGTTCAGAGAGACGTTGTTGGATAACCGAGACCAAGCAAGGCGCTCAATACACATCACTTTGAAAAGACGTGCCATTTTGAAGAGCATCCTCTTGTAAGGAAGAGGATAACTGCAAAAACAAGATTTCATGTAAATTGTCAAGCGTTATTTATAGTCTTGAAATCAATACAATTCAAGCAACATAATAGATGTATAGTCCCGTTTTCAGGGAGAACTACTCAAATCTCTTAATCTTTTTCATTTTAGTCCATATCCCAGCCCACCAAAGATTTATTATTTCAATTTTTAACTGTAAATTTTCAACGTTAACAATAAGGGAAAGAGAAATCGAGAGCAAGGAGGAATAAACTAGAGTTCATAGCTTTGTTGCGAAAGGCAGTCGAGTTGGAATTTAGGTGTATTATTTCTATGTTTTCGAATTTTACTTGAGTGATATAGTATACTTGCAACTATCACGACAATACAATTAAACAATTATATACTTTTTATTATTTTAGAATTCATTAGAAATATTTTAATATGATTTTTAACAGAAAGTTAACGGAAGTAACTAAGATTGCAAACTCTGATAAACACATTGACCAAATCGGATGTGGAAACACAGTGATCAAAATAGATTTTAGCTATATAAACACAGTGATCAAAAAAGATTTTAACCCTTTCCAATTTGCCACATAGCAGCACTAGCTGGGAGTTTGTTACTGAGATTCGCATCAGTGTAGGGTCCAACCACAATCTCTATTCTGAAATTCTTGATTCTGCTCGCGCGATTTTGCACTTTCACCTAGATCTGGCATTTGTGTCGTTCTTTTATGTTCGTGTCGTTTTTGTGAGATACCCGATATCTTAATGGGTTATGTCGTGTAACATTTATTAAAGTAAACAAATAATATGACCGGATCTGAAATCGACCTGTTAATATTATCAGGTAATATGACTTAACCTATTAATCATTAAAAAATATATTTTAAATCAATAATTAATGAAAATGAAAAACAAAATTCGACCCAAAAATAATGGAAAGCATAATACTTGATTAGTATATTGTACTACATTGTCACATTAATATTACTTTAAAACATTAAAAAAAAAAACTTTTATACTCAAAATAAGAGTCTAATGTAAAGTCATTAGTACATTACTACAAACTACCAAATATTCAAGGATATGCAAAACAAGAGACTTGTACATTAGTGATTATGAATTTTATTTATTTTAAACTCCCTTAAAAATACTATTCATGAGGGTTTTGTATGGTTTTAAAAATTCAAACTACAATGTACCTATCCGCAAAGCATAGATGATGCGATCACGAGTGCTTGCATATTTCTCACATTTTTCGCACTTGTAAATAATTAGTATAATTTTCTTTTTAAATTTGTTTGGTATTTTTAAATTACTTTATTGTTCAATGCAATTGCAATTTCATACAACATCTTTAAAACATTTCAATCTCATACATTTATTATTATTTTCATTTCAATTTCATACATTCGTTAGAAAATCTGTTAAGTTAACCGTTAAGTGATGACGTGACAAATATGAGGTCCTCATTTATGCTGACGTGGCTGCCAAACATGTGTCACATGGCCAAACAATTAATAAAAAAAAATTAAAATTTTAAAATTTTAAAAATTAATTTTAAAAAAATCACAAATCTTCATCTTCCCTACCTTTTTTCCCACCACCACCCCTTTGCCTACCCGAGCTACCCCTTCTCCCACCACCACCCCCTTGCCCATCTGAGCCACCCTTCTCCCATCACCACCCCTATCCCCATCACTTCCGCACCTCATTCTTTAACCAAAAATCACAAATTCCCTATTTGCAATTAAACCCTAGATCCCAAATCCAAATAATTCAATTGGATGATGGGTCTCAGAGAAATCTCCAGCCCTAGTCATCTTTAGAGATGCCCGGAGCCCGAGTTGAGCACTTTATCGATCTCTAAAACGTCGTCGTTCATGGGCGCAGTGTCAAGGTTGATGGTTGGGTCAAGCTTGAAGGGGTCGGGTTTGAAGATTGGGTGCTAGGAGCTCGAGTTAAGCTCCTTATCGGATTGCGTGATTGCGGAGTCACTGAACTTATCCAAGTTGAGTGAGTCATTTGGAGCTGAGTCGGTGGTGGCGATGAGTCGTCTGGTGAGGTGAGGGTGTTTAGGTGGTCGTCTTGTGTGAGAACAACGACGAAGGGACGGCAAAGAGTGAGCAAAAGCTACTGGCTGACATAGGAGGCTAGGGTGAAAGGCACCACTTGGAAGAAGAAATTGAGGCAAGGGTTTGAGGTGGTGATGAAGGTGGGGAAAAAATTGGGGGTTTCTAGGTTGCTTGGGGCTTTGCGGATGAGGAAATTGATGGTGGTGGTGTTGTTGTAGGGAGCAGCTTAGTGTGGAAGTGATGGGGGAAATGGGTGGTGATGGGGGATGGTGGTGGTGCTGGAGGGAGAAGCTTGGTGCGGAAGTGATGGGGAATGGGGTGGTGATGTGGGATGGTGGTGGTGTTGGAAGGAGAAGCGTGGTGTTGGAAGGAAAAGCGTGGTGTGGAAGTGATGGGGGAAGATGTGGTTATGGGGGACGGGGTTGGGGGTTGGTTACGGAAGAAGGGGTGGCTCAAGTAGGCAAGGGGTGGTGGTGGGAAAGGGGTGGGGAAGATGAAGAATTTGTACTTTTTTTAATTTTTTAATTAATTATTTTAATATGTTAATATTCAAATTAGATATTAATTTTTTATTAATTGTTTATGCCACGTGGCACACGTTTGGTAGCCACGTCAACATAAATGAGGCTGGGCGTCAAGCTCCACCGCTGCCCATCGAATCAGGGACTGTGCCGCCCGCCAATGCAGTCGCCTTCTCTGAAGCTGGGCCGTCCCAAGTAGCCCCACCGGCCCCTTCACTTCATATTTGTCATGTCATCACTTAACGGTTAACTTAACAGATTTTCTAATGGATGTATGAAATTGAAATGAAAATAATAATAAATGTATGAGATTGAAATGTTTTAAGAATGTTGTATGAGGTTGCAATTGCACCGAAACCTGAGGGGGTAAAATGTAATTTATCCTATAATTTTAATCTCACTCTTTACCTATAGTATACCATAAAAATAAATAAATAAATAAAACTTAAAATTTTCAAATTTATATAAAGAATAATAATACAATAATACATATTTAATATGCCATATATACATATATAAAGCCAAAAATAATCCCAAAAAATTGTGGAGGTGACATGTAGATTTTTGGATAAGAAAGACGAGATTACCCTCGAGGTACACCAGAATTTCCATGCACATGCAATGGACAATAATCGCTCAATCAAGGAAGAGTCAAAGGTGATCAATATGGTATTTATTCTAATCTCTCCCATCACTCCTCATCAATTCCTTATTGATTTAAATTTAAAAGTTAATTCCCAAAACTTTCTATTTAATTTAGGAATAATTGACATGTTAATTGCAAGATATTATTTCACATAATATCTTGCAATTATTCATCAAATTACACCATATATGGCCGGCCATTCTCCACCAATAAGGTCGACCACCCTCCTATAAATGCCTATCTTATCCCACAAAAATACTAAGCCATTTGCTACCCACAACTCCTAAATACATTCTTTTCAGAATTCTAACTTTGGCATTGAAGATTCTTCGGCCAAAGTACCCCTCATTGATCATGGGCGCGTGAGGTTTTTGGCCTTGATCAAAGGTGTTATTATTTTGCAGGTGCATTTTCATCAAAGGAAAAGATGGCGGAAATTTGCATCCACAAATTTGTGCTTTCATTGAGAGTTTGATTCACATACTCGAAGAAGACTCTCGTATTCAAAGTTTCTCATTTCTCGTTCATTTGTAGATTTTCGTATGTTCTTATTCCTAAAATTATTAAATTCTTTGAGTAAACGTAAAAGAAAAGTACAACAAAAGAAAATTTGAAAACCATGATGAACGAAACTTCCTACGTTTTAAGATCTGGACCAAGTGATGGAGATCGCGACATAGCCCCACCACAACAATCCATGAGACTCAACACGATAGCTAGAAGATCGGCATTACCTCTACGGGGCACCATCCTGGCAGTCCATGACGAGCCTTCTGTCCATGATGAGTAGGCAGCCATGTAGTAGCAAGCCCAATCCCATGCCACCTTGCAGCAATTGACCCAGGCTCATGCCACAAGGTAGCCAGCCCAGCGCGAAGCAGCTTAAATCGATGCGTCCCAGCAAACCCAGAAGCTACAGGGCCAAGGTAGAAGTGCCCAATGCCAGTTTAGCCTACACGGGCCCATGCCCATGGTGAACCAGCCCGAGTCGCCTAAGAAGTAGCTAGAGCCGCGACTCAGCATGAGCCCAGTGCGCTCTAAACCCAATGCGAGCCCAATGCACCTTTGACCCAAGGCCAAACAAGCTAGACCACACTGCACCCACGCGCCCCGCACGTGGCTCGGCCCACTTCCGTGGCCCAACCGCTCACGTTGTCCACCTAGCGATCTCAACTAGTACAAGTTGATCGATATGATATTTATTAAAATCCCTCTCATCACTCCATTATTGATTTTATTCAAAAGGTAACTCCCAAAACTTCCTATTTAATTTAGGAATAATTGCCATGTTAGTTGCAAGATATTATTTCACATAATATCTTGCAATTATTGACACAATTACACTATATATGGTCGGCCACACTCCTATAAATACCTTTCTTATCACACTAAAATGCTAACCTATTTGCTACCCACAAACTCCTAAATACATTCCCTTTAGAATTCTAACTTTGGCATCGGATATTCTTCAGGCAAAGCCCCCCTCCAATTCATCATGGGCGCGTGAGGCTATTGGCCTTAATCAAATATGTTATTATTTTGCAGGTGCATTTTCGTCAAAGAAAGAGATGACGGAAATTTGCATCCACAACATATACACTATAGCTATTGTATTTTATAGTAAGTTTGTGACAACCTGTCCCAAAATATAATATATTTTATCCTCGATAGCGTGGAATGACTATTTTACCCTTGAGCGTTGGGTTGTGAATGTATTATTAGGCTAAGAAAATGGGCTAATTATTTTCATTTCCTACTTCTTTGGACCCAATTGAAACTTGGGATTGTTTTGGATGAATCTTAGCCTACAATTGGTAGCCCAATTAGGGCTTAAGGATTTTATATGGATACCCAATTCGGACACACACACGTATAGACTTCTCTCTCTCCCTTTCTCGAGTCTTCCTCGTCCGTACAATCCGTACGTCCAATCTCTCTACCAGCTTCATCTCTACAGATCGAGCTAGTAGAGGTTGTTTTTGGAACTCCTTGCAAGTCTTGGAGTCGAGCCATGCCTTTGGTTCAAGGAAAAGACTAGTAAAACTCGAGATGCCAGAGCTCCGGCAAGGAGTGGAATTTTCTTCTGTGTGATTGAGAAGATATTAGCTGGATTTAAGACTTTAGAAGGTAAGAATTCATCTTCTCTAGCATGTTAGGCTAGTTTTGGTTAAGTTTGGACGTGTGAGCTTGGTTGTGGGATTGCATCAATAACCGGTTTTTCAAGGATTTTTCCAGCCATTTTCCATTAGGTTTATGACGTAAAAGTGGTAAGAACTAGTTCTACTCGTTTAGAGCTTTATTTTGGTACAAATTTCATGAAATTTGATTGAGAAATGGTGAAGATATTCAAGTTTTAAGTTTTTCCAGAAATCAATGAGTGCAGTGGTGGCCGTCGCCGGAATCCGGCAAACCATCGGAGAAGAAGGAGAATATTCCGTCAATTTTGACGGAATATGCTAACGGCGTCAGGTAAAATTAACGGTATATGCTGTTATTTAACAGAATATTCCTTAACGCCGTTAGGGAATCTGTAAGTGTGCCAGGCACGTGGGAACTTAGAAAATTATTCTAAAAATATGGGGATGTTCGTGGGGTTGATTAGGCCAATTAAGCAACATATGAGAAGTTATTACCTAATTTTGGTTATGTGCTTAAAATAACGTTAAAATAGTTGTTTCACATATAGGTGAGACATTTCTAGAGGACAAGCGCAGTCAGGCGAGGCTTGGGGGTTACGACCTTGTCATATATCAGTGAGTGGGCTTTTGGTTTTCAGTATATATATATGCTTGGTATTTTTCCCGGAAACTCAGTTAAATGGACTTATGTTTTGAAATGCCATGCCAAATATTTTATACTTAGAATATGCATTTAGTAGTTGCACATATTTATGTTTGACGTTGCAGAAGCTCAGGTAAGTGCTAGGTGAGTTTATAGATTATGGATGTGAGTTGCATGATTATGTTGAGATGTATTATAGCTCATAAACCTACACCCTGGTCATAGTGCTCCCCGCCGTGATTAGGGCACAGTCCTTCACGTGATGTTCACTTCCTGCACCATACGCTCACCTTGAATCCAAGTTAGGAGCACTGTCCTGTGGTACATACCACTATAAGTGGTTCTGACTCATAGGTGACCCGCGATTATTCGCACAGTCTTCACGTGATCGTAGCTCTTGAGTGTATTTATTTACACCCAGTTTTGTCGTACAGACCACTTCAGGTGGTTCCGACTCGTGTGCAGGCATACTTGTTGAGCTATTGGTTAAGCCGTACATGTCATATTAGGTGACCCCGGCTAGATGGATGAGCTATAGATTCAGCCGTACATGTTATATTAAGTGACTCCGGTTGACATATCATTTGCATTGATTTATATCACTTGGCTTACATATTTTATGCTGAGATATTTGACATGGCATATATGTGGATTTTGCTATTCCGAGCATGGTTTTGATGTACGTATGTATTCTATTTTCTAGGAAATTATACAGGTTTTACAGCGAGGGGTTATTACTTTTGATAAGTGAAATGGTTTTGAAAAGCTTTGTTTTTGCTCACTGACGCTTTTTGTTTTGCACCCTTCCAGGTTTTAGGTAGGAGTGCTTGTTGGCGGCTTACGAGGAATTGACGGCGGTTCTGACATATTATCATTAATGTAGGACCATGTCTAATATAGTATAATTAGTACTTGTACTGTTGGACTGCACTTTGGCTACCTATGCTCTGATTATTGTGTAACCACACTTAAATATCGGGATTGCACTTTTATTTGGTTAGTGTAAATTAGTTAGCTTGGTTCTTAGTTATTCACATTTCTTTATATCATTATCATTTTCGCACTGCGCACATGACTACGTCACCTTCACGTGACGGCCAGCACGCCTTGATTTTGGTCGGGGTGTGTCAAAGTTTTTTTTTAGTAGTTTAAAAAATAAAAATCATCAAAATAACTTTTTTTCTTCACGTGTCAAAATGAGTTACCCGCGTGTCACCCTTGTGTAAACCTGTTAAGGACCCGTTATTAATGTGTGACCTGATAACGACCCGATTAGTTATCATGTTGATTTGAAACTCGTTATTTTTGTGTCGTGTTAACGAGTTATGTAAGAAATTATCAAGTCTACTTTCACCCTCTCATTCTATTTCATTTGGCTTTTTCTTTCTCATTGGTTATAAAATTGTTTGAAAACTTTGCATTGAGAACTTGGAATATATTGTGGTAGGGTGGGTAACTGTTTGTACTCTTCTCATGACATGTATTTTGGGATTTGCCTTAATAATTTTCTTTGGGACTGTAAAGGATTTTTCCCGTTACTCGGGAAAAAGTCATAAAATTTGTTTAATCGTTCATAACGAGTTTGATGTAAAATAATGCAGGAGATGACTTACAAGAGTAGTGATTTTCGCTTTCATTTTTTTTTTTCTTTATGCGTCTTTTTATTTTTTTCGGTCGTTCGATTAAATAAATCAAAAGAAAATCAATAGAGATGAACAAGTTAAGGAATACATAAAGGAAATAAAATGAGAACATGAAAATTACTATAATAAACTAAAACCTTGAATATTTATATGTGAAAATATCTAAATCTGCCTTTTACAAGAATTTTTCTAATATCTTATATACCGAGTGAAGGGGTGGGTTCTTTAGGCTTGTTTAAAAGAAGAAACGTCATCGATATTGTTTTGAAATTACCGATCAAAAAGAGACGGACGATGACTTTGTTCCTTGCTGTACACCAAAACATATAACTTAGTTTATGCAACGAGTTTGTAACTCGAATAGTTAAGAGCATTTATTTTTGCATTTTAGATCTTGAATTTGAATCCCCTCTACAATATTGATTGTTCTAACGTATCCTCAATAGTCATGTAGGACCATTTTCCATTGTTACATGTCGGTTAGGACAAAATTCAACACTAAGATTCATACTAGTTTTGGTTCGAATAAACTCAAAAAAGGTTTTCTTTATTTGTTTTCCTATTTTTAGTTTCTCTGTATCTTTCTGTCTCTTTCAACTAAAATTATATTTTTAATTATTATCAAAAGATCATTTCATCATTTTTTTAAATTACAGTTTGATACGTGTACAAATAATTCCTACAAAAACGTCAAATTTTGATTTGCAGAAAATGCACCATAAGTTTTCTTGCAAAATAACTATAAGTTATACATTGCATTTTCCGTTTTTAGATGGAGAAATAGATGAATGAATAAAGGTGTACACCCAATGTTTTTAGGAACTTTAACGAAAAGCTCATGGTACTGTTCATTTTAATGAAAAACCACATTTTTACACTAAAATGTTAATCTTGGTACTATTCACTTTACCTTTTATTTTGTTTTTATTGTTAAAACTCAAAAATTTCAAACTATTTTCATTAATTTTCTTATGGTTTTATGATAGTAGAAATGCAATTATGAATAGGTGTACCGAAGTTTTTGCAGAGCAGGTGGTAACTTTAGCACCAACTGGTGGCTGTAGCCTGTAGGATCGGAATATACAAATTCACGCAAATTGTGGTCATTCCCCAAGAGTGAGATTAGGTATGAGCTCTATTTTTTCATACAACAAGTAGTTACAGTTTTTGTGGACCCCACTTCTCAATTCTCCCATGCAAACCGCCATCCCAAACTAACCATTCCTACTTTTTTTTTTTTTTTTAACCGTATTATATACGCTAAGGGATTGTAGCCTCATAATCGGTTAGCATGATGGGGTTTAAATTTGTTTTTATCGAAAATCGAATTTAAGTCCTCTCATTTATAAGTGAAGATGAATATCACTATACCGTAGTACAAAATGACAACCATTCCTACCTTTTAACAAGAATGAAATTATTTCTTTTAATAGTTTAACTAACTAATAATTAGCCTTAATAGTTAAGATTTATGGAAAGGGATCCTCTCTGAATCCCTTTCACCAAATTCTCTCAATCAATCAATCAATTTGGATCCTTGAAATTTGATCCAACAATTATAGTTATTATAACTTTTAAAAGGTTCCCCTGTTTGTAGCTGTTGAATCAAATTTCAAGGGTCCGAATTGATTGATTGAGAAGATTTGGTGGAAGGGATCCAGAGGATCCCTTTCCAAGATTTAAATCCTCTCTTTTATAAAGGAGGAGAAATATTTTAGTGTGCCGAAAACACGGTTCAGTACAATGTGTGTCATAATACAATTGTTTAGAATTTTTTTCAAGTTTCTAACCAATTATATTATTATACTTTGTGTACCAGATTGTGTTTCTGGTACACTAAAAAATCCCTCATAAAAACTTACATGTCATGGTTACATTTTTAGTGTGACGTTCTGTGCCAATAATACAATTTATAAATTTCTCTCTGCATGATATTGTATTTTTAATACGGATCAACATAATACTATTATTGCATGTAAGTTTACTCTCTCTGTCTTCTATATATATATATATATATATATAATCTAACTAATTCCATAATAATGAAACTGAAAGATGGACAAGATTGTGCAAATTACAAAATATTAAGGTTGAGCATGGCTAGTCGGCTACCTTATGAGAGCTAATTAAGGTCCTTTAGTTTTGTTTAGGATAATGCTAGGAAAACTAAATTTCTAAACTGAATTTTGTAACTGTTAATGATTGGATTATTATTTTAGTGTTGATTAACGTGCTTATTTTCTATTGGTAACACGTTATTTAGTTTAAAAATTTAATCTCTCTATCATTATCCTTTTGTTTAGGACGTACACGCATGTCCTAATTGAGGAAAGGAAGTATATAAAACGACACAACTAACTTGCCTCCTACAAAGAGTACAGTTTGGTGCCTGTAAAATTGGCTTTGGACATTAAATTATTAACTTATCTCAATTTGCCTCCCACAAAGAGTACCACAAGCTTTGGAAACTATAATTATTATAACATATGGCAGTTTTATTACTAGTACGACTACATTAGCCAAAGAGTGATCAGTGAAGAGTGATGGGTTAAAAGTTTTATTTCCAAATTCTGCACTAAGCTAAAGCATACTCCAGCCCAAGTGTGATATTTGAGTATGCAGACTATTGGCTTGACACATGGATATAACCTGCTCTGATAAGTCTCAAGATCATTTTAACAATTAGATATAACATTTTGCTTGTTGGCTTGGAATTCACTCTCTCAAGAGTAAAAATGCAAACTGAAAAGCACATTTGGATTGAGTGATTCAAATTTAGGAATTCAGGTAACATAATGAGATAAATTGTTTGTTTAGACTGTCAATCTTTGCTACAATTTGGAGAAGAAAGAAATGAATGAAACAAACGGATTTGAAATTATTCTTTGCATATAGTAATTTCAAACAAATTCATTGAAAAGGCACTCCATATAACTAATTCTAGCAAAGACATCTTGCTAGTTCTTTCAAACACATGGGTAGAACAATCATTTTGATGGGTAGAATTGAATTTTATTTATTATAAAAAGGCAATATCTTTGTTTTTAAAGAACATCCATAGTGACGTTAAACTTTTATTACCAATTTCATTAGTTCAACGAGAAGAGTACCGCCTTCACATCACATTATTGAAATTAAAATTTAGAAGAAAAATTGACAGCAAATAGAGTATTCAAAATCTTTAAAAATCAAAAGAGATTTGAAAACTTCTTGTCATTTTTTCAAATTATTAAAAGGCGTGAACAGTTGAACCAGCATGGATAAGGTCATGGACTCATACGTAATGTACTGGCTCTGAAAGGGGAGACTGAGTCATTCCCTGCCCTTTAACGTTTACCTTGGCGGTTTACCCTGTACTATTCTTAGCCAAACATACCCTCCAACTTTAACAGGTTTTGCATGTGCTATTCTGGTAATTCTGCTATACTTGTCGTCGTTCTTTTTACTTCCCTTTTTTTTTTCTTTTTTTTTTTTCTTTTTTTTTTATTTTTATTTTTTTTTTATAGTTCCTCCTCCTTTTATAAGGGTCAAATGTTAGGAATAGGATTATCTTTCCTCTTTTTTCTCCTTCTCTTAAGGCACATTAACATCATATATTAATTTTATATAAAAAGACAAAGACAAAATAAAAAATGCGAGAGAATGAGATAAAAGAGGATGGAAAGAGAAGAAGAGATAATTTTAATCCCAAATGTTATACTAGTCTGCAAAGGCTAAAGCCCCTGTGTATGTACGGAGCAGAAGATTAAAAGTAATAATCAATTGCTTTTTTATTTTTTATTTTTTATTTCCAAATAAGATAATTCTAGAAGCGCAAGTGATTGAAAAAGTTTTCTGTTAAAAAATGTTAAATACACTTTACACTCTAAGATTTTAACATCATTTATGTTGGAATCAAATTTGCACATACCCGTCAATGGAGGCCAAATTCATTACGATTGTCCATCATTTCCGATGAGGAGAGAATGGGGTTGATGGGTGGGGGTGTGTGGTTGAATCCAAATTGGATTGCCTACTTATCTCTAGGAAGGAGAATTAAACCACGGGTGTAGTTCTAAGAAACAATGGTGTGATGTGCAAAACATCATGAACCATTCTTGACGAATAGTCTATGGTAGGGCGTTTTAGGAGATGAGTTCTTCATGGACATGTGTACACATCGATGGTGACGTGTATGTAGGATGATCCTATATCAGGCTTAAAGAGAATATAAGAGAGTTGTATCTTCTACTGTGATTGATTAGAGAATCCAGAATCAAGTCCCTTGATAAATACCCAGGCTAGAGTATTTATAGATCTTGAGAGTCTTTGTAGGGAAGTAATCTCCATTAAATCGGGAGATTATCTAGGAGATATCAATTCTCCTTTGATTATGATTTAATTGCCTAATTCTCATTATATTCTAATTTGACTTGAGTTAGGGTTTCCTTACTTGGGAGACAATTAATATCTTTAATAGGCCATAAGCCTAGCCTGCCAGACTAAGGATATCTAACTACTCTCCAGGGGCAATAGGCGTTCCAGCCATTCTTGCCACCCGAGGTGCCATCTGTCATGGCCCCAGAAAATCATGGCCCAAAATTTGTAAAAATAAGTCACCAAGTTTTAGTTTTGGCATATTACACCACGTCCACCTCCCTATGTACTCTACAGATGACCACCTCTTCAGGTGCTCTACAGACAACCACCTTGCAGGTGCTCTACAAACGACCACCTCCCCAGGTACTTTGCTAATAACCACCTTCCCAAGTGCTCTACAGACGACAACATCCCCAAGTGCTCTACAGACGACCACATTTTAGAGCGCTCTACGAATAGACACCATTGAATGAAGATCCATTGACCAAGACTAGATATTTGTTCGGAAGGTAGCATTGGTCTATATAAACGAAAGAGGATTAAGAAGAAGGAGGTCTAATGGGATGGGGAAAACCTTATAAAGGAAAAGAGGATGAAGAAGAAGGAGGTCTAATGGAATGGGGAAAACTTACTATTCTTGGGTTTTCCACATGCCAAATAAAAGCTTTGAGCCATTTGATGTAACATTTGTAAACTCACACAAATATATATACAGACTACAGTGGATGTAGTCCTGTCTATAGGTGATCCCTATATATTTTTGTGTTCATCCTACTATTAATCTTGATCATATCTTCTAAGTTAACTATGATTGATGATCACTAACCCGCGACCATCTAAAGTTGACCTCTTAATTTTGAGTGTTGATGGTTGTGGCATACACTAAGCTGACATTTTAATATTTTATGCAGAAGTTAACTGCCAATTTCATAAAAGGTTAAAATAGTAAAGTACTAAACATTGAAATTAGTAGTCAAAGAGTGCTTAAAATGTGAGCCAAGTCTATGGCACACCAACACTTAATGTCTAATTAGACGGTGATTGACAGAGAGGTTAAATATGTGTCTCCTAAAGATATAAAATGAGATGTAAATATAGTTTTTAATTCTCAAAATTGCATCTCACAATAGAAGATGGTGATGTTTTCTTTACTATGAAAGCTAAAGTTAAATAAGGGATCCATGAAAACGAAATAAAAATTCTTCCCAATGTTCTTGGTTAAATGCTAAACGGTTGGAATAGTAAGTTTGGGCTGACGGTTCGCATGGAAGAGAATAGAGGTGGGGTTCTTCACGCAATCGGTAATTACAATTTGTATAAAAAACACAGCTCCTACCTAAACTCTCTCCTTAAAGACTAACCACAATTTGCGTGAACCTTGCATAAACTTTGGTACATTATCTAAATTCTTCAATAATAAAAAGGAAGTGAATCTCACACACAATTTTTTTAATTTCTTACACACCCGTCTTTAATTCTAGTCATCGAGCTGATTAAATTAAACAAAAGCAACAAACATGATTGAACAGATGCTTATAAAAGGCTAAAAATGGTGTATGTTTATCATTTGTCTAACAATAATTGGGTTACACCTTATTATGTCTCTTTGCCCGTCAAAACACTGATAAAATTTTCAAAGAATGTATAGCTTAAGCCTTAAGTAGTTAAGAATTATTCACCTTTGCACCCAAAATTTTATGTTCGATCTCTTCCTCCCTCTCCGTCGTCACTTGTATAAATGAAAATACTAATCAAATCAAATATTAACGTTGTCATAATCTTTTTTTTTAGGTATCATAAAATGAAGAAAGAGAAAAGGATGCAAAGAAACAAAGGGAAATTAAAAAGGAAGAAAGAAACCTTTTTCAAGTGGCATAAAGTTTCTTGAGGCCAAAACAGAGGGAGACAATGGTTTGCTTGGGTCTCACGGCTCTAACTTTTGTCTTAAACGAGTAAAAAAGTGAATGTGATCATTTATAATTATTCAAGATTTTTTTTAACAATAACAAGCAAATAACGAAGAAGCCATGAAGTCTATAAAAATTCTTATCTCTTGCGGGAAAAAATGACTACCTAGTGTTTTTCTACTTCACTAGAAAATTACGAAATTTTCATTCGTTTTGTATGAAATTTATTTTTTGATAAAAGTTAATCGGGAAAATCCTTGCAAACCCAATTTTATTTCTCTCGTTAATTACAAGATTTAAATATAAATACATAACAATGAACAGAAAAATAAGCAATTAGGGAGAATGAGGAATTGGTAGTTTGCCCTTTCTATTGCACTCGATTTTCAATTTCTTATTCTTATAATAACTAGTATATCTTTTTATTTATAAATAAAAAATTTATGTTCGAAGTTTGTAGATCACAAGTTTGATATCAATTTATATTCATTCTATTTAATATAAATATATAGCTTTATTAAAACAATTTTGTGGTGTTAAAAAAGAAGGAAAAAAAAGTTAGAGTGAAAGTGCAAAATGGGCAGGCAGAATCAAGAATTTCAGAGTAAGGAGATTGTGAATGGGCCCCACCGATGAGAATCTCAGTAACAAACTCCCAGCTCTGCTGCTGCCCTGGCAGATTGGAAAATCTCGGAGAGAGAGAGAGAGCAAATTAAAGATACAATTCTCTCTCACCTCCACAGATATCTTATTTGCAGTTTCAGTCCATAATAGGCTGAAGGCAAAGGGAAGCAGAGTTTTGGTCCAAAAATGTATCAAGACACAGTAAGCTGCAACTTTGACCCAAACCTTCTTCCCCCACCACCGCCGCCGCCGCCGCCACAACAACCGCAAGGTCTGATGGAAGGGCTTTCTTTTCATCACCATGACCAAAATCATCATTCCTCCATGGAGATGGAGCTCCAGAACGAACTTGGGTTCAATGTCGATAACCCATTCAACACCACCACTGACCATGACACCAACATCAACAATTCCCATTTGGTGTCCTTTGATCACCCAACAAATTGGGACAACGACATTCACGGAGTCCATGATCAGATGCAGCAACAATTCCCAGATGGTACTACTTCTCCTACTTCTACTCCATACCCACAACCGCCTGACCTTCTCAACCTTTTCACCTTACCCAGATGCTCCCCCTCCTCTCTTCTTCAAAACTCATCCATCACCTTCACAAACACGCTCCCAAAAACCTCGACCTCTTTTGGGTTCCTCGGTGACCTGCCCACCGCGGTTGACACCCCACTGGGGACGGCTTCTTCCGTTCTCTATGACCCACTTTTGCATTTGAACCTGCCTCCACAGCCACCAATGTTCAGGGAACTGCTTCAGTCTTTGCCACATGGGTACACGTTGCCTGGCTCCGGAAATGGGTCTTTGTTCAGTAGCGGTGGCGATGAGAGGGAAGGGAGCGGAGGAGGGATTTACCCAGATCATGGCACTATTAATGGGTCTATATTTGAGAATGGAGTGATGGAGTTCTCCAGAGAAATGGGTTCTATTGGAAGGGGAAGAAATCTCAAAGGGTCCAAACACCTTGCCATTGATCGCGGTCGGAGACAGCAGTTGAATGACAAGTTCTTTACCTTGAGGAGTTTGATTCCCAACCCCACCAAGGTTTAATCATAAAATTCACAATTCCAAATCCCCTTCCAATTTTGATTTTAATGTGCCAGTTTTGTTTTTAATTTTCCAATTTTTGCCTCTGCTTTTCTGGCTTGGTTAATTTAATCTTGCCTAACATTTGTTGCTTGGGATACAAGAATGATAGAGCATCAATTGTGGGAGATGCGATTGGTTACATAAACGAGCTTCTGAGGACAGTGGACGAGCTCAAATTGTTGGTGGAGAAGAAAAGGCGTGGGAGAGAGAGGAGCAAGAGGCACAAGACTGAACAAGATGGTGGTGCCGGAGATGATGAGAACTGTAATGTGAAGTTTGAGCCTCGTGACCAGTCCTACAACAACGGCTCTCTGAGGAGCTCGTGGCTGCAAAGGAAATCCAAAGACACCGAGGTCGATATCCGCATTATCCACGACGAGGTTACCATCAAACTGGTGCAGAGGAAGAAGATCAACCTGTTGCTGTCTGTGTCCAGGCTTCTTGATGAGCTGCAGCTTGATCTTCATCATGTTGCTGGTGGCCACATTGGCAATTCCTACAGCTTCTTGTTCAATACCAAGGTTAGCTTTTTTCACTAGTCTGCCATTAGTCTCACTTTTTTCTCTTTTGACAAAACGATATTCTAAACTCGTCTAATATACGAGAAGGAGAAATCAAATTTGTGTGCAATGAGGCGAATACACTTGACCAACTGTGTCCTAATTCACTTAGTTTCGTTTTATTAATGGGGGGTTTGGTTTTAATTTTGCAGATGTATGAAGGGTCTTGTTTGTATGCAAGTGCTATTGCTGGCAAGTTCATTGAGGTTCTGGACAGACAATATTCAGCAGTTCCACCTACCAGCAGTTATTAGGAACGCATCTGATGGTCATTGAATTAATATTAAGTCTTCTAAATAGTATCATTTTCTTGAGTTGGTTTTACTATATGATTCTGAATACTTTAAATGCAATCCAATATATAAATAGTATCATTCCAATTGTTTGGAGATGATTTCTAAATTATATTAATTTCATATAAGCTATTTACTAGCTAGTTCAGTTGAATTACGATTAAAACTAATTTGATTACTAAATTGTCAATGTTTCAAACAGATTATTTTGGTTTAAAGTTGAATATAAACTTGATATTCAGGCCTTATTAGGGGTAGAGGATTGAATTGGAAAGAATAAATCATTATTAGTCTTTGAATAGATGTGAATGAATAATACATTACAAGGACGAATTCCTTACATGCTAACTCAAAAAGTTAAGGTTTTATCATAAAACTAATTACCAATATGAGGAGTAGTCAAATTACTTATAAAATCACGCAATGTCCTTATTTTCTTTGATGTGGGATTGATACTCTCAAGACGTCCTCTCAAGTGTGGCAAATTTTCAAGCCTAACATGTGAACAACACAAATGGATTGATGTGGAGTACGTGTAGCCATTAGGCTTCACACATGAGTCTACAACCTGCTATGATATGATGAAGAAAGTTGAGATTCCACCATAATTCCAATTGGCAATATAAAAAGTAGCTCAATTACTTATAAACATATGCAAGGTTCCTTTTTTCCTCAACGTGAGATTGATACACTCAACACAAACAATACATTACAAGCAACTAGTTTGATGATATAGCAAATGTTACAAGTATCAACTGTTTACATACTAATGTATTTACTTGTACATAGTTTTCAGTAGTTTCTTTTTTGGTCTAATTAATATGGCTCGTTTGGGAATATACTTTCAAATTGGTTGAAAGCGCTTTTAGTTAAAGTATTTTTTATTTCCAAAAGTACTTAGAATGCTTTCTGTAAGAATCACCAGTTATGTGCTAAACAAAAATTGCATGAAAAATATATTTCGTGTTATCAATGGAATCAAACTAGAAAAGCCTTCTAATCAAACATTTTAACAAAGTGTTTGATGTGCATTCAACTAAAATGACATTGTACAATTTAGACCGGCACACATTTGTATCTCCCCATCAGGACACAAAAGATGGAAAGGGATCCTCTCCGGATCCCTTCCACAAAATTCACCCAATCAATGAATCCGGACTCTTGAAATTTGATCAAATGGCTAAAAACAGGGGACATCTTTAAAAGTTATAATAACTTTAGTTGTTGGATCAAAGTTCAAGGGTTCAGATTCATTGATTGGGTGGATTTAGTGGAAGAGATTTGGAGAGGATCCATTTCCACAAAAGATGAAAATGGAAATATCATTGCATCAATTAAAAAAAGAGTAAATTGTAGCAATGGTCCCTCAATTTTAACGCAATTAGAGCAATGATCTCTTAACTAAAATTCTATTACCATTGGTCCCTCAACTCATCAAAACGTGCAGTTATGACCCTTTTTGTCAACTCCGTTAGAACTTCTATCATAATGGTCCCTGCACAACATTGACGACCTCGTTGATGCTGCTGACTACTCTCTCTCCCTCTTGAGGAAGGGGGAATTACCCAAGTACATTCAATGAGTAAGTTTCTGTTTCTTGTGGATTTTCACCCGAATTGGAGCTTGACCCACTTGGGATTTGGTGTCCAATTGTTGAATTCAATTGAGTTTTTGGGGAATGGTTATCATTCGATGCATTTAATTAATAGAAGAAATTGATTGCTTTCTGCATTTTGTTGGAAGTTTTTATGCGCTTTCAGTGATTGATTTACTTATGTGATCTCAGTTAGTTTTAGTATTGCAATTGTCCACGTTAAATGATATTTGGTTATTTGGAAAGTCGGTATTTCGGGTTTTAGTTTTGAAGTCGATTAATTAGTGAAATGTATTATCTTTTGTGGTGGGTTAAGGCAGGAGAAAAGAGTGAGGTTTTAGAGATTAGTATATAAAATTCATTGATTACTTCTTAAACTGGGATAAAAATCTTTGTCCGTGCTGCAGACTGCAGAATGTGTAGTTGGTATCTGATGCCGGTATCAGTATACATAGTTAGGGGTGTATAGATTTGGTATTTGGCTAACATATCCCAAAAGCATCAAATTCTTCCCTGCATATGATTTATGGAAGTTGGCATCTTCCAAGTTCTATTGTCAATGTTTGGTTTTGCATGTCTAGTTCTGGTTTTGTGTTTTTCTTTTGTGGTTTTATCTGAATACCGTTAGCACTTGGACTAGGAAGACTTGGAAAGAGACTCTAGGAAAAGACTTGAACTACTTGGATCTAACGGAAGACATGGTGCAAAACCGAGCACAGTGACGTTCTAAGATTCATATAGCTGACCCCACTTAGTAGGATAAGGCTTTGTTGTTGTTGTTCAATCAAATGCTTATGTTGTCACAAATTGTGAACAGCTCGACGGTCCACATCATTGTTTGAACTCTATGGTGATCTCTAGCTATCAAACTCTACATTAATAATATAATTTGATGTACTAATCATACTTGGAAAGCAGTACCTTTATAGTGATTTCGTACACCTCTAGCTATAAATAGTGGGAGGATCGACCTATGTGAGTTTGTTACATATAGTTTAAGTTGCAAGTTAACGAGTCTTATAATTGATTAACAAATGTGGTATAGCTGGAATTTTTACAGTATTAAATCATTAGAGAAAATGACATAAACCATCACATCCTTTCTTGCTTGATGTCATACTTGAAGTTGAAGGCGTTGATGCTACTGTAAAAACCATCGTCCAAGTCATCAGTAACATGCACTTGATCGTTGTTACCAGTGTCGCGACGGGAGTAGGAGAAGGGAACATCACATGAAGCCTTGGCGGCCAGCAGCCTCACCTTCACCACACTCATTGCCGGCACACCAACCATGCAAACAGTCTCCACTTGAGTTTCGGATGTCTCAGTTTCTCCCCACTGGACCTCTCCTTTAAACTCACCCCCTGAAATCTCAAACTTCATCGCTCCGTTGTCACCTCCCGTGATTTGTGGAACGCCATCGGCTTCAACGTTGGTTTTGGGCTTAATCGAGTAAACTCTACTGATATCATTCCAACTGCAAACATTCGACTTCTTGTAGAGCAACTTGAGTATTACGTTTGTGGTTTCTTGGGTGAAGTTGACGGCTTCTCCGGCGGCAATTACCGTGTCATTTTGGTAATTGTAGATCCGGGCATGGGCGAGGCGGTAACTGACATTGTAGATGGTCCTTGACTTAACAGGTTCTTCAACATGGAGGTGTGCATAAACGGAGAGATTAGAGACGTTGGCGCACATACCAGTAATATCAGTAATCCCGCTTGTGTGTCTCTTGCAGTACTTGTTGTTCCCTACGTTCATGAGAGCTATGGCTTTGTCATAAAGCTTGAACGCCCGATACAATGTGTCTTTGTAGTTTTTGACTCGGGTGGTCGGGTTAAACGCGTCCGGCCAAATCCACTCGTCTTTGGCGAGTCTCCAGTATCTTCCGAAGAAACTGTTTTTTAATTGTAAGGTTCCGTCGGGGTTTCTGAAGATCTCATTCGCCGCAACCGGATCACATGCGTCATGACCATCAAATTGGAGATACGGCCCATCTTCTTCGTCGCCTCTGTTGTGCATATCGTTGTCGTCGACCATATTGGCTGTGAGGTAGTTACCATCGTCTCCCTTGAACACCACATGTTTCGGCAATATCACCAGTGATTCCCAATTGACGACAGTGCACACATCGTGCGACTCTGCATTGTTAGGATCGTCTGCTGCGGTTGAACCTCCATAAAGTACTAAGGCGTCGGAGCTGCTGTGTAACGCAGCGTAACATCCGAGATGGACATGCCGAAATTGGACCACCTGACTATCAATATCATCACCATTACTATTATTTTTATTTTTATTATTACTGTTATTATTATTATCATTACTATTATCATCGTCCTTGTCCACCGGATCTACGTAGACCGGCTCGAACAAGGTACATAAGGGCTTTGATTTGTCTTCCTCGGGTTCGTCAGCCCCTGCAACAATCAAAACCTGGTTATCGAACCTATGCGTTCCCGTCACGCTAACCCAATATTTATTGTTGTAACAACATCTAATGTGGACTAGTCCCTTATTCCCTCCATTCTTTGCCGTCTCCACTTCGTACTTTGCGTAATGGCTGCCGGCCTCCTCTTCGGAGAATTTGAGAAACCCAGCTGGTGCGTTCTCCTCTCCATCATCTTTTATGTAGCGCAAGAATTTTCTGTTGTGGTTTGATTTCACGACCACAAACCTTGGCAATGTCATTCGATCTGATTTAATTATCTCCCTTTCAGTGTATATTGCAATAGATGTCTAGTTCGCAACATGCTTGTGATATATATATATATATATATATATATATATATAGGTTTTTTTCACTAAAATTAGTCACCATGAATATTGCACTCATCCCACACCGTGAATTTCAAGAGCTTATTGCTTCATGCATGCATGGCATGGTACGTAGTGGTGTCCCATATTGATCGACGCTTGTATTGGGCTTTCTTGTATATATAGAGAAAATTTTGCATGAATGGTAAGGCTTCTTCCAGGTGGCTGTCTCAAAGCCAAGCCTGAGATTTTTTTGAAATTTTTATGTTGTTAAAATTATAGGCAAAGTCTGCTTCCAGTTGTTTGTTTCATTAAGAACTTCATGCTCGTCCTCCCATGACAAAGTAGTGGCTGGAGGGTTTGGAGGAGTGTTGGAATTGGGAGGTAGTTTAGACTAGCAGGCTAGGCTATAGATACAACTATTTTTAGACATGAATTTAGACTTCCAAAGTAAGATCGGCTGGAGGTGTGGAAACGGGTTGAATTATTTCAATTTACAAAAGACTAAAAAAAACTTTTTATTCTATTTGGATATTTTTTGTTGCAAAGTATAAAGGAATGTATTTTTTTTTATTTAATTAGGTATTTGATTTTTGTTTTGTTTTGTTTTGTTTTTTAACAAACGATAGCGTTAGAGAGTAAAAGGTTAAATGTTTGAGAGAGGGGGATCGAACCCGCACAAAAGGTTCATAAGCATTAAGCGCCATCTGCAATTAAGAATTCGATTTGATCTGGATATAGGTTTCCTTGTCTTGTGGACAAAGGTTTGATTTGATTTATTTCCTGTTGTTGCTACTTTGTAATCTTATAAAAACGTCCTTATGAAGAAAAATAAAGTATTCAAGTTTGTGAGATTATTTAAGAATACTAACTTTATCCTACACTCTTTATTTTCAACTTTTAAACTGTCACTTAGTACTACAGTTTAGTTGTATTCATTTGCACTTGTGAGTGTGAGGCTTACCTGACTCCTCTACTCCTTAGTGTGGATATCATTTATTCAAAAAAAAGAAAACATTTTAAATCTAACTTAATTCTTTAAGTAAAATTCAAGTTCGTGGCATTAGCAAGTTAATTGTTTATACGATTGAGTTAATGAAATAGAAGAAAATGAGAAACGAAGAATGATCACAAGATGTAAGTGAGTCATAATAGATTGTTAAGGTAAAGTATGACTTTGTGCAAAGTAAAAGTGGCATAACTAAAAATCAGAAAATGATAAACACATGCCTTTTTTAATTTTTCACACACTTATATTTAATTTGGCGGTTGTTGTTTCTTTTTGATTTTTCAATCCGACGACAAAAGTTGATTTATTGTCACATCACGGCCCGGGCCCCCACCACATCCCGAGCTCGACTCTACCGTAGCACGATATTGTCCGTTTTAGACCCCGATCACGCATTCACGGTTTTGTTTTTGGGAACTCACATGTGAACTTCACGGTGGGTCACCCATCATGGGAATGCTCTGGCCTCTTTCTCGCTTAACTTTGGAGTTCTTACAGAACCTGAAGCTAGTAAGCTCCCAAAAGGCCTCGTGTTAGGTAGAGATGAGAATATACATATAAGGCATAGAAGATCCACTCCCCTAGGCGATGTGGGATGTTACAATCCACCCCCCCTTAGAGCACTTCCACCGGGGGTGGGATGGGTAGGCACACAACCAAAAAATGGCTCGGCACCTAGGGAAGTTTCTCCAGCCCACGGGATTGCCTAGCACCCAGCCCAAGCTGGTCTCTAGGCCAACCCAAAATTGACAGACGTTGGGATCGGCCTACATGACGTCAGGTTGAAGTCATGATCTGAAATCGGTGATGACGAACTCCATCTCCGGTGAGGAAGACGGCTGGACGATGCTACCTTCGAGGATGAGGCCACCAACCCTGAACTTGCTATTGAGGATGAGTTGGTCTTGGAAGCTATTGAGGACGATGACATACAAATCCGACAATGCAGCTGAAGGTCAGGGCGGAGGTCCAAGGGCGGCAAGTTTGGAGTTGGCGAGCTCGGGCACCGATGTCGACCGGTTTGGGGTGGGTCAGACCGCAAAGGGTATTGGAGAGTGAAGGAGAGGTGGGGATTTGATGGAGGGCGGAGATGGGGGGTGGGTTGACGTACTTTGGTCTGAGGAGCATTTTTGGGGAGAAACTCAAAAATTAAAAATTAAAAATCAAATTATTAATTTTTATTATTTTATAATAAAAATTAATAATATTTTAATGAAATTGACTAGGCTATTTAGTTTTAGGGATGGATATGCATTGGCCTATTACTATTCATTTGGGTCTATCACTGTTCACTGAGTGGATTAAATGGGCTGGGTGCTGGCACAAAGTTTTTAGGGATGGAATTGCTCTTAGGGCCCCGAGATCCTCGTCAACACACTTCCGGCCAGGGATTGGCTCTGATACCAAATTGTCACATCCCGGACCGAGCCCCCACCACATCCCAGACTCGACTCCACCATAGCACGATATTGACCGCTTTGGGTCCTGACCACGCCCTCTTGGTTTTGTTTCTGGGAACTTACACGAGAACTTCCTAGTGGGTCACCCATCATGGGAATGCTCTGGCCTTTTTCTCGCTTAACTTCGGAGTTCCTACGGAACCCGAAGCCAATGAGCTCTCGAAATGCCTCGTGCTAGGTAGATATGAGAATATACATATAAGGCATAGAGGATTTACTCCCCTGAAGATGTGCGATGTTACATTTATAGCCAAAAGTTGATAAAGACATCTCTTTTTTATTTTATTTTTATTTTTTATTTTAATATTGATTTGTAGCTGCAAAAGTTTTGTTTTCGTATGTATCGATGTTTTCTAATTTTATTTTGTACCAAAATTTATATAAATTATTCGTACAGTTAAATATTTGAGTACTTTGTTTTCCGCACATATTTCTACCCATAATAGAGTGTGTAAGTTCGAATGGAATTTGATCAAACATTTTTTTTACCATTTTATTAGAGCTATGTTTAATTACCTATAATATTGGTATATTGAAATATTTGGTACATTTTGTTTCTTGATACATTTAAAATATAAAAGTACCATAAATTTTAAAAATATTTTTTTATATAACTATACATAATAGTTTAACAGATTAATGAGGTTTTCTTATGAAAGTACTAATGACTTTTTTAATGGAGGAAGTGACTATATACATATATATAGGACGGATCAGTGACACTATATTTATTACACAAGATTTGACACAGACTTTAAACCATTAGAAAATTCACTTTTAATGGTTGGGATGTAATTTGACATGTCAATTGATTAATCATTTTATCAAACAATACATATTGGAAATAAAAATTTGAACTTTCCAATTATAATTTCTCTCTTGCCTATATCATTAATTATGCATTAAATATGTTTGATTCTCTCATTTTTCCCTTTAATACGATCTGCTAGATCTCTTTCGTGTTTGTTTACAATTTTCTCTTTGTTTTTTGTTTCCTGTGTCATCTCCGAATTTCTTGCAGTCCCATGTCCTTTGAAATTCTTTAAGAACTCGTTACTATTTGATTGTACAAGTCCACCTAATTTTGTTGTGCTTAATCACCATATGTGGCTGTTTTTAGAGTTGCAGCCTAGTAATCATTTTCAGTTTTTAGAAACAAACCCATCACTTTACATGGTGGTAGCAATGGTAAGAATTGTTCTTCTTTTCTCATAGTATTGTTCAAACATACATGATATCCATTTTTTTTGTCAAAATGATAGATTTTCATTTCATTAAGTCGAATAGAGAGACTTACATCTTCCACAAGAATATTAAACAAAAAACAATCAGGAAATCAAAAACCCCATCGCAATTCACACCCCAACCCCACCACCCCCCACACCCCACCCCCCCCCCCCCACAAGTTGCCACCGCAGCCACTTCACCGAGGAGGCACACGCGAAGGAAATTGACTCGAAGAACCATATTCCTAATATAAAAAAGGATACTCCCAATCTCCGTGTCAGATTCCCTGCCATGTTTGAGGGTTTGTATAAGAATAGATGAGTCCGACTCGATGATTAAGTATAGGGGTTTGCTATCCACACATATTTTTTTACTTCTTACACACCATTTGTTAAATTTATCCTTTAATCTTCTTCAATTCATCCGATCCGATGGTCAAAAATTAAAAAGATATGTGAAAAGTAAAATAAAATGTCTGAATATCACATCCCGTATATGAGGATCGACAGAGAAGAGGAAAAAAAAGAAGGTAAGGAGACTATGTCAGAGTCAAAACACAATTAACTATTGAAGAGGAAGAACTAAAGTCATAATTAAAAAAATTTCAGATTATTGATTTCTAATGTATATTTGTTTAAACACTTAAAGAAAATGAATTGTCAAGATATCTCAACCATTCAAAGTCGGTTAATCTAATGATTTAAAATTTGTGTCAAATCTTATGTAAAAAATATAGTGTCACGGATCTGTTCGATATATATATATATATATATATATATATATATATATTGTTAATATAAAAAATAAAAAATAAAAAAGAGGTGAAACTTTCATAATACCAAAATTGCCCCTTTTCATTAGGATTTTGAAAAACAAAAGATTAAATATAGCACACATCAACTCATATGTCCATATTCTATGGGGTGGAATAAAAATAAAATAGAAATTATCTTTCAGAGAGATGGTCGAGTGGTTGATAGCTCCGATCTTGAAAACCAGTATAGTTCAAAACAAAGAACTATTGAGGGTTCGAATCCCTCTCTCTCCTTTATACTCGGTGAATAGATTTGTTGCTTTTCTTTATGTTATTGGTTTTGCCCGGCTCAGTAGCATATCCTAAAACGAAATGGCTCCTCCCCCTACTGTGGGAAATTTTTAAGAATAGCCAATTTTAGAAACATAAATTGAATTTTAGCCTAAGTTATTATAACTGTAATAAAAAATCCACGTAAAAGTCTTGATTACCCTTTGTAATACTAATCTTCACTATCTTCTCTCTTCCCCTCTCCTTTAGTTTGCAGCCAGCGCTGGTCCTAGGCCGGCATAGCCCTTTTCTCATTCTTTATAGAACCATTTTTTTTTTCCCACTTTCTTTTCATTTTCTTCTCTATTTTCTTCCGGGGGCTTCACGGGTTAACCAATCCTGGGCTCCGTGGGCGCGTTTCATGGCTTCAACGGTGTGGCGGATTCTCAGGCTTCGTGAGCAGTAGCGTGGATGCAGGTCGTGGTTGTGGTGCGGGTATGGCAGGGCAGCAACGCTGCGGTGGCGGTGCAGATTGGGCGCAAGCATCCTCTCAAACTAGTCTTTGTCTACTAGCGCGAAGAACGACGGAAATCAGGACGGCGATGGCACTGCGGAAGGGTCCTAAAAAGCGAAATGTGGATTTTAACATCACTAAGTGAAAGGACCACCAATAATCATAAAGATAAAGCACTTCTACTTTTCTTCACCCACTCATTCACTAATGGATCAGCTTTCGCCATCCTTCTCTTTTGGAGGTTACAGGGACAAAGACCAGGACGATCGATACGGTGGCGAGAGAAAATTCGCGGCCGAGGGTCACCACGTGTCTGGAGGTTACGAGGACAAATACTAGGAAAATCAATACGGGCGGCGAGAGAAAATCCGCAACCGCAGATCACTATGAGAAGCTGGGACATGCGGCACCGAGGACGAGCGAGCTGATGTCGAGTGCAAAGAATCAAAGATTGAGAATACCCGAGAGATTTTTCAATGTAACTGGTACACTAGATGGTATATCAGGTGTCACTAAATAAATGGTGGGATATGTGTTCTAAAAACTTAATAATTTAAAAAATAAAATTTCTCATCATCTCTATTAAAACAAGTCGTGTACCATTTGTGTTTCCGTCACAATTAAAAATTTCTCGTGAATACAATATACAAGTCTAATTCAACCCTTGGTTTCTTTCTTATTTTATTTTAATAGTAAGAGTTATTTGCATGAATAAACCGTTGTGAGTTAATTGCAGAATGATCCCAGAAAAAAAATTGAAAGGGGCTGCTACCGGGCTACGATCAGTATTTGCTGCCCGACTATCGTAACAATTCTAGCGACCCAAGCTTGTGACAAAGGAGAGGGGAAGAGAAGATTAGTATCACTAAAAAGCAAATAGGACTTTTTACATTGGTTTTTGGTTATAATTGTAAGAAATTAAAAAGTTTGGCTCAAATTCAATTCGTTGTTTTAAAATTGGTTATTTTTCAAACTTTCACCCTAGTGTAAAGAATATCCTCAGTTCAAAAAAAAAAAAAAAAAAAAGCCATGTAAGGTGGTTAGTAAGTTCACTATTTTTCAAATTTTATTTAATAAAAATAAAAAAAAATCTAAAATAAGTAAAATTAAAACAAAAAGTAAAATAGTAAAAAAGAGACAATTGTCACGTGCGTAGATGGTGATAAGATGTTTACCACTTGCAAAACTACGGATAAAAACATTTAAAAATACTTGTAATAGAACAAGGTAGTTGTAATATAAATACTCATGCAAGGTCATTCTCCACATGGATTATTAAAACAATATTTAAAACCAATTCTTAATAATCATTTAAAATAAAAAAATTAGGAAAAGATTGATTTTGTAATTTAAAATAATAAAAACGAATTTTATAAAAATAATTAAGCAAATCGTCAAGAAAAAAAAAATAAGGAAATCAAATTGCAAAGCACACAGTTTTAATAAAATGATAAAAATGCACTAGGGTTTAGTCGTTGCGATTAACAATCCTATGTAGTTCTATCAATTACTTATGAATTATCACATACATGCTTTGAAGGTTAGATTTTCCCAATGCATATTCTCCTCATTATGTTCAAGCAAGAACGTATATTTAACATGCAATCTATATATTATGTTCAGATTAAATATAATATGCAAGATTCATTAAGTTCTGTGAAAGACTTTTAAAAAACCATGCAACCCTTAAGAGTATGTTCGGCTTATTATGGTTGATACCAACCTTAGAAAAATTTGTAGAGAATGGGACCAGTGTGCTCTCAGCCTCTTAATTTTCTTCGATGTTGATGGCTAAGTTCGAAGAACACTGAGAAAAAGGGCAACACAGTCATGCCCAAGAAAGACACTGCTCTAATAACATGTGGAAAAACTAAGGGGGTGTATTCAATTGGGAATTTGAGAGATTTTAATGGATTTATAAATCCATGGATTTTTATGGAGTTTAACTGATTGTAAAGATTCCATGTAAAATTTTGATTTAATTCCCTCGAAATCTCATGGGAAGAGGTGAGATTTGTGGATGCTTAAAATACATTACAAAATCTCTCTAATTCCCTCTAATTCCTCAACTTTTCCAAATTCTTTAAATTCTAATTCTAATTGAATACACCCGAAAAGTTATAAACTTCTTTAAAATTCTAATTGAATACACTCGGATTTCTAATAATTTTAATAAACTATCTTAAAATCTTAATTGAATACACATTGAATTTCAGAGAATCACTTAAAATCCTGATTGAATACTCCTAGATTCATTAAAAGAACTAAAATCCCTCAAAATCCCAAATTGAATACACCCCCTCTAGTTTTGACTTTCGAATGTATTTTCTTACTATGAATTTTGAGATTAAAGGACTTCAAGTAACAGAAAATCAAGGGAAGATTACACGCAATCGTCCCTAAAATCAGCCTTAATGGAGGGTAATCAAACAGCATTCCTTAATTAAAGGAAGCATATATCAATAAGTCAACTAAAACCTAGGGTTTAGGAATAACCGAACCCTAAAAACCCTAAAAGCAAATTCCTGGGAACAACATGCAACCTAGGGCTGCGGAACTGATCGAACTGATTGCTGCAAGATGCTGCTGTGTTGGAAACATGGAAGATGCAGCAAGGGGAAATGCTGGAAGATAAAAGGCAGAGCTGAAACCGTGCTGAAGTTTTTCGTTCAATAAAAATGAAATAAATGTATGATTAATAATGATATATGATCATGACCCGTACGTTCTGATAATCATCACAGCCTTTCTTCATTGATATCGTACTTGAAGTTGAAGGCATTGATGCAACTGTAAAAACCATCGTCCAAGTCATCAGTAGCATGCACTTGACCGTTGATACCAGTGTCCCGACGAGAGTAGGAGAAGGGAACATCACATGAAACCTTGGCGGCCAGCAGCCTCACCTTCACTACACTCATTGCCGGCACACCAACCATGCAAACAGTCTCCACTTGAGTTTCGGACGTCTCGGTTTCTCCCCACTGGACCTCTCCTTTAAATTCTCCCCCTGAAATCTCAAACTTCACCGCTCCGTTGTCACCTGCCGTGATTCGTGGAACGCCATCGGCTTCAACATTGGTTTTTGGTTTTATGGAATAGACTCTACTGATATCATTCCAACTGCAAATATTGGACTTCTTGTAGAACAACTTGAGTAGTACGTTTGTGGTTTCTTGGGTGAAGTTCACGGCTTCTCCGGCTGCGATTTCCGTGTCATTTTGGTAATTGTAGATCCTGGCATGGGCGAGACGGTAATTGACATTGTAGATGGTCCTTGACTTAACAGGCTCTTCAACGTGGAGGTGTGAATAAATGGAGAGATTAGACACGTTGGCGCACATACCAGTAATCCCCCATGTGTATCTCTTGCAGTACTTGTTGTTCCCTACGTTCATGAGAGCTATGACTTTGTCAGAAAGCTTAAACGCCCGATACAACGTGTCTTTGTAGTTCTTGTCTCCGGCAGTTGGGTTAAACGCGTCCGCCCAGATCCACTCGTCTTTGGCGACTCTCCAATATCTTTCGAAGAAACTGTTTTTTATTTGTAAGGTTCCGTCAGGGTTTCTGAAGATCTCATGCGTCGCAGCCGGATCACATACGTCATGACCATCAAAATGGAGATATGGCCCATCTTCTTCTTCGTCTCCGTGGTCCATATGGTTGCGGTCAGCCATATGGGCTGTGACGTAGCTACCTTCGTCTCCCTTGAACACCACGTGTTTCGGCAATATCACCAGCGATTCCCAATTCACGACTGTGCACACATCTTGCGACTCTACGTTGTTAGGATCATCTGCAGCGGCGTTTGAGCCTTCATAAAGTACTAAGGCGTCCGAGCTGTTGTGTAAGGTAGTATAACGTCCGAGGTGGACATGCCGAAATTGGACCACCTGACTATCATCTTCTAGATCACCATCATTATTGTTACCATTATTAGTATTATTATTGTTATCATCGTCCTTGTCTATCGGATCCACGTAGACGGTCTCGAAGAGGGTACATGAGGGTTTTGATTGGTCTTCCTCGGGTTCGTCTGCCCCTGCAACAATTAAAACCTGGTTGTCAAACATATGCGTTCCCGTCACGCTTACCCAGTATTTATTGTTGTAACAACATCTAATGTGGACTAGCCCTTTATTCCCTCTATTCTTTGCCATCTCCACTTCGTACTTTGCGTAATGGCTGCTGGCCTCCTCTTCGGAGAATTTGAGAAACCCGGCTGGCGCATTCTCCTCTCCATTACCTTTCATGCAGCGCAAGAATTTTCTGTTATGGTTTGATTTCACGACCACAAACCTTGGCAATGCCATTCGATTTGATTTCTCTCTCTTTCTATGTATATCTCAATCAATTGTTTAGTTAGCAACAAGCTTGTGCTATAACTAAAGAACTAAACTATATATATGTTTTTTCACTGAAACTAATCATCATGAATTTTGCACTTATCCCAGACCGTGAATTTTTCAAGAGATTACTGCTTCATTCGTGCGTGGCAAAGTATGTGGCAGTCATTAATTATTTAATTTCTCACATTACTTGAATAAAACTTGTAAAGAAGATGGGATATACACCTAGCATGAACTTATTTTGTAGTGGTGTCCCATATTGATCGACGCTTTTGTTGGGCTTTTCTTGTATATAAATAGAAAATTTTGCATGAATAGTAAGGCTATGTCTTCTGAAAAAAAAGGTGTGAGGAAAAAAAAAAAAACCGAACTTTGAATAAGACTTAGTCAGCAAGGTACTATAGTTCTTCCAGGTGGCTGTCTCGAGGGTTGGGAAGAGGAAGTGAGGTGGGTATAGGGAGATTTATATATATATTTTTTAACTTTTTAAAATTCCCAGAATGTCCGTGTCACATTAGCAAGTTAACGATTTATATAGTTGAATTAACGAAATAGGACAAAATGAGAAACGAAGAATGAATATAGGATGTAAGTGAGCCATAGTATAGTGTATGTAGGGTAAAGTATGATTTTGTGTAGAGTAAAAGTGGAATAGCGAAAAATAAGAAAATGTAAACATGCGCCCTTTTTAGCCTCACACAAGTATGTTTGATATAATTGTTGTTTCTGTTTGATTTATTTAATGCAATGATCAAAATTAAGAGGGGTGTGTCAGAGGTTATAAAGCGGTTGTGAAAACTATCTTTCTTTTATTAAATATTGATTTGTAACCGGCATAGTTTCAGTTTGGATCCTGAGTCTCTATATTTAGGTTTCATGCATTTACCTGCATTTTACTATATCTATACCATTCTCATCTAACAACTCAAGACATGACACATCAAATTTAATAGTTAATTCCAATTTAACATTGTTAAGTCTAAATAAAATAAAATTAAAATAAAAAATAAAAACAACCCTGACAACACCCATTACTCAATCCACCTCACCCTACAGGCGGCAACCCTTGCGCCCCTCCTCTCTCTCTCTCTCTCTTTCCATTTTTCGTCTTGTTTCTCTCTATTTCTCTCCTTCTCTAATTGTCCTTAATACCACCATAAGCGTGTTCAAAAACCTTTTCTTGCAAGATTTGACACATGGGGTAGCAAAAATGTGCCGTCATTAGTCTTGATGTATTTGTACCTACAAAACAAATAAACACTTTTGACCAACATCAAACGCCACGCTCGTGTACTGGGTAAGTGGTTTGGCCAATGGATCTCCGATACCTAAGTCAATTTCTTTGAAAAGAGAGAGTGTTAAGGGCTTATTGTGTAGTAAAAGGTTATGAGAAACTAGTATAGATAGAGTATTCATAGGGAGGTGGCTGGCCACAAAGGGTAGAGTTCTGCTCTACACGTGGCGGTTTCCTATTAGCCAAGGTTTGTTATCTGTAGGATGGGGAAAGAATAATTCACCTATCTATAATCCCTTTGACTTTTTCTTCTTATCATGAGCAGGGAAACTTGTTGATGTCGTAGTCTACTACTCAGGCTTCTACGGATATTGGATTGCGCCTGAGAATATTTGTGGGTCATGCCCATTTAATGAGGGCATTCTTGTCTTCTTTGGTAAAAAGTTCACGTGTCGTCTTCATGATTTTTGAGACCATTTTTTGCTTAACAAATGCCCCCACACCTGTTGTGTTGTACATAGGAGGTCCAGGAGGTGTAGAGTCCAAGTTGAGTAGGTTTGCCAAAAATGGGTTCTTCGACCACATTGGATTATAAGCTCTAACTTGTAGTAAATGTCTTTGGGAAACGAAGTCCAACTGCCTATATATTTTATTTAATTCTACCTTAAGTAGAGGATTAAATAAAATAAGAGAGCAATTTTCTTCAGAACAAAAAGAGACAAAATTTTAGGATTTGTTCCCCCTCTCCAATTTTCTTCTTTGGTTGCCTTATGAAAATAGCTGTTTATTGTACCAAAAGGTAAGAAAATAGTTTCTTTCTTCTTGTTGTTGTCGCAGGGTAGCTCAGGACTAGTAGATTGAGTCCTAAGTGGGTGACATGGCAACAGGGGTTACCTGATAGTAGACGTAGATGCGGCTTGTCAAGGTTGAGGAATAAATGGCATGGTTGGAAGTCGAGGTGCAGGGTGTCGTGGGCCGTGAGGCTGGAGGACTGTATGAAGTCGGGCTGCATTAGTTGTTGCAGTAGGCTGAGTCCCAAGTGGGTGACACGGCAACAGGGGTTGCTTGATAGTAGACGTAGATACGGCTTGGTCAGGGTCGAGGAATAGATGGCATGGTTAGGAGTCGAGGTACATGGTGCCGCGAGCCATGAGGCTGGATGACTGTATGAAGTTAGGCTGCACTAGTTGTTACAGTAGGCTAAGTCCCAAGTGGGTGATATGGTAACAAGGGCTACCTGATAGTAATCATAGATCCAGCTCGGTCAGGGTCGAGGAATGGATGGCATGGCTAGGAGTCAAGGTGCAGGGTGGCGTAGGCCATAAGGCTGGATGATTGTGTGAAGTTGGGCTGCACTAATTGCTATAATTGTTACCTTCTAGGTCGGTGCAACGTTGAAGCCGCGGAGGTGAGCCTCGGCGTCAAGGAACCGCAAGAAAGGCATATGGCCTTGTTGGTAGGTTGGCTTGCTTGCTAGACCTTCAGTTGAGAATAATTCAAGGACTCATTCTTCTACTTATAGGAGTTTTACTATTTTTAGAAATAGATTGAAGTCTTGGCTAAGAAGAGTGTTCAGCGTAAGAGATCCCTACTACCCCCAATGTTTATGTTTGAACATATAATGAATTGTCCATTTATAGCTAAGTCTAGATTGGTTTCTGAAATACTTGCCGCTATGAAAAGTGGGGAGGAAAGTTTGTCACTTGAAAAAATGGATTGGGCTACCAAAGAAATGTTAAAGCTTGCTTCTTTTAGTGTTGCCACATCTGTGTTGTCTACCAAAAAGGAAGAAATTGCTCAAGTTTTGTTTCTCAACTGCTTAGATAGAGCAGTTGAAGATGAAGCTGCCAAGATTGGAGCCACTGAAAATGAAATGGTGATGGTGTGAGCTGCTAAAGACTAGGTAGCTGTTAGAGAGCCAGAGATCATCCAAGTTGCTAATAAGTAGTCTGATTTGTTTTACTTGTGTCAGATTTCAGGGGACTGAGTAAGTGCAAGTTTATCAATTTGCTAGAAATTTAACCAAATGCTTTCTTCTTTTCATGCCATATTCGTTATTCATTGACTTGAATGCTCTTCAAACTTTTCTAGCTTGAAGGCTCTGTGGCCTGCCGTATGGGTGAAAACCCAGGTACATAGGAAGTGTCGCTTGTCATGGTTTCATAATTTTTCAACTTCGTATCCTTTGTCCAGGGACTTAGTCAAAGAACTTATTAAAAAGTTCAGTGACTACTACGTGTGAGAAATTTTACGTGACAGAAAATTCCAAAAGTAATTGCGAGAGCGTTCTTCGAGCATTAAATCAGGCTTCAATGAAAGCACCAATTTGTGGTAGCAAAAGTTTGCCGTCTTCAGTCATGATGTGTTTATACCTACAACACAAATAAACACCTTTGATCAACAACCAAAGCCACACGCGCCCACAAGGTAGGGGGTTGGCCAACAGATCTCTGATGCCTAAGTCAATTTATCTTAAAAGAGAGTGTTTAGGCTTAATTGCGTAGCAAAAGCTTACTAGAAACTAATGTTGATGAAGTATTTATAGGGAGGTGGCTGCCCTACATATAGTAGCTTCCCATTAACCAAGTGTCACCCATATCTTGGGATATGAAGTATTAATCATGAGATAATATCTTGGGATATTCTTAAAAGTATCCTTGATTGGATATAATGAGGATTCCTTAGTTGTTTAAGTTGGCCTTCAATTAGGAATGAAAGATAGGATTCCTTTGACTTTTCCTCTTTGCCATGAGTAGGGAGTTTGTTGATGTCGCAGTATGCTACTTAGGCCTCTAGGCATGTTGAACTGTGTGTGAGAATATTATTAGGCCATGCCCATTTAATGAAGACATTTTTGTTTTCTTCAAGAAAGAGTCCACTTGTTGTATCGAGAATTTTTGGAATTATTATTTGCTCCACATCACACATGTTGTACACACCTTGGAAACTCATGAATTTCCTAAAAAGCAAAGAAGCAGAACATTGTGGTGTGTTCTTCCACTGAAGCAGAACATCGAGCCATGGCGGATACTTGTTGTGAACTCAAATGGCTTCAATATATTTTCAAATGCTTAGGTGTTGAGCATCCAGGATCAGCTAAATTATATTGTGACAACCAATCAGCATTACACATCGCCAAGAATTTTGTTTTTCACAAACAAACAAAGCACATTGAGTTGGTGTCATCTTGTATGACAACATCTTAAAATTGGGCTGGTTTCCACTGCGTTACGCCAACAAGTTCATAATTGGCAGACTTATTTACAAAGCCCTTGGGAAAGGTTACTTTTCTCAAAACTACTTGACAAGTTCAGAGTGTATGAGATTCACTCTTCAACTTGAGGGGGACTTGTCGAGATACTTTATTATTTGTTTGATCATGCTATTCGTTGTAATTGATATTGTGATTGTGATTATCTCTATCAAAGATTGCATAGCTATTGTTTAGAGACCATATTTGGTTAATAGTAGATTTCTATGATATTTGATATTGTATTCTCAATACTGAGTCCTCCTTATAAGAACATTTGTACTATTTTGTAAATCATCCAATATATTACAATTCACACCAAATTTCTCAAGAGAGGCAAAATTTAAGAGGCTAAAAGGTCCCGCAAAATGTAGACAACCATATGATGTCTAAGTCCATGATATGTTGAAAGATTAGACAATACTTCATTAAATAAGTGACCTCACTTTATTGAGAACTATCTAGAATATTCGAATCAGAATTTGTACTAATTGGAATATTCAAATGAGGATTTAAACTACTTGAAATATTCAATGAAGGATTTGGACTAATTGGAATATTTGAAGGAGGATTTCAGCATCGTTTCTTATAGTATAGTTCCATAAGGTTTTGAAAGACGTTATACGCTAGTCGAGTGACATGATGTACGCTAATGCCTAGCGCTTAAGCAGAGCCTAGACAAACTAGGCGAATTTTAGTAATTTATATATAAAAAATTCTTATAAGGGATCTAATCTGACCATCCCTCTTTGCCTAGAGGATTTCATCCCACCACCTGCACGGCTGCACCTTCATTTTTGTCTGAAATTCTTAGACCAAGTCCACTTCTCCTAATTTCCCGTCATTGGGCGATTGAATCCCTTAAAACTCACAAAATACTCTCCACCCCAAGCCTAATCAGTCGGGCTACAGTGAAAGGAAACAGAGTCTGACTACTCAATCGGACCACAATCACCGAACCCAACGCCCGAGTGGTCTAACATTAGCATGATGTCAACCACATTAAAATATTAAAAGAAATTATTGCAGGAGGAGAAGGACAAATTGTAGGACCATGAGGAATCGCAAAAGGATGGGGAAAATTGCAAGAGAATGAGGTGAAGAAGGTGATAAAGTCGGATTCGAGGGGAGGGGTGGGATGACGAAAAAGAGGGAGGGAGAGGGAGAAAAGAGGGATCTGGAGCTGATGAAGATCTAGGAAGGGATCGAGAAGGGGAGGAGAAAAAAAGGGAGAGGTGAGGCTAGAATTGCCACAAAGAAAAATAGGAGAAAAGAAGTAGGAAGAAAGAAAGAAGAGAAAAAGGTGAAAAGAATAATAATAAATTTTTTTTATTAATTTAAAAAAATAATTTTTTTAGTAGCAATTACCTGCATAATTTATGTTATATGTAGAGATGTATTCGAGTAATTACTATTCAGTAAGGCAACAATTGTCTTTTCCCAATTGACGGGGCAATTATTGTTTTAGTGAGATGAAGTGGATATCAAGCAGCAAAGCATAAACCAAAATGATTGAGTATCATGTTTGATTGTGTCATTGGCCAATGACATCAAATTATTTAGATGTTCTTTAATAAACTTATGAAATTACTTTTCTTAGCCTCTCATTACAAAAGATTGTCAAACTACTTTAACTCTTCTAAGACCAACTTCAATGGTTAGGGTTAAAATTAAAATTTTTAGCCTAGGAAATTTAGGTTTAACCCAAAACAGTTTTTCTCTTCTAATGATTTTGACTTAAAATTTTAGCCTACGATTATTAAAGAACGAATTTAGGTTTTTTTTTTTTTTTTTTGTAACTTTTTTGAAAATAAAATTTATGTAGATTATGTTAATTTATTTTTACGAACATAAATAATGAAAAATCACTAAATCTATCTTATTTTTACACATGCACCACATGAAAGAATGTTTTTTAATTGTTTTAGTTGTAGGATTTAATTTTTGATTGTCAAATCTTTTTGTTACTGTTAGATTTACTCATATTTGATCGCAACCGTTGAATTTAATGTACTTATAAATTTGATTTAAAAAAAAAAAATTGAACCTGGTGTTGAACCATTGGTCCAAGTATGTGGGCCTCTGATTAAAAAAATAGTTGTTGGTGTTTTTGCAAGTGGTCGACAACGTCAGCAACTCGGTCACATACACTAAACTTAGCTCATTTTTTGGGCTTAATTTGGGCCAAAAATAAGTTTTAACCCAAAACCCTTTTTTAGTCCAATGATTGGAAAAACTTTGAGTTAGTTTAAAACTCAAATTTTGAGTTTTATTCCAACCACTGGAGTTGATCCACTTGGAGCATACTACAACCCTAGGTGGCAAAGAGCCAACATCAAGGTGCCTAACCTTCCCGTCGATGTGAATCCTTGAGAAGGATCAGCCTGTTATCCCTAAAATAACTTTTATCCATTGAGTGATGGTCCTAAGTACTTGAAGGGTTTAACACATAAATTATTGGAGGAAACATCACGTTCTATCTTTTTACCAAAGGGCCAATGAAAACCATATTTGCAATTGTTAGGTAAGAACATCTCCAGGCTTAAGGCTTAAAATTTGAGCCCCTGACCCACAAAAAACTCCTCCAACAGATGGCCCAAATTTAGATCCAAGCAAAAAAAAATGAAAACTAGATTTGAATCAGTCTTCTTTAAACTTGACCTCTTTAAATACGACACGTTACATAAAAACGAAGTCTGAGAAACTAACGCACTTCACACCACACTCCGCAAGGGAGCTTTCATTTGGAAAGTGGTTTTATTTTCCACATACCCTTTCTCTTCCACTGCACACTTCATGTTTATTTCCTTTTCCATTTTACCATCCGGAAATTTACTACTAAAACTTTTTTGATCTCAATCTCATACATAAATATTATTTTTCCTGCCATTCCAACGTCTGTTAATCGATTCGTTAGTCTATCTGTTGATCTACACGCGGAGACAAACGAATGTAAAATATGTGTCAATGTGTACCAATTTTTTTTGTCTTTGGACGATTATAATTGACGTGGCAGGTTTAGAATAAGGGAAGCAAATTATAAGGGAGAAAAAAACCAAACAGTGGATATCCGATCCACTTCATATTTGGGTCATGTCAGTCAACGACATATAATTTGTTAAGCAAATGTAACCCCGCAAATTTTGTTTTATTAATTTAATTTTTCAAACTAATGAAAATCTGATACTCAGATATTAACAGAACCCACATGTTTAGGAGAAAAATCAGATTTCTAACGTCCATATTTCAACAAGCCATTGACTGAACTGTGTATGTGAGTTCAAACGTCCATAATTACCACAAGAAGCTTCAACATAATTTGTAACTCACTCTCTCCACCTCACTTTTTCCCAGTAAGTCTCCCTCTCTCTTCTCCTTCTTTAACCTATGGAATATGTTAAATATTTACTGTCCCAGATTTTGATATAGATTTTTTTTTTTTCACGTTATCTGGATCACGTTTTTACTTGCATCCTCAGTAGTAGTAAATGCATAATTATGAGTAATTAATGTGGATTTTGCATGCCTTAGTTGTTTGAATTTCTTAAATTTTACCTCCTTTTGTGTTCTTATTGAATGAAATTTTTTGCATATGTACCATTGAGTCATATGAACAGTGAGCAAAAAGTGAGAGAATGAGTAACAAATTGAGTTGCAATTCATATTGTCCTCACTAAGCGAGCCCCTTCCTGTTAATTTATTAATTTTTTGAAAAAGCTATCATCAACAGTTCATGTGTTTGTGCTGAACTATTCTCACCAGGCCAAAAACCCTTTCAATTTCCTTCTTTCTCGATTTACGTGTGTCATTCTTGCACATGGGTCATGCTAACCTTCAATTGCAGAACATACAGTAGTATTTGAAATTACAGTATGCATATATACATTGCCATTGAAGCAACCCTATCTGTTCATGTTATACCTTATTCTGTATGGCTGGTACAAAAGGAAATACAGTTTTATTGGTGAAGAGGTCATTGCAAAGCCAGAGTCGATCGTCGGAAACTTCCCTACTGTAAACGCTGCAGTCAAAGGAATCACCAAAAGATGGCAATGAGACAATGCAAAGATTTATCATCCTGGTAAAATAGAGGCTGAATTTATATAAAATTATTTTTTTATTTGAAATTTGTATGTATTTTTCACTCAATTTGTTCCCCTTGCCGTTTACTTCTTTTTAGGTTGTCTAAGCCTACATTGGCACCAGATTTGCAACTCAACGCACTTGGTGCGCCGTTCATGGACAAAGTAAGTGTTCTAAAAACCGTAATTCTACCGCAGTTTTTGTTTACCGCGACATATTTATGAACTCCTTTTCTATGAGAGAATGAAGGCCAGATGTGCTATAATTTTTCTTTGGTAATAATAATCGTTGTTCGCAGGTTCTTCTGGCTGAAAAATCAGCCAAAGTTGCTGCATTTCTCAAACAGAAATCACAGGATGATCTTTCTCGCTTCCTTAGAAATATCCCTGCTGACACAGACACTCTTGAGCTTGTTGCCAGATTCTACCACGGCTTTGAAATTCAGATGTCCACTGAAAATATTGTACCTCTCATTTGTGTAGCTCACTACTTGGAGATGACTGAAAACCACAGCAAAAATAATCTGTTAAGTAAGGCGCTTTCTTATTTTCAAGAAAGAATCCTCCCGAGCTGGAATGAAACTGTGAAGGCTTTCCGAGCCACAGAAAAGTTCCTCCAACAGTCTGTGAAGCTTGGTTTAATCGATGCCTGTATAGATTCTATCATTCAAAAGGCACTAGCTAATCCCAGCCTTCTCGGAGAGCCAATCAAGAATTTGATGAAGTGTGATTACGATAGTGAGGATGATGACGAAGAAGGCTATAGGCCGAGTGCAAGGAGAAGGCTCTTTGTTCTTGACTGGCAATCGGAAGACTTGACAACACTGTCCCTCCGGATCTATGAGCCTGTCATCCTTGGAATGAAAAAGCATGGCGTTCCATCGCGGTATGTGGCCGCATCCCTTTGTAACTATACAAAGAAATGGGTTTTCACTAGCAGCGGAGAGGAAGGTAAGATGAACTATCAAAGGGAAATCCTTGAAGCAGTGGAGAGGTTGTTGCCTCATGAAATTGGACTACTTCCATGCACATTATTGTTTGAAATCCTCCGTTTCGCTATTCTTTTGGAAGCGAGTTCTGACTGTAGAAATGGGATTGAGATCAGAATTGGAAAACAACTGGATCGGGCAACAGTCAAAGACCTCTTGATACCATCTCAAGGCTATTCCAAGGAAATGCAATACGAGATTGGGTGTTTGAGGCGGATACTGAAAGTGTTCTATGGAAGTTTTACTTCTTCAGATGTATCTGGGCTAGTTGCAGTAGCTGAACTCATTGAAGAATTCTTGGCTGAAATTTCCAGTGACATAGATCTGAAGATAGGTACATTTGTTGAATTAGCAGAGATGTCGATTGCAGCATCGTTGGGTATACAAAGAACCTCAGATGGAATATACAGGGCGGTTCATATCTATTTAGATAAGCACAGGCACTTGACAGAGATGGAACGAGAGGAAGTGTGTCAGGTTTTGGATTTCAAAAAGATGTCGCCCGAAGCATGTGAACACGCTACCAAAAATGAAATGTTGCCTCTGAGGGTGGTGGTGCAGGTGTTATTTGCAGGGCAGTTGCAGCTGCGGGATACGATCATCAATGAGGTGCAGGGTTCAGACGAAAGATCAACAAAGGAGGCTGCGGAGGAGAATGAAGCAAAGTTGGATGTTGGTGAGGGAGAAATGAGATCCGAGATGGAGAAAATGAGCATAAAGGTGATGGAGCTTGAAAGAGAGTGCTATAAGATGAGGAAAGAGATTGATAATGGCTGCAACCCCAAGGTGAAGAAGGAGAAAACTAGCTTGTGGAGAGAAATGAAGAGGAAGTTCGGGTGCATCAACAGCGTGGGCGATTCTAACTGCCAACTGAAGAAGAAGAAGAAGAAGGTGCATCCAAAACATGGAGTGTGACATGTAGATTCTTCTTCCATCTAAGACTTCTTTTGGCAAATATCTAGCTATTCATTGAATTATTTTTCAGCTTTGATCCTCGACTTAAAAAATAAATCCTTTTTCTGCTTTGTCTAAGTACAGCTTCAACTTTATCTAGTCTAGCCCTACTTTTGCAAATAATCTGGTTATTTATTGATATGAATAATGAAAGAGAATTAAGTTATCTGCAAATCAAGAAGTTGATTTTGAACTTCATTACAGAAAGAAGTTCGTGTTCTTGAAAGATAGAACTCAACTAGAACACCGAGGTTCACGAAAAACAGAAAAGAAATTGGGCAATCTGAACTACATTGTACTAATAAGCTTGAGAAAATCAAGTTACAACAAAGAAAACCTTTCCTCTTTTGTTAGTTCCCTTTCTAGCATCAAACTACATGCATATATATGATCATTGTTGCAAAACATTTTTACATGGTTCCAATTTACCTCTAAAATTTGTTTTCCTGCGTTCTTCAGACAACATTACCACTGCCACACCGAGAATGGACTCCAAACTCACCTCCCCATATACATAATATTGTCCTTGAGCTTTCGTTCCCTGTGGCAAGAGAAGGAAGTTATACATAGTTGCATATGATTCTTTCCATGATTGAAGCCAATTAAAATCTCTCAATTCCATTCCATTCCATTCCACCACAATTGCAATGAGGCTAGTCTATTCGCCGGGGAACGGAGATATATATATCGATACTACTTGGCAACATCCATGCTGTTGTAAAAAGAAATTAAACCATTAATCTAAACGGCATTTCACTATCTTTAGAACCAACTGATTCATTGATCGCATTATGATGTTCCATGTCTATGGCTTGATGATGGTTGTCTTTCCCATTCTGGCCTCCGTGTCCACCCTGATCTTCATTCCCCATTACAACCACCGCGGCAAACTGCACCCTTCGGTCACCATTAGGTGAATGAACAGGGGAGTCTGTAGCTGATGATGCAATGCCAGCTGTCAATGCGCCGCTTGTGGTGGGGATGGTGGCTGCCCGGCTGCTGCCTGCCTTGGCATAGTGACCGCTGTCCCCAGTATGCGTGGCAGCAGCGGGCCTAAAACATCTGTAGATGCATGTCGTGATCCAAAACGCCCATGGAATAGCCACAAGCACCATTCCTGCAGGGGGGAACCATGGTTGGGATTTTTCTTCAGGTAGAAGCATGTAAAGGAAAAGAAGTACTCCGCCGGCAATAATGCAGATGAAGAAAAGGCCGGAGATGACAGAGACTCGAGCATCTCCTTTCCTTTCCTCCATTGAAGGTAAAGAAAGAGCGAACAGGATCTTTCTTCTGCGGCGTGACCGATAATGTTTTCTGAGTTTTGTGTAATTGTTTTTGTGTGTTGGATATTGTCTGTCTTCGTTTTTAGTTTGGTTAGACTGGGTCGAGTTGTTGCCGGAATCCAACAAAGTGGTGGATGGGAATTATGGAGGATACATCAGGTGGTGAGAAGGTTTCAAAACATAGCGGTGAAAGCGGGGCTGGTTTGTAACTGCAATGCATTGTTATTAACTGACTAACGAGTTTTATTTATGCACAAAACAAGAGTTTAAAGATATAATGATGACAACGAAAATGACGAAAATGAATTGATGATGTACTCTAGTATGTACAGTTAATTATAGGATGCGATTTTTGTGCTCTTATTTAGTAAATTTACAATTTCTTAGTACTTTTTATTTTATGCAAGGCGATGCTAGTTTTTTTTTTTGGGGGGGGGGGGGGGGGGGGGGGGGGGGGGGAGGAGAGGAGAGAGAGTGATTCTCTCCTACTGCTTTCAGCCTTGTTATGTTAGTTGAATTAACAGAACTAGTCTTATTTGCTTTTGGACTTTCTAGGACCTTCAACACTCGCTAACTCAAACCTCCAAACTCCACAAGAGTTGATGAAGAAAATAGAATTTGCCAAAAAAATCGCTGAATGTATGATTTAGTGACACAATTTCAAATTTATTCGATGAAAGTGGTCCTGAGCCTTTTAGATAGGACATTTCATTACATGTGAAATAAAAACATTTACATCGCTTGCTGGAGCATTAAAGAGCCAACTCCATCGCTGTTCTCTCTCAGGCCAAATTTACGCAAAAGAACAGGATATCTCTGCTCGAAAATTTCTGGATCAGTCATTCGAGTATTGGTCATATGACACTGCACTCCACTCGTCCCATCCTAAGTTGGACCAGCTCCACTCCCACCTCCAATTGTTTCATAGTAACCAAATGTACTGTCCCCAAAAGTGAGATTATTCATACAACCCTGTGAACAAGCACAAGCCTGAAATGAAGTAAGCACAACATCAGTTATTCTCTGAGAAGTGAGAACGTTACCACCCACGACAGCAGCTTTATCACTTGGAGAGAGGAAAGAGCCTAGTGGAGTATAGATTTTCACAGGAGCCAAACAACCTTGAGTTAGAGGAATATCAACATCCACCAAGCAGTGAAGACAACATATAACTGCTGCAGCTGTTACGACTTCTGGAGCATTCCAATTCCCATATACTTCAGGACTAGTTCCACTGAAATCAAAATTTGCTTCCCCTTTCACAGAATCAATTGTAAGTTTTAAATGAATAACAGACCCATCATCCATGTAATGCTCTTCTTCAATAGTAACAGAACTCTGATCTCCGGAACTAGCCGACTGAGATAAAACTCTAGCAGCAACAGATTTAAGCTTTTCTCTCACTGCTTCTTTTGCATTTAGCTGTACATAGGTCATGTAAGCCTGAACAATGTCTAAACCACACTGCTTGATAAGCTCTTTGATAAGGGTAATTCCCCTCTGGTTCGCAGGTACTTGAGCTCGAAGATTTGATAAATTATCTTGAATCCTGCGAGTTCCTGGGATCTTTTGAGCCAATTCATCAGAAGAAGGGAATCGAAGAAGTTGAATGATTCATTCTTCTCGAAAATTTCCCTTTTCCCCAAGCTTGAACGCTTTTATGGCAACACCTTCTTCCCATATAGACTTGAAAAAATGTGGCATGCTTCCAGGAGTAATACCCCCAATCTCTGCATGATGCCCTCAGTTGACGACCTGGATACTATTTGCTGCTTCTTAGAGGACCACGAGATCAGATTTGAACCTAAAAATATCACAAAACCAGTAGTAGATCTTCTATCATTAGGGTCTCTGACCCAATCAACATAAGAAAATGCTCTCACAGTGTCTGAATTAACTTCAAATCCTCCTCGAACATACCTAATACCCAAACGGATAGTACCTTTGAGATATCTGAGTATCCTCTTGACTGCACTAAAGTGAGATTCCATGGGAGTTTGCATGAACTGACATACTTGATGCACGACAAATGTTATATCTGGCCTAGTGAATGTTAGATACTGCAAAGCACCAACCACACTTCTATGAAATGCTTGATTGTTATAAGGTTTCCCATCATTAAGAACTAATCGATTGTAAGGCAGACAAAGGGTTGAACAAGGCTTAGAATCAAGCATTTCAGTCTTTGTGAGGAAGTCCTTAACATACTTTTCCTGTGATAAAACCCAACCATCATTTTGTGAAATAACCTGAATTCCCAAAAAGAAATGCAGATGACCTAAATCTTTTCTATCAAACTCCTTTGTTAAGGTAACAATCACATCATTGATCAAACTTGGAGCATTCCCAGTAATGATAATGTCATCCACATAGAGAATCAATAGTACAACAGAAGAGTCAAACTGTTTCACAAATAAAGATGGATTTGCATGAGTTGTTTTGAAACCAAATGATGGCAAAAAACTTGTAAACATGTCATTCCGGGCTCTAAGGGCCTGTTTTAACCTATATAGAGACTTGTGTAGTTTGCAAACATAGTCAGAGTGTTGAGGATCACTGAAACCTGGAGGTTGTGACATGTACACCTCTTCTTGTAGTACTCCATGCAAAAATGCATTCTTAGCATCAAGTTGTCTCAAATTCCACCCAAAATGAGCTTTCATAGCCAACACAAGCCTCACAATTGTTGGCTTAACAACTGGGTTGAATGTTTCCCCATAATCAATGCCTTCCTTTTGATTGAATCCTTTTGCCACTAATCGAGCTTTATATCTCCCTATGGACCCATCAACATTCTTTTTAATCTTAAACACCCATTTACAACCCACAATGTTTTTCTATGCATGAAGAGGAACTAGACTTCATGTAGACTGAGTATAGAGTGCATCTAATTCTTCTTTCATTGCATCAACCCAAACTTTACACTTCAATGCAGATTTGTATGTTGTAGGTTCAACAGTAAAGAGATCCACAATCCCACTTTCCTGAACTGTGGTAAGAAATGCCTTCTTTTTGGAAATACCACTCTTTGATCTGGGTTGCATTAGATGCAAATTCAATGGAGGAATAGATAACACTGCTTGAATACTATCAGGTTGAAACTTAGAGACCATAGAGTTCTCAATTGGAACCTCTGGAGCCACATGGATATGTGTAGATGAAGATTGTTCACTTGCATTGATGGATTGTGTTGAAGGTAGTAGGTTAGGATCAATGGACAATGGTGATGATGGTGAGACTAGCACATTATCAAGATTAGGCATTGATGGTTGTATACTTGGTTTTGACACTTGTGATGTATGGAGACTTGGTGCATTGATTCAATAACTGAATAAGGAAATTTAGATTCATCAAACAAAACATGCCTAGAAATATAAACTCTGTTTTTGATGATTTCATAACATAGGTAGCCCTTGTACTTTGATGCATATCTCAGAAAAATGCACTTAATTGTTCTAGGTTGTAACTTTGTAGAGGTTAAAGGTCTTAAGAGTGGATAACAAGAGCAACCAAAGACTTTGAGGTGACTGACATCAGGGACAGAACCATATAGCATTTCAAATGGTGATTTCTGATTCAGAGTTTGTGATGGCATTCGATTAACAAGATATATTGATGTTTGACATGCAAAAGACCAAAATGGTGCAGGTAGGTGAGATGTTTGTAGAAGAGTGATTGTAGTTTCAATAATGTGACGATGTTTCCTCTTGGCCAAACCATTATGTTCTGGTGTGTATGGACAAGATAAGTGGTGACTAATGCCTTTGGCAGCAAGAAAGGTTTGTAACTGGTTCCCTATATACTTACCCCCTCCATCACTCTGAAATGTTTTAATAGACACTGAGAAATGATTAAGTACAAACTGATAGAAGGTAATAAATGTGGGACAAACATCAGCTTTATTGACAAGTGGAAAAATCCAACAAAATCAAGTACATTGATCTATGAAGGTAACATAGTACTTAAAACCTTCTATAGACAGACACAGGACATGACCCCATACATCACTGTGGACAATATCAAAAGGTTTGACAAATTTGTATGTGGCTAAATCAAAGGGTAGCTTGCTAATTTTACCCTCAATACAACTTGAACACATCACATGTAGAGAATCAGAAATGCTAGATACATTTGATTTCTTAAGCTAATTTTGGTACGTTTAAATATATTATCTCAACGTACCAGCCTCAAACCTCCAAAAATAGAGAATACGTCTAATTATCTCAAATGATATCAATATAAAATAATGAAAACAACCACTAATTGAAATGGATAAGTCCATTCAAAATTCAAAAATGAGGATCACAGAATTCTAACGTGGGAGAAGAAACCATACGACTCAAACATGGGGGAAGAAATTGGCTTCCTAAAAAAAAGGCCATGTACAAAAATATATCAACCTAAAACGATATATATGGTGTGACGACCCGTCCCAATTTATTGTATATATTTTATCCCCATGTATGTAAGTGACGTTTATACCCTCGTTGGCTTGGTGATGTGGATGTACATATATAGTTTAAATTATTTTCTCGCTAACGTGACTAAATTGTACTCGACGTCATAAACGTGTTTACGCGAGTTAGGGTCGAATCAGGTTTGTAACGAAAATGTTACGAAGGAATAAGTGAAATTGGGTTGGTTTTATTTCTAGTGGACTCATTTTCTTGAGCCCTAAACATTGTAGCCCCATTAGGGCTTAAGATCCTTTTATCTAGGCCTAACCGTGACCACACGCACACACCCACACACACATACGTACCTTCACCCTTCCCCTTTTCTCTCGATCTTTCCTTCGTTTGTACTACCGAACCCTTTAACTTTCAAACACCATCACACACACAGAGATCAAACTTATGGATAACGTTTTCGTACCCCCCTTGACTTCACGAGACTAGCCATACCATTAGTTTGAAGGGAAGACGTGTCAAACTCGAGAAACCCGAGCTCCAGCGAGGGATCCAGTTTCCTCCGACGTGATCACGAAGGATTCATTTGGTTTTGAGACTTAAAAAGGTGTTCTTCTACCTTCCCTAGCAACTTGGAAAAAGTTTTAAGTGGATTGGACGTCGGAACACATGGATTTAGGAAGTTCCAGTTTAGCCGGAATTTTCTAGAGATTTTTCGACCACTATTCGTCGGTTTTAGGACTTCAAATAGGTAAGAATTTGTTCTACTCTCTGAGAGCTTCAAATCCATATAAAATTCATTGATTTTGGTTAAGTTTTGAAGGTGATATTGAGGTTCGAAATTTTTTCGGAAATCGATGATGCAGAGGCGATCGGTTCCGGAATCCGGTGAACCACCAGAGAAGGAGGGAGAATATTCTGTCAACTTTGACGGAATATATTGACAGCGTCAGGTAACTTTAACGGACTATTCTAATATTTAACAGAATATTCCCTAACGATGTTAGGGAATTCGTCAGTGTGTCAGGCACATGCCTACTCGTAGCCGGCGCATGAGGCCGTTTGGGCCTTTGGAAAATTATTCTAAAAATATTAGGATGCTCATGGTGTTGAGTAGGCCACGATGGCATATTCAAATACCTCAATTGAGCAATGTATGAGAAGTTGTTACACGGTTTTGGTTATGTGCTTAAAATTAACGTTAAAATAGTTGTTTCACATATAGGTGAGACGTTTCCGGAGGACGAGCGCAGCCAGGCGAGACTGGGGGTTACGACCCTTCTACATACTAGTGAGTGGCCTTTTGGTGTGTGTATATATATATATATATATATACATATATATATATATACATATATATATATATATATATATATATATGTGTGTATATGTATGTGTATATGCGTTTCCCAGAAACTATTTTTAAACAAAATTTCGTTTAAAATGCCATGTCATGTTTGCTTTACGTTTTAGCATATGCATTAGTATAGCTTTGCATAATATTGCATGATGCTGCGAAGGCCTAGGTAAGTTTAGGTGAGTATATATTGACGGTATGGTTGCATGGTAATTGATTATGAGTTGATGCACATAGAGCTTATTGTCTTGCACCCCAGTGTTAGTGCTCCGCCCGTGGCCAGGGCCTAGCCTTCATGTGATCGTTCACCTTCTGCACCACATGCTCAGCTTGGATCCAAGTCAGGTGTCAGCCTGTCATACAGACCACATTAGGTGGTTTCGACTCGTAGGTGACCTGTGATTCGTCGCACAGCCTTCACGTGATTGTAGCACTCGAGCGTACTTATTTACACCCAGCCTGTCGTACAGACCACATTAGGTGGTTTTGACTCGTGTGCAGGTTTAGTGCCATACAGGTCACCTTAGGTGACTCCGGCTGGCATATCACTTTTACATTAATTTATATCACCTAGCTTACATATTTACTGCTTTGATAGTGACATGGCATATACTTGGTTTCCATTGCTTTCGTGAATGTACTTACGTAGCATTATTTTCTAGGAAATTATACGAGTTTTACGATGAGGGGTTATTACATTTTTAAAGGCAAAGATGTTTTCAAAAACTTTGTTTTTGCCCACTCACACTTTCTGTTTTGCGCCCCTTCAGGTTCTAGGTAGAAGTTCATGTTGGTGGCTTTCGAGGGTTCTACGGCGGTTTTGACAGACTTCAAATAATGTAGGATTTCTTTCATGTCTTCTATAATGAATGCTTAGCCTGCTGGACTGCACTTAGGTTACCTACGCTCTGAGCACTTGCATTACTATTTTAAACACCTTCACTCGTACTTATATACTTACCTAGTGTAAAGTAGCTAGTTTGGTTTTTATTTACCCACATATTTGTATGACTATCATTTCCGCACTGCGCACATGGCTACGTCATCCTTATGTGACGGCTAGCATGCCTCGATTTAGGTCGGGGTGTGTCAGTTTGGTATCAGAGCCAGGTTTGGTAGTCCTGCATATTTTGTGAGTTTTCTAATCATTTTGATGTCTTATGTCAGAACATTGCCACTTCGTAGAGAGCCATGTACCTCTTCTGAGTCTAATATTACGGATATTACCCAACTTGGGGAGGCTATTGCTAATGCCATTCAGTCCTCACTTCGTCCTCCCCAGAGTGCTCCCTTGATTCACTCAATTTCATTGAGTATTGAAGAAGTTATGAACATTTAAAGTTTACCCAGTTTTCGACGAGTTTTCCAGTTTTCTCGTGGACCAGTCACCTTTTAGGCTATTTTCCAGCCATCTTCGAGAACCATTGGGCTTCCAATGGGTATAATCTTGTTCTACCCTTTCCTATCTTCATTTTGATATATTATGGGTCGAAGGTTAAGAAAAATTGAGTTACGAAGCTTCGAAAATTGCCCAAACTTTCGGCCAAGAGCTCTGGGACACTTAACGGAGTTTTTAACCGAATGACCAAAATAATGGATGGTGGACAATCTCATGGACCATTTCTACTGATTTTCAATCTCAGATAACAAAGTGATGTGTTATGCAAATCTCAAGGATCATTTTAGTTGAAAAGCCTAACATAAAAGCATTTACGAAGTTTGGCATTACGAATCGGTCCTCATCCCCTATACTTCATTGGGTCTGGCCCAAACTCATTTTGTTCGCAGTCCAAACATAGTAACTAAGCTGTCACATAATTATGTAAAGTTGGTTTATTGTCCAATCACAATAACAAAATTGTCGCATAGATTAGATAAGGGGGTTTATTGTCCAATCATAGTAACCAAGCTTGTCACGCAGATTTTGTACATTTAAAATTATTTGAAATCCTGATAAATAAATAAAAATGAATTATTTGAAAACAAACTTAGTTTTATTTTTCTTTTCAAAAAGGGGATCAGTTGGTAGTTTCACTACGCCAATCCACATTTTTGTGGGCTAGAAAGACTTGCAAAAACATTTCTGCCTCCGCCTAGCCACTATCATGCGATTCGTCAGCACCAGAAATCAAACTATGTGGAATATGAGTTTGAAATTCATCCCCAACCACTAATCCACTCCACATGATTCCGTAAAGTTTCCTCCACTAGGTTGTGGTATTAAATGTTAATTTTTTTTAGAGTTCAACATTTACTGTATATTTCTTTCTTCTACTAAACCCCAGTTTTTGACAATCTAACGAATGTATAGAATTCATTTCGGTGAACATAGCTCTGCATTCGTTCTCTGGGTTTAATTTCTCTATTTTTTGCCTTTGTTTTGGCCGCTATGAAAATCTTCCCTTGATCAAACAAAAAGCTTGATGATTTTCCTCTTTAGGTCCTTCATTAATGAACATGATGTGTTGATCGACACATCGTAAGCAATTCCAAGTGGCATGCATTATTTTCTTGTTGAATTTCCTAGTCAATGTCCACTGATCGCATCGTTCATACAGTTGGACTCCCTGATTGTAGCATGAGACGACAACGATCAATCCAATTATACAACAATACTCTAAAGGCTTCCATCAGTATATGAATAACTTTCATTGAATGACCCCATCTTCACTCGTGCACATCCTCAACAAGGATGCCCTGCCTTACCGTCCTTTTATTTAAGGTGTTACGTAGGGTGTTTGTGGGGAGATGTCTTAACCTACGTTGCAGCGTCTATCTCCCTATATCCTCTTACACTCTTTTCATTTATAAGAGTTGCTGATTTTTCTCCTAGGTTAGCCCTTTGTCTGGACTTTCTTTGTAACCTTTGGCGTTTGCCGTGGTTCAGATTTTTTTTTTTTTTTTTTTGGTTGAAAAGAAAAAGAAAAACCAACCCTAAGAGTGTGATTTATGATAACTGTTAGAATGTTTGAAATGGCATTATGAACGTGTGGGAGAGGTTTATTTATTTATTTTTTATTTTTATCATTTGTTGAAGTTTGAATGTCTATTTCTCATTATATGAAACAAGGTACAAGGAAAGCTCATATATATGAGCGGAAGAAAAGGAGAAAACAGAAGCAGAAATCAAGGGACAACACTTTCCTTGATTTATGCTTTACCAACAACTAAAGATAAGGACAATCAGCTAACAACTAAAGCAAGTTAGAAAATCCCTTGAATTAGTGAGAATGACAACTATGATAGCCATACACAACCATGGCAGCCATACTTAGTTGTTAGACTGCAGTGCACCATACATACACCTATGTCTGCCGACTAGGTTTGAGATTTAACTTAGACTAACCCTAGAACTTCTTCCAATACTCCCCCTCAAGCTGGATCAAGGGGATTAATTGATCCGAGCTTGGATAGGAGATGATGAAAAACGGTAAATGGCAGTCCTTTGGTGAAGATATCTGCAATCTGATCATGACTGCGAACGAAGTGTGTAGCAATTACTTTGGACTGCACTTGATTCCGAACATAGTGGCAGTCAACTTCGATGTGTTTAGTTCTCTCATGGAAGACAGGATTGGATGCGATGTGCATTGCTGCTTGATTGTCACAATGAAAAGACATAGGTTGCGGATGAGGAAACCCTAGGTCCAAGAGTAGAGTTTTGAGCCAAGTAAGCTCACATGCCGTTGATGTCATAGCACGATATTCCGCTTCTGCACTTGAGCGTGCAATCACACTTTGTTTTTTGCTCTTCCAGGTGACAAGGTTACCCCCTACGAATGTGCAAAAACCAGTGATAGACTTGCGATCGAGAGAATTCCCTGCCCAATCTGCATCTGTATATCCTGAGATCTGAGTATGACCATTATTGCGCATGAGGATCCCTCTACCAATGAAACCCTTCAGATAGCGAAGCACACGGTGAACGATCTTCATGTGATCTGTGTTTGGAGCATGCATGAACTGGCTAACAAGGCTCACAGCATATGCTATATCAGGACGAGTGATAGTTAGGTAAATGAGCTTGCCAACCAGTCGCTGATAGTATTCTATGTTAGGAATGAGATCACCATGGAACTGCAGCTTCAAGTTGCTATTCAAAGGTGTTCGAGCAGGTTTACAATCTGTCATGTTTGCCTCATGAAGAAGATCAATGATGTACTTTCGCTAATTTAGAAAACAGCCCTTGTGGGAATGTGCCATCTCGATCCCTAAGAAGTATTTAAGAATGCCTAGATCTTTGATAGCAAATTTGTGACTGAGATATTGCTTAAGGGCACTAATCTCAGAAACATCATCACCTGTAACAATTAAGTCATCGACATAAATAAGTACAACAAGTTTACCAGATGTGCCCGATCGCACAAATAGAGAGGAATCTGCATTGCTCCGAGATAAACCAACTCCCTCTAGGACATGACTGAGCTTGGCATACCATGCTCGGGAACTTTGCTTGAGTCCATAAATGGATTTATGAAGTCTGCACACCAAGTTTGGATTGTTTGATTGAGGATGACCCGGAGGGATTTTCATGAAAACTTCTTCTTCTAGTTCCCCATGTAAAAAAGCATTTTTAACGTCCATTTGGAAGAGAGGCCATGCATTGTTAATGGCAACAGATAACAACACCCTCACTGTATTCATCTTTGCCACAGGTGTAAAGGTCTCTTTGTAATCTACTCCATAAGTCTGAGTAAATCCACGAGCAACCAATCGAGCCTTGTGTCTTTCAATCGTGCCATCAGAATGGAACTTGATTTTGTACACCCAACGACTTCCTACAGCCTTCTTTCCCTTGGGAAGCTTCATGATGGTCCAGGTGTTGTTCTCGTGAAGAGCTTGAAGCTCTTCTGCCATAGCAGCTCTCCATTCGCTGTGTAATTTTGCTTCTTGAAAGCTTTGAGGTTCATGTGTCTCAGTAACTGTATTAAGAAATGCAGCAAATGAAGGTGACACTTTGCTGTAATTAATAACAGAAGTCAAGGGGTGCTTGACATTATAAGTTACATAATCATTTAACTTGGATGAGAGTCTCCTCTCACGGGAAGGATTTCGACGAACTGTGGAAGGTTGAGCCACTGGTAGTTGAGCAGTCTCTTGGTTGACAGTATTCCTCGAGAGTTCAGATGAGATAAGTTCATTAGGTACCACTGGCTGAGAATGGACCTCATCCAGTGTTTGGTCCCTTAAGACATCCGTTGCGTCTTCTTCACATGGATATGGCATTGGAAACAAGTCAAGCAGTTCCTCCCCTTCTTGAGAGTAGTCCAGGGGTTGAGTGAAGTAAGACATTAGTTCCTCAAATCTTACATCTCTTGAAACAACCATCTTCCTAGTTGTGGGATTGTAACATTTGTAACCCTTTTGAGTAGAAGAGTAGCCTAAGAACACACATTTTGCAGCTCGTGGTTCTAGCTTGTCACGTTTCTGTGCTTGAATGTGAACAAAACAAGTACATCCGAACACCCGTAAGTGTGACAAATCTATCTGTCTGCCTTTCAGAATCTCATAAGGTGATTTGAAATTCAAAACCTTACTTGGCAATCTATTGATAAGATATGCAGCAGTAAGGACACCGTGAGACCAAAATCTTTTTGGTACGTTCGAGTGAAACATCAGTGCCCTAGTTTTTTCAAGCAGGTCTCTATTTTTCCTTTCTGCTACCCCCGTTTTGTTGGGGTGTTCCAACACAACTGGTTTGATGTAGTATGCCATGTGTGCTTAGGTAATGAGACATATTATGGGACATATATTCGGAGCCATTATCTGATCGTAAGACATGAATATTTGAAGCAAATTGAGTGTTTACAAGTCTATGAAAATCTTGAAAAACTTCCAGCATTTCACTTTTAAATTTCAAAAGATATAACCAAGTTATCCTTGTGAAATCATCCACGAAGGTTACAAAGTATTTGTATCCATCAAATGACTCTAAAACTGGTCCCCAAACATCGGAATGCACGATTTCAAAAGGATTACTAGCCCTAGATAGGGAGGAAGTGAAAGGTAACCTAGTGAATTTAGAAAAATGACACACATCACAAGAACTTGTAACCTTGCACAGGTTTGGAAACAAAAAAGATAGGACTTTATCAGAGGGATGTGCAAGGCATCGATGCCAAAGTTGTTATTCTTGAATCAGGCTTGAGGTGACTTGAAAAACCTTGGGAGTTTGAACATGCTTGGAGAGGTAGTAAAGACCGTTTAGAAAAAAAACCTTCACCAATCCTCTTCTTGGTGGTGATGTCCTGAAAAATCACAATTTTGGGAGAAAAAATGGCAGTGCAGTTTAGTGAGTTGGTGATTTTTCCAACAGATAAAAGCTGAAAAGGGAATGAAGGAACATAGAGTGCCTCAGACTCGACATTATTAGAGATCAGATGTATTTTTCCTTTCCCTACAACCATGGCACCCTTGCCATTAGCGACTGACACTTGAGATGGACGTGAAAGTTTTTTAAAATCATATAGATTTGTGGACTTGTTGGTCATATGATCAGTGGCTCCTGAATCTATAATCCAATAATCATGCATATTACCTATTTCAAGAGCAGTTAAGAAGGATCGCAAGATACCTGGAATATCTTGTTGTGTCATGCCTTCTTTCCCAGCCAAAAAACCAGCAAGCTGTCCAAGTAGAGCAGCTGGTTTGTTGTCACCCTGACTGGTTGATCCTTCATTCTCTCCACCACCTTGTTTCTTGTGAAGAAAGGCAGCAAATTCATTTATCAGCATGGCCGGATTGGATGTGAACATCTGTGCTTCCTCGGAATGAGAAGTCATGGTATGGTTTGCCTTGGGTGATGGGTAGTGTGCTCCTCTAGTGAAGCTCTTGTTGCTGTCCTTCGAGTGCTTGGGCCTTAGTTCAGGATGGAGAATCCAGCAATGGTCTCGTGTATGTCCACCAGTATCGCAATGGCTACATTTCACAGTAGGTTTCTTTCCTTTATATCTTCTCTCTTCACTAGCCCTGTGGTTTGAGAAATATACCCTAGATTCTGGTATATTTGACTTTAATTCCACAATCATGATTTTTCTGCGAGTTTCTTCCCTTTGGATAGTGGCACACACACTTGAGAAGGAAGGAAGTTCATGATTCATGAGAACATGACTCCTGAGATCTTCGTATTCAGAGCTCAAACTTGCTAGAAGCTGAAAGATTTTATCTTCTTTAGCTCTCTTGATCAGCACGGCAGCGTCAATGGTGTGTGGCCGATAAACATTCAACTCGTTCCACATGGTGGTCAACTTGCCAAGATGATGCACAAATGAGTTCCCTTCCTGTTGTAGACTAGCAATATCCTTCTTTAGCTGGAACACTCGAGCTACGTTATTCTGATTCCCATACATCTCTTTGAGGTTTTTCCAGAGAGTATACGAAGATTCAGCATAACTGAAGATTTCTGCAATTTTTTGATCCATAGAATTGAGTAGCCATGACATGACCAGCTGGTCCTTGCACAGCCAATCATTGTAACCTGATGAGGACACATTAGGCGCTGGGATCGCGCCATTAACATAACCCAGCTTCGATCGTCCTCCTAAAGCAAGTGTGACAGCCCTCTCCCACGGGAGATAGTTGAACTCATTTAGTAGGACGGAACTGAGACGTTGATTTGGATTAATATCCACGTCTAGATGAGATGGGGAAGACGCAGCATGCGAGTTTACTTCTTCGCCTTGCACGGAGCTCCCTTTAGCCATGATAGAGAAGAAATAGGAACAGGAAGACGGTATACAGAAGCAGATCGATAGAGATCACTGCTCTGATACCATGTTGAAGTTTGAATGTCTATTTCTCATTATATGAAACAAGGTACAAGGAAAGCTCATATATATGAGCGGAAGAAAAGGAGAAAACAGAAGCAGAAATCAAGGGACAACACTTTCCTTGATTTATGCTTTACCAACAACTAAAGATAAGGACAATCAGCTAACAACTAAAGCAAGGTAGAAAATCCCTTGAATTAGTGAGAATGACAACTATGACAGCCATACACAACCATGGCAGCCATACTTAGTTGTTAGACTGCAGTGCACCATACATACACCTATGTCTACCGACTAGGTTTGAGATTTAACTTAGACTAACCCTAGAACTTCTTCCAATATCATTCATGTTGAAATTCCAGGGTGTTAGTGTAGAAGATGAAGGATCAAACATGAGATGAACGTTTAAGAAAGAAAAAATAATAATAATAAAAGAGATGTGCGTTTTAAAAATATGCAAAAGACACCAAGATAACCCTCCATGACAGAGGGCATCGGGTCGGTTGGTTGGTTGGATTGGACTTCAAACAATAAGCCAATCCAACAAGTTTGGATTGACATTTTTATAACCCGTTGCCACTGAAGAAAATGGCCAAACCAACTCATCCAAACCATTAATTCTTTGGCGGGTTAGGTTTGGTGAGTTCTACGAGTCGGATTTATTCTTTCGTTTTTCTTATTCCTAATGTGAGTAGACAAATAATCCAAAAGTCATGTAACTTATGCTTAAATCATGTGTTAGTGTTGCGAATCACTACATGTTACATAATATTTGAATTTTATTTATTAAAAGAAAAAATATATAAACAAGCGTGTTTTATACGAAATTTTATGTATACATCTATCTAATATACATATACGTTTAATAATAGTTGACATTCAGGTGAGTCGATTTTTAATTAGGTTAATAATATACCCAACTCAATCCATCTATTGGACGGGCGGTTCATATTTAAAAAAATAAAATAAAAATTTAAAAGTCAAACTGTAAATGAGATATCCAGATGACTCATAATCCGAAAAATTAAAATCAATAACATTCATCCCATTAAAGTATATCTTCAACCATTGAGTTAAAACCTAAAATTTTTAACCTAGAAATAATTTTTTCTGCTCTAACCCTTATGAGTTAAATTTTTAGCCCGAGATTATTAAAGAATGAATTTAGGATAATTTTTTTTTTAAATAACTTTTTTATAAGAAAAAATTATGTAAAGTATCCTAATTTAATTTTATGAATATTTTAACCTAAACATATTTAGATTCCGATAAATATTGAAAAATTACTAAACCAACACTATGAAAGAATACGAATCACATGAAAGATTTTATTTTATTTTTTTTTAAATTATTTTAGCCGTTGGATTTGAATTTGGACTGTTAGATATTTTTTTACCATTAGATTTGATCATATTAGGTCTTAGTCGTTGGATTCAATGAATTTATAAATATAAAACTAAAAAAAAAATACATATATATGTTACCCACTAACCCAAGGGGAAATTTTGGGCTAAATTTGCCCCAAAGGTTGGAGCAAATTGGTGGAAGTTTGGAACTTAAACTTTGAGTTTTACTCCAACGATTGAAGTAGGTCTTAAAGGTTAACAGACATTCGAAAAATATTGAAAATTATAAGCTTAAAAATAAAATGACTTGTAATCACCCAAATAGAAAGGTACGTGGATAATATAGTGGCTCCTCTCGAACCCTAATTGCACTTTGTAAAAAGACTATGGGCTGTTGAGGTCTCCTTTGAGCTTTTATAAAGAGCACTTCCAGTTAGGGATGACAATAGGGTGGATCAGGATTGGATGTATCATCCTCATAACCGAACCCAAAATCGTAGAATTCCCGAATGGGTTTTCTCTATAGTCAGGTAATGAATTTTTCATTTGGGAACGATTTTCTCCATTATTTTTCCATTGTAATTGTCAAGATATATTTTAAATGTATTGTGCAAAGAGAAACTTTTTCTTTACCATGCACGTCCTAAAAAGTTGTCATGTTTTTCGTTTTCACTTTAAGTAAAGTAATGATTTAAATGTTATTCATGCAATTGTCAAACAACTTGGGATTTTGGATGCAAGTTCCTACCTAAAGTCCATGAACAATAGTAAGTAGATGTAAATAAAAAAAGAGTAGATGAAAACATTAAGTACTAGTAGCAAAATACAAAACAACTTAAATGTCAAAATATAAAACCTACATCACAATATGTACATTATTCACAATACCCATAAAGTCTGTATTGCACTGTTTCTTTTGAAAAGAAAGTTTACATATTGACATCAATGCTGCAATTTCCACCCATTTGTTCCTGATTGATGCTTCAAATTTTCATTGCCAATCTACAAACGATAGTGAGAAAATTAAAAATCAAATAAAAAGAGTTAATTGATAAGTGAGAAATGCATACTGAAAGGTTATCGTTAATAAAGTTGTTACCTATTAAGAATCAACATAATTAGCTGGAATGAAGCAAGACTTCTTTGAATACTACATTCCGTGTAAATACACCTTGTTGGCCTACTATAAAGCCATTTTTTACTAACACGGTTGTGGTTGACTTTGAGACCCTCCTCGATAAAGCCACATATAATTGTCCATGACTGAAGACATGATTTGGAAGGTAAAAGCCTACATGTGGTATTGTTCGACCTTGAGATTTGTTTATAGTGATAGAGAAACTTAGTTTCACTAGAAACTGCTTTCCTGTAAGTTCAAATGGAAGCCTAGCAGTATCAGTGCTTTTGAGAGGGATTATTGGTAAGAAAACTTTGGATTCGACAAATTGTCTAGTTAGAAATTCAGCATCAATAAGATTTCGGTAAGAACCACGACACAATAATCTTGCACCATTACACAATCCCAATTTCGGATCAATATTTTTCAAAAGCATGATTGGAGCACCTTTTTTTAGAGTTAACTTGTGTGGAGGCAAACCACCAAGTGAGATTGAATTCAAGAACTCTGGCTGATAAAAATTCCTTATGTCATCCTCAACTAAATCAAATGAATACATTGTCTCTTCTAAACCTGGAAACATATTGATTATCTTTTCATTCAACATATTAACGTCTTCATTTGTAGGAGTTACCACTACCTTTTCCACCATGTAGGTTGCATCATTTATATGATCCTCTAAGTCAGGGAAGATTTTGGCAATTTATTGATTAATGGAATGCTCACTCTCCCATGGTATCACCATGCATTTAGGTAGTTTTACCATATCATCCATAATAACATCTTTATTCCCATCACCAACACGAAGTAAAAATTTTGAAAATTCACAATCATTTATGGATCTAATGTTTTGTTTGAGTTTTAAAATCTTTACGATGATGCATCGAGACTAAGTGGTATCTTGAATTTAGAATGTGATGTCCTCTCACTAGGCAAGATCGTAGCTGCTATTCCAGATGATGTTGTTGCTAATACTATGTGCCCTAACCTTCTCAAGTTTGTTAACAATTTGCGATATAAGTAAGTTTTTCCAGTTCCACTGAGACCATCCACAAAAAAAGTTGCATTCTCCGATCGTTGAACTGCACCCATTATTGTGTTAAACGCACTTCTTTGGTCATCATTTAAGCGTTTGATTGCATTAAGATCTTGTTGTGGAATACATATGCATATTTCATCTTCAATACATCTTGTCATTCCTGAACTTGATTCAATTCCTCTTGTCAATTGGGGCAAATCATACTCGTTTATACTCTTATTAAATTGAACCAAAAGTGTGTTCAACTCACACAAGAGTTTGTTGGTAGCAAGTGTGGGAGTTATGTTAGTCGTGGAAACATAATCTTCTATCATGAATGGATAGAACTCATCCCATAACCCTCGAACACCAATTGGTGCACAATATACCAATATGGTGACAAATAATCTTCTTAAAGCCGACAACATCTGAATTGTGGAGGCTTCTATCAAACATTGTTGAATACTGTCATCTCTTTCTAACAAACCTCGTTGTTCTGCTGCCTGCTTATATGTTGGATGCAAAACCCCATTAACTGTTCTCAAGTTTGTGAAAGATGTTGGTCCTTTAACATGATTAAGAAGAATCCGAAGGTAAATTTTTTTGCCTTCAGCAGTGAAGCTGCATATATTCGCCCAATAACCTTGCATTCATTCTTCTTGACCACTTTCTTTGAGCTTGAATCCATCTATAATGTGATGGGATCTCCATGTATAAATATTGTCGCGCTTCAGCATCCACATGATTAAATGTGAAAAATTCATTCAAAATTGTTTTTCTTGTACTTTCATCATGTAGAATATTTGTTATACTCTCGACGGCACGAAACTGAACTTGGTGCATATTAGGAAGATGTATTTGCAATCGCTCAATAGATGGGTAAATTCGATTAATAATGAACTTGAATATCTTCCATAATGCCTCCGGTGCGCAAACCCATCTTGCATCCTGAAACTGCTTTATTTCATCATATTCAGGGTCTAATTGCCCTTCGACTGTCATTTTATCTAGGCCTTTGTAAACATACTTATATAAGTACTTGACACTTTTTATGCTTGCACAAATTTCAACATTGATGTGACAATCATATCTTAATAGCAACCATGGATTATATGGAATGCCCCAACTATTATCAACCATTATGTTTCCTTGTCGATCAAGTGCGACGGGCAATCGATTTCCTTGCCTTTGATAAATTGGATATGAATCATTCCCTTGAACAGTGATTGGTGCAAATGGTTTGGGAAACTTTCTCTTACAACTCCCATTTCATACATGGAGATTGAGGATTATGAATCCCACACAGACCATGAATTATATGATTTAACCCCACATTATAAAGTTGAGGCTCTACATCTTCATTTGGTATTTCAGCTTTAACAATTCGGTCATACTCATCTAGGTTATTGATCTTATCATTTTCATCTAACACCACCAACATATGCACATGTGGAAGACCACATTTCTGAAACTCAATAACGTATGCTTAAGCAACAATATTGCCCAATACCTCCTTTTCAATGATGTCTTCTTTTAGTTACTCAAGTTTTGCCTGAAATACTCTAGTAAGTCGGGACGATCTTGTGGTGTTTGTCCAGCGAGTAATTTGCTTTTGATTTCTTCCCAACTTGGGTTACATGTCATGGTAATAAAAAGATCTGGCTTGTCGAATCTTTGAACTAGAGTCATTGCATCTTGGTATCGTTGGTACATGTCATGTGAGCTTCCAACAAATGATGATGGTAAAATAATTCTACACCCGATGCTACCTGATAATTTTTTATTTTCAATTAGTAACTATATATATTGTACACATTTTGAACAAAGTTATATTCCTAAATAACGATGGCTTAAGCGATATATATACCTGCATTATGTTGACCTGCATTTAAAGAGTCTTTCAAGTCTTTTTTAGAGATCCGCTCTAACTGTGGCTTGATTAGAACGCAACCATCTAAGTTTTTGTGATTCAATTTTAACGTAGTTATCTACAGCATATTGTTGTAAGAGATGTCCATCTCGAAGCAAAAGTGATGATCTGTTATGGCGTATCTACAAAAAGTAAATTTCATATATTGCTTTTAATATGGAAATCATCATTCATCCATATATACTGGGAAGTAAATTATGTTATCGGTACAAACCTGTAATATATATTCATAATAGTCGCAACATGTTATTGCTCTTCCACCATCATCACGACTATTAACATCCCATCTATATGTATCGTAAGGTAGAAATAGTAGATATTGTAAAAGAAACAGTCTCGGACGTGAGAAAGTTTTCCACTAATTGTCTCCAGCACGATATCCCTACCATTTGCAATTGTGGCATTATCTCCATCTATTATAATTGCCGCAACTTGTGATGCTGATGGTAGACTATACTGACGCCAAACTATTGGTTGCTTTTTTAGGATCAACTTGCAATTCGGCAAATCTTGGCGTTGTCCGAGGCTTCGCAATGTATGAACAAAAGGATTATGGTTGTTCAACATCTGTTGTATCTTTTCAACCACAGGTCTATCTAAAACTTCAATTTCACACATTCGGTTTTCAACTTCATGCTCAGTGTCATATATATAAGCTTGTAAAAATTGCGGTATGTTCTCTTCATTTGGTAAAGTCCACCAATCTTATGATATAATGCACTTGAGCACAAAATGTGTAAATCCCACGACCACCAATATTTATTCTTTCATCCATATGTACTCCCATTGAAGTGAATGCAAATGCGTGATTGTAAGCTCGAATATTTTGCCTAAAGTGTCTACCGTGTTTTGTTTGGTCAGATAAAAGAGCAACCATTTCTAGTGGAGACTGTATTGGGGGTAAAGCAATTCTTCCTTTCAAGTAATACATATTCAAAGTTTCTCAAGTAAACAATCGTGCATAGCAGTACGGACATGTGGTTGGAGCAGGTAATTGGCAACCTACGATACCCCGATTCTCATTGTAATTTCTAGCACAATTGTGGTTTCTTCTTCCTCTACTTTGGCGCACATGACGATTGGTTCTATTTACATGTTCTTCTTCTGATATTTTTACATGAATATCCAACACTCAGTATAAGAATTTTCTTCGTAACTAAAAATATATCTATAAATAGATAGAATTATATACTAAGCTCACCATTGTGGGAAGGAATTGAAAGCATCCTATTAGATATTTATGACCTATTTAAATGTGCCAATTGTCCCATATGAATACGCATTCTAGCAGAAGTTTGGTCATCACAATTTGTGATATCTGACAAAACCCTTGAACTTGCGCTTTCATGCTCAATCTGTTCTAATAAATAGACCACATTATAACATGATTAGTTAAAATTTTTGTGTTTAGTATTTAATATATTTAGTTGTGAGTCTAATATTTCGTAAGACTACCACTAAAAATAACAACAACATTGAGATCAATATTAGAGTATCGAACAAAAGAATAAAATGAGATTTCAATTCACAAAATTTTGTTCTAAAAAATTAACTAATTTTTTAAGAAACAAATACAAATAAAGAAATTGAAATAAATAACAGGAATTTGTTGTTGTATATTACTAGGGTCGACCTCAACATCATAGTTAGCCAACTGAACTCGTTCTTGTATATTACTGGGACCTACTTGTTGCATAGTTAAAAGATAAATTATAAATTATAAAAAAAATTTATTTTTTATTTTTGCATTAGTATGAGTTAAAGAAAAAGGAATATGAAATAAATACCAATAATTTATTGTTGTATGTTACTGGGGGATGTCATAATATGATCATCATATAGAGTTGGAATTTGTTGTCTTTTTTCTCATGCTATTAGACGTCGTCGAGCTAGGTATCTTTGATGTTCTTCAGGACTCTATGTTATAAGTTTTGTTTAATGGTTAGTACATGACCCATATTAAAGCAGTCCAATTAAAAATGGCCCAACCATAATAAATTATGATTTGTCAATTTTACCCCTAATTTTTTAGGATGAGTTGTTTTAAATTTGTTCTGTTTGGTTTTCTTGTTAAGCTCTTTTTTGGTCAGGGCTAGTTGAAGGCTTTGAGAACCAGAGTTTCGAATTCTTATCAATTTGAATGTGATCGTCGTTTCAACTTTTGAAGTGCTAATCAAATTGAATGTGATCTTTGCTTTTCAGATCGTTTGTCATTATTCATATTGTTTTCGAGGTATTTTTTTTCAGATTTTCGTCGTTAATGGAGTTCATTGTTGTTTTGCAGACCTTCTTCTTTTTCTATGATTTTATATTCTTTTTTGTAATAGATGTAGTAAAATTACAAGGAAATTGACTTTTGAGAGGTTTAGGAAATGAACTAGAATATATAATTTGGAATTTAATAAGTTCATATCAATCAATCATTACAATGAAATATGGTCATCATCATCATCTCCAAAAAGTTCATCAATGTAATCATATTTCCTAGCAACCCTTTTTTCTTCAAGTAACCTTTTTAGTCCATTTGGATAATTGTGCGGATGATTCACCAATATAGTTGAAATTGAAACTCTTTTCATAAATACTTCTTCCTTGTGAAAAGTGGATTTTATTGGTTTGCCTTCTTGAAGTTGGGTTGCAAAGTGAATGACAAATAAGCCACAATCCAATCTGCAATTTTTTACAAAATAAAGAAGTATGATAGATAATGAGATAAGTTTATAACATTAAATGACAGATAGGAGTGAAAAAATGGATCTACATTTCTGAAACTGTTTTACGAAAAGAAGGCTGAAAGAAAAAAAAAAAAAAAAAGAAAAAGAAAGCAACACATGTAGGGAATTGAAGGAATAGTTAAAGGTCAAATATCACACTGTTTATGGATTAAAAAGAAAAATAGACACATTGTTTCTAATTTTTTAAGCAAAACAAGAAACACATATCATACTGTCTTTGGATCCAAAGCAAAATAGGCACACTGTTTATGAAAAAGAAAAATAGTAAAGCATTGTCTAGTTGTTTACACATATCATATTGTCTCTGGATCCAAAGTAAAATATGAACAATGTTTATGAAAAAGAACCCAAATAATAACATGAAACTATATTTTTGTACTTACGAGTCTTCTCTTTGCTATGCACAAGTCAAGCATCTTTCAATCTCTATTTTGAGGGTTTGGCCAACCTTGAAATCCTTGTACAATGCTTCTATTTTGTCCCTCTGCAAAACAAAAAAAAAAAAAAAAAAAAAAAAAAAAAAAAAAAAAAAAAAGGAGATTTGATTTGTCTTTCTTACCGTAGTATGATAGTTTCTAATTGGTTTTTTTCTTACCACTTGCACAACATGCTTAAAGTATATGTATGTACTGCTTTCTATCCTTGGTAGTTTGAAATTGTAGTGTCATTTTTTTCATTTTTAACATCCCAAACTACCAGGGTGAAGTGGAAATAATGCTTTATTATCATGAAGACCTTTCTAACTTTGTCGACATTCTCTTCCTAGAGCCTCTTCAACGTTCGATCAATATGCTACTGGTCACTCTCTTAATTTATTTTCTCTATGTCATTCTAAAACAATAACATAACTTTTTTTTTACTGTTTATGAAATTGACAAACAGAAATTTGTTGTAAATGAACTTGTTTACACATACAAAGATGAAGGAAGATACATATTTTTCTCTTGTCTATCTTTTGTTTCATTTTCTAACATGCTGAAGGACTCATCAATTATATTTGAGTCAATTGCACCATCGATAAACAATGATGTCAAATCTAACTTTAGAACAACAAGCTCATGTGCCATGTTCTGTTTCTTTGGTTGCATCCAAAAATAGTCCATGTGTAAGAAAATTAAAAGTGTTAAATACACACACACATATAAATATATACATCACACTGTTTATGAAATTTAAGCAAATCGAGAAAAACATGTAGGCAAGAAAAGAAACAGTCAAAGGTCAAATATAACACTATTTCTGGATTCAAAGCAAAATAATTACAATGTTTCTTAAATATAATCAACTGATGTATATAAAAATAAAAAAATAAAAAACGGTCCAAGTTTAAACACATAGACTATTTATGGAATAAGCATATTGTTTATGAATTTTAAGAAAATAAGCATACTATTTATGAAATATAAGTTCATTATTAATGTTACCGAAAACTTACAATTCATCTTGTCTGTAACATTTCTTGATTTTATCTTGTCTCATCGTCAAGGAACTTATAAGCCTTTGTTGTCGCAGGGAGGTAACTGCCTTTATCAATCTCTGAGCTCTTTGCATTTGTCTTCTTTGCAGGCTTCCTTTTTGTTTCTTTAGCAATTGGCTTTGCTTTTTCCACTTTTGGTTCCTCCTTTGTTTTGTCAACAATTGGCTTCTTCTTTTTCTTTTCAGTTTCAACCATTGGCTTCTTCTTTTGAGTTTCAACCATTGGCTTGTGTTTTTCAGTTTCAGCTATTGGCCTTTCTTCTTCTTCTTCTTCTTCAACTATTTGCTTATCATTCTCTCTTTCAAAAATTTGTTCCAGCTGCGATATAACAATGGAAGGGCTTTCATTGTCACTGACAACATATATGTACTTGGCCTTCTTTTTTGGCTTTTTTTGGACGGGGACATAGGCAAACTTCAGAAGAACGTTTGCTTTACGATCATCCCTGTTTCGAATATTTTTTACCAAAGTTCTTGTCCTCTTTTTTTTCTTTAGTGGCATTTTTTTCTTGTCCATCTTTAGTAGCCTTGCCTTTTGGAATAGCCATGTTAGCAGAAGAATCCTCATTCATAGCTTCAACTTTAAGGGTATCTTTTTGGTTGGCAGCTTCAACATATTGACTCTCCATTTGAACATCAATTGGAACTTGAACTTGCTCTTTTCCAGTGATCGCTTCTGGTTGTTTGGCAATTTCGACATCCTAAGTTTCAACCTCTATTTGAACATCTTCCATTTGATCTTTAGAGGCTTCTTCTTGACTCTCCATTTGAACATCAATCGGTACTTGAGCTTGCTCTTTTCCAGTGATCTCTTATGGTTGTTTAGTAGTTTCAACGTCTATTTGAACATCATCCATTTGGTCTTTGGAGGCTTCTTTTTTATTGGCAACGTCAAGTTTCGAATTTCCTTCATGTATTTGATTATCCTCATTTTGACTCTCTACTTGAACATCCATTTGAACTTGAGGTTGCTCTTTTGTAGTGTTATCTTCTAGAACTTCTGGAACTTTTGTTTGATTTTCTTGTAGCCTATTCTTAAGATTCTAATCTCATTGAGAAGTTGATTGATTTTTCCTGAAGTTTCAATGTTCTTCAACTACAATTGTAGGATTTCAACATCCATATCATTGATTTTCTTCTAGTTCAACTCTCGTTCTTCTTGAAGCTTTTGGATGTCTCTTTTGAGTCGTCCAGTTATTTGACCCGAAACTATAGAATCTGTTTAAAGACTATCAATTGCATGCATCATCATATGTTTGAGCACTGTATACCTCCTCAGTTCCATGCCGTACAGTTTTGAAATTGTATGAACATCTTGTCAGTTATTGTTGTGTCAATACCGAGGATGTGAATTTGATGATCTGGACCGAGCTTTCGTAATTCCTCACCGTACAACTTGTCGAACTGTTCTTGGACTTCATTAATTGTGCTTCACTGATGTGCTTCGTCTGTTTTACTTCTTGTTTAATCATGTTCCATCACATCTTTTTCAGCAGCAGTCCTCTTTCTTTTCCTTGTAACAGTCTTTTCTTTGCCTTTTTTAGAAAATTCCTCTCCTTTCTCAGTAGAAGAAATAGGATTAGTATTCTGCACATAGTTACACAAGTATTAAATATTAATTCAAATTATTAGTGTGAAACTGTTTATGGATTTGCAAAATGAATTCTAATTACAATTGTAATTTTACACTACTTATGGAATTTTAAAACAAAATTGTTTCTGGATTTTATAGTGCTAGAAAGTAAGGAAGTATGCATATAACAAGGTTTCTGGATTGTAAGTCACTATTTCTCCTTTGTTAAGTAACACTGTTTCTGGATTTGTAGTACTAATAACATGCAGATATCACTGTTTCTATATTTGTAGTAACAATGTTTTTGCAACCAAATCAAAATATGACATACTGTTTCTAGAAATTAACCAACTAGAAACTACACTGTTTATGGAATTTAAAAACAAAACTACTTCTAGATTTTATAGTGCTAGAAAGTTAAGAAGTATGCATATATCAAGGTTACTAGATTGTAAGTCACTGTTTCTCTTTTGTTAAGTAACACTGTTTATGAATTTGTAGTACTAAATAGCATGCAAATACCACTGTTTCTGCATCTAAATCTGAATATGGTATAATGTTTTTGGAAAATAACCAACTAGAAACTACACTGTTTATGAAATTAAAAAAAAAATCTATTTTCTGGATTTTACGGTGCTAGAAAGTATGAAAGTATGCATAAATCAAGGTTTCTAGATTGTAAGTCATTGTTTCTCTTTTGTTAAGTAACACTTTTTCTAGATTTGTAATACTAAATGGCATGCGAATATCATTGTTTTAGTATTTGTAGTAACACTGCTTCTATATCTAAATCTTAATATGGCATACTGTTTCTGGAAAATAACCAACTAGAAACTACATTGTCTATGGAATTTAAAAACAAAACTGTTTCTGGATTTTATAGTGCTAGAAAGTAATGATGTATGCATATATCAATGTTTTTGGTTTGTAAGTCACTGTTTCTCCTTTGTTAAGCAACACTGTTTCATCTCCTTCTTTCTTCTTCTTGATTTGTGATCTATCAATCATTTGGAAGAGGTAGTTTCTTATCCCCTTTGCCCAATTATATTTGCTCATTTCCTCCAATTTTCCACAAATTTGCACGAAGTTCCATGTGATGTATGAGCCAGAGTTTACAAATAATAGGGACTGGATGAGATGTGCACATATTATGGAAGCTGTATCTCTTGCACTCTCTAGAGTTTGGTCAATGAGTGATTTTTTATATGCTTGAACAATGTGGGGTTTTTTTTTTTTTCATTCATTCAACATTCTGAAAGTACTTCTCTATGAATCTGTCCTCCTTACCATATTTGGAGGATTTGTCAATGTTTGGCAGTTTCCCTCCATCGTTGTTTAGTCCAAAGATTAGAGCAGCATCATTAGGTGTTATTCCTCTTGCGTCAAGATCTCCAAATCTGAACTTCTGCTCTTTGGTGTCGTAGCAATTTATAATCTTAATTAAGTCTATACCGGACTTCTTCTTCCTTTTGGTTACAACGAGGAAGTGATCCATGTAGAGTTTAATAAGACTCTAGAATGGTGTCTTTTTCAACTATTCGCAAACATCTTTGCGGTCTTCAAGCATTGGCTTGTCAATTTCCATTGAGTCTGAAAACCCGATCATATTGCACCGATATTGGAGATATATACTCCGATATATTTTCTTCTTCTCAGTTGAAGTTTTCTTCTTATACACTGGAGTTTTCTTCTTCTCCATTGTTGATTTCTTTGCAAAAGTCTTCCTTCTGATTTTCTTGATTACTTGCATTTGTAAAAATGAACAAAGCTTAGGAATTATAATTAACTGTTCAAGAAGAATAACCAGAACATAGATTGAAGAAAACGGATAGTCAACGGTCAAGTTTTTACACAAATCAAACTATTTCTGGATCTAAATCATAATAAGGAACATTGTGTTTGGAAAAGTAGCAAACAATCACACTGTTTCTGAATCGAGTGTTTATTTTTTGTTGGATTTTTCAAAGTTAGCGCTAGGTTTTACACAAATTAAACTGTTTCTGGACCCAATCATAATAAAGGACATTGTGTCTAGAAAAGTAGCAAACAATCACACTGTTTCTAGATCCAAATCATAATAAGGGACATTGCGGTGGTTGGATTTTGGTTCTTTTCTTTTCAGATACAATATTTGTTTGTACATCGACAAAACAAACACTGATTGTTTTTCTAGAAACAGTGTTATCTTTTGGGTTCTCTAGAAACAGTTTTATGTTTTGGTTCATTTTCTTCCAGAGACAGTGTTAGTTTTTATATAAGGGCACAAACTGTTTAAGGATTCAAATAATAATAGGTCGCATTGTTTTCTAAAAAAGTGGCAAAACAATCATACTATTTTCTAGAAATGTTTAACTTTAAGAAGTGCGTGAAAGTTTAACAGGGATAAGATTATTAACTTCTTTTTTTTTTTTTTTTTTCCGATTTTTTCCGATGGTGGTTTTGGTGTGGTTTGCACTTCTTCTTTTTTTTCGGTTTGTTCCGACGGAGGTTGTGGTAAAGTTTGGACTTCTTTTTCTCCAGTTTGTTCCAGCAAAGGTTCTGGTAAGTTTTGCACCACTTTTCGAGGGTTTGTTCCGACGGAGGTTTTGGTAAGTTTTGCACCACTTTTTCGCCGGTTTCTGTCACCGAACTTCTGTGAACTTGTTTCGACGATTTTGTTCCGATGAATGTTTCTTTTTTCAACTTTGATTTGAATTTTGATTTGGTTGTTTTTGAAATGAGGGAATTTGATTTGATAGGAAGACAGGGAGTTATTATGGTGGCTTCGTGTTGGGTTGAGGTTAGTGAAGAGTCAGGACAATATTGAATGATTTAGGGGTATTTACAGAAATGTAGATTTGTAGTGGGTTGGGCTTATAAGTTTGGCATGTGGACAATAGTTTTGGATGATTTTTTATTAAACTTTGAGCCCTTTTGGTAAATAACATTTTGGGATGGTTTTTTATTAAATATTTGTTGGCCCAAACCCTTTTCATTAAAGCATATGATAAGTAATATTAAATGTTTATATTACGAAGAAAACATATAAACTCTTGAAAATTATAAAATGCTACTATTAATGATATAAAAGTGAACATTTAATTTTCATATTTAACAATCCATGATTATTAACAACTCCCTTTATATAATAAATATTTATATTTTTTATAATTAAATGAAACGGTTTGGTTTTGGGTATGAAATTGGGGCGGATACCCCAATAACCATAACAGAATCCGAAACCGAAAAAATCTGACAGTTACCCATAATTGTAAAATATCCCAAATTTGATGCCTGAAACCATACCGTTCAGATCGGTTACCTGTGGGGATCGGATTTGATGAGTTAAATTATCGTCCTTACTTCCAGTGTAGTAAGGCCCCCTAAGCGATAGGCAACTCAATTCCCTTAAATGAATAGTAATTGTCCAAGTACATTTTCACCTCTAAACTGAATAGCTCAGGCAATTCGTATTAAATAATTATTTTTTTTATTTTATAAAATAATAAAAGATAACTTTATTTTTAATTTCGAATAATAATAAAAGAGTATTTAAAAATATTGAAATATAGTGTAAATTGGAAGAAAATAATTAGGTATTTATTAAAAAAAATTATAATTTTTTATATTTAATTAATTTTTTAATAATTTTTTTATAATTTAAATTGTGGGTGACATCATCATGACGTCAACCTTGCGTCACATAAGCATGGCGTTGGCCTAGGCAATTATTGCTTGACTTCTCTATTGGTCTCACCTTGAGCCCAATTACCCGAGTGGACTAGAGTGTTCTGAGAGGGGAGAAGTGGATTGGGTTGCCTATTCCCAAGACAGTAAGCAATGGTTGAGTTGCTCTAAAGTCGATGGGTTTTCTAGGGAGAATCGTCTAGAAGGAGCTAGGCTCTTTTGGTACAATTTTTTTTTTTTAATTATATCAATATTTTTACACTAGGGGAGTTCGGTTAATCCACACAATGGATAACCTAATTTGGTAACAAATTCGTTATCCACGAGATTCGAGCCTAAAACCTTTTACTTTTAATTAAAGACTGAGTGGCAGAGTTTATGCAGAAAATTGGTGCATATATTATCCGCACTGCTCTTCATGCTTTCCTACCCAATTTTTAGGTGTTCATTTGCTCTTTTGACACAAAATCTCTTCAACTATTTGTGAGTTGTTCATTATTTTATTTTGCCGGTGGGAAATGAGTGCTACAAGGTTCCTTGATAATCTCTCAATTTTAAAACGCAACACATGCTAATAATATACTCGTAACTGCAGTTCTAGGGTAACAGAGTATATACAATGACATGAGCAATTAAATCCTTTTTTGATACACAAAATTACATTATGAGATTTTATCATTGAAGAAATTGTTACAAAACGAAACCCTAGTCCACTCTCTTACAAACTTCAGATAACAAAAAAACATTAAGTCATCAGATTCTAAATCCAACCTAATCAGATGACAAAAACAATTACGTCATCTGTTTATACAGAGAAATCACGGTCGAACAAATAGAGAAAGACCTTTGAGAAACTCAAGAGGGCCATATAAGAACGTAGGATAATGAAACTGTCAGCATAAATCATGATTCTACGTCACCATAGCTGTGCCCTCAAGCTCTGCAGGAGTTTGTGTGGAAGAGGCATACGAATATTTATAGTTGGTTTGTGTTCTTGAAACCCTAGCATGCTGGTGGGCTGGTGATTCTATTTTAGGGGCTCATATATTGGGCTTTACCTGATGTCTATCCATATCATGTTGGGCTACCAACTCAATGTTTGGCAGATGTCCTATCCATATCAGTAGTTATGTGGCTTTAGTCTCTGAAGTGTTATATTGGTCCCAATCTACTTCCATTTTCTACTCTTTCACAGTCGATATGATGATATTTTAGAGCCTAAGATGTTTCATTTCCTTCAATTTTAATTCTCTGGTTTCAACTCAATCAAGCCATGATTGATTTTGTGGTGGTTGGTGATTCCTCATTGTGCTCTTCCTCAACAAGAGATTTGGGAACAAACACCAATAATGACATACATTTAACGATTGAATGTGCGTCCAAGAATTCAAGATAATTTAACGACCAAATGAAAGACCATTCGAGATGGGCTAAGAGGATCTTCAATGGAAGACCCTATTTTAGGGTCTCCACCAGTCTTTTAGGGACTTCAAGAGAATATTTAGGTGCCTAAAGGTAAAGACTAAAATATTAAAAAAATCATTGTTAATTTTGTTGGAGTATTGTGTCTGTTGATAAAAACAAGAAAAAAAAAAACCAAAAAGCTATCTCTACTGTTGGTTTCCCAATAGTAAAAAAAAAAAAATGTTACAAGTTCTGCGTGGGGTCCGTGACTAATGCTGCATCAGCAACTGTTAGCGGGTAAGAGAGTGAGATAATCTATTGTACAACATTCACAAGGGTGAGGTTTGTTTCCCACTCAAAATCAACATTGGGCCCCCTCTTTCGGTCTCTAGGTAGTCTTCATTTGTTGGAATTTTTACACAACCTTCGGTTAGTCCCTCTACTATTGGGACTAGAGCTATGTTCCATTGAAAACCACAAAATTCTTAAAGTTAAAGAGACACGGTGGTAGGGGGGTTTCTTTCCCACTCAAAATCAACATTGGACCCCCTCTTTCGGTCTCTAGGTAGTCCTCATTTGTTGGAATTTTTACACAACCTTAGGGTAGTCCCTCGACTATATAGACTAGAGCTCTGTTCCATTAAAAGCCACAAAATTCTTAAAGTTAAAGACATACAGTGGTAGGGACAATTTTTAGAGCATCATTAAAGATGCTCTAAGGAGCTTGCTCCAAATTCAGTTTCAAAACCATTACCAAATAGATGGAATCAATTTAGACTGATTTCCCTGTTTGCCCTTTATTTTTCCATATTCCTAGAGGATCTCAGTCCCAAGTCCTTATTCCCACAAGTTATTATGCCATAATATAAAGAACTAAAAAAAAATGAGATAGAATATATTTAGCAGTTCAAGGTGCAAACAAATGGTAATTGCAGACCATAACTAGCAAACTCTAGTATTTCTAAGAGCTTTCTATTTCTATAGTTTATGCTTTTTCAAGTATAATAACCGTGTAAGAATTTTTTTAATTAAACAATTCTCGTACACAAGATTTGAACTCAAACCTCCTCTAACAAGCCAATCATTTATAGCGCTAGATTAAGTCAGTTAGTCTCATATTTGTATGCAGGGTCTCTCTTTTTGGGTATATAATACGGTATACAAAAGCGAAGTAGAAATTGGGGGATTTTTACACTAATTTTGGAAAAGAGGAAAACAATGGTTTCAATTAGGAATTACAGAATTCTTTTCCCTTCCATACCTTGAGAAACTAATCTCCCTGTTGAAGTTGATCTCTTCATCACAAGAGGACCCTTTACCAAGCTGAAAACTCCACTACTTCTAGGGCTGTTACTGGATTTGAAATTCTGTTCTTGATCAACTCCTTTTGATGATCCAATTTCCATGGAAAATTGGGCACTTCCCATCTGATTTTCCAAGTCCTCATCATCATCTTCACTATCATGCAAATGCAACACATCAGCAATGGAAACTGATCTCCTCAACTGCTGCTGGATCCCATGATCTTGTTCAATCTCACAACTACTCACTCTACTCTCCAACTGACTAACAGCCTCTTCCGAATTATCTTGTACCACCAAAATATTTTCATTACTCCTATGTTGGTATTCCGAAGCGGACACATTCACCTCCTCCTGTGGATTTTCTTCGACCGGAGGCAGCGCTAGTTGCTGATGAGGAACTAGAGCAATGGCAGGAGCAGCAATGTTTGAACGACACAGTGGACAACTGGAGTGAGATTTGAGCCAAGTATCAATGCAAGGAACATGGAAAGCATGGCTACATTTCGGCAACAGCCTCAGGCTCTCATTTTCTTCAAACTCACTTAAGCATACCGAGCAGTCTGTGCCTTCCACAAGCTTATCACCTTTCTTGTACTTATGAACCATGATGGACTTGATCAGGGACTCATCCAGACCGTTATTTGAGCCTTGCCTCGATTCACTAACTAGGTTTGGATTCGAACTGTCCATGTTCATGTCTTGAGCTCCATCGCTTCCTCTTTGCCTGCGGTATTTGGATATAACGGTGTAGTAAGTGACTAGAATGAAGGCACTAGCAAAGATGCCAATGATTGCTATAATGAGAGGAGAAAGATCTGTTGGAGAGTCGTGGTTTTGGTCATCGGCTTCGGTGAAATCGAGTGAAGGAGGTGGGGGGCCAATGACATAGCACCATTTAGAGCAGTAGATGCTGCAAATCCCTTGGGAACAATCTTTGTATGAGTCATATGGTCCCCATGGATTTTGGTTTCTTGCAGAGCCCATATGACCAAAAAAACTCAATAACCCTAGCTACTACCAGATCTTGCAAGTCCTCTTTTTCGTAATTTGGTCACTCACTTTTGCTTTGCTTTAATATAATGTTTCCTGAGAGAGAGAGAGAGAGAGAGAGAGAGAGAGAGAGAGTGTGGGGGGTTAAAGAAAAAGGAGAAAAAACGAAAAAAAATAAAAAAATAAAAGAGAAAAAATGAGGGGGTTGGAGGAAAATTAAAAAATGAGGGGTTGGAGGAAAAGGGAAGCAACGTAGGAGGGGAGAGGAGAGGAGAGAGGAGGGTGGATTATTGATGTGTGTCTCCCTTTTATTCCACCACTTTTTATTTAATCTGTTATTCTTTTTGTTTGGAATTATTTATGGGAGGTGATGGCTTGTTTTCCTGTCTATTTGGAAGTATATGATTGGCAGTTGAGTTCGTGATCCAATCCAAATCTCTCTAGTCGGTGAATATAGGTGAGAGGACATCTGACCAAAAGAAAAGAATATCGGGATGACGAGAGTGGACTCTTTGCATTTTTATATGCAGAGCTACACAACACTTCCAACTAACTCAACCCCCGGCCTTCTTGTATGTGGCACTTTACTATGATGGTGAAAATGTGTCAAGTATTTGCATGATAGTGTGAGTTCAAATTTTGCTGGTAACTAATGTAATATCTAATTTAACAAAATTTATTGTTTGACCAAAAAAAAAAGAAAAAAAACCACGACCTTCTTGCCACCTTTAAAAAAGGACCAAAGATTTTTTCGTAAATTAAGATGTGAACCTTAATTGTTAACAGAGCTCATTACGAGAGTTTTATTAACAACTTTTTTACTATGAGGGTCATATTAAAGTGTGATAACACACATGGACCACAAAAAAAAAATTGGCCTAATTTAATTTGTTGAAACATTTTGTATTCTTCATTTTTGAGAAAATAATAATAGTTTATGTTTAGTTACCATGACAACTTAGTGAAAGTCGCCAATTCCTATAGTAGATGTTGGTTTTGTATTTTATTTGTCGAAGGTTAGTTACTGATGTCGACAATCATTATTTTAGTTTAGTGTTGTTTGTCTTTTTAATGTCAAAATGGTCCCTAAGTTTTACTCTATCGGTCAGTTTGGTGTCTATTTTTTTAATTTGGTCAAATTGGTCAAATTGGTCCTGATGTTTATCTTTATTAACTGCTCTTAAATCCTCAAATGATGTAGGTCCTCTAACATGATTAAGAAAGATGCATAAGTAGAAATTTTCACCCTCATTCAGCGAGACTGCATATATCCGACCAATAACTTTATGGTTATTCATCCTCTCACTCCAGATTTTTATCTCTTTGACTCCATCTGAATCATTCTGGGAACTCCCGATATAAGTATCATCGTGCTTCCAGGGCAAGTGGTATTCTTGTTAAAAAAAATCTGTTAACATAGTCATTGAGTTTGTGTCATCTGTCAAAATATCTGCTACCCTTTGGTGAGGGTAAAAATGAATAGTTTGTTCTTCAGGAAGATGAATTTGTAATCATTCCACCGATGGATAAAGTCGATTGGTTACAACTTTGAATATTCTTCATAAAGCTTTAGATGCACAAACCCATCCTACATCAACAAACTGCTTTATTTCATCTTGAATAAGTTCAGGATGGACTTCAAAAGCTACTCGATCGGGACCTTTATAAACATATTTGTACATATACTTAATACTCTTAATGCTACAATAAATCTTAACATTAATATGACAATCATATCTGAGGAGTTGCCATGAGTTATACGGAATGACCCATCGATTATTCACCATTATACGTGCATTATGATCTAATGGGACTGGATCATAATTGTCTCTTCTACGATAGACTGGATAAAATCATTTCCTTGAACTGTAGTTGGTAGCTTAGGATAATTTCGTTTACAACTACCACATTTGATATACGGTGACCATGAATTGTGTATCATATGCCTTAACACGGCACCATACAATTCAGGCTCTTCATTAGATTTGGTATTTCAGCCCGTACCATCTGATCATAATCATCTGGCCTATTAAACTTATCATTTTCTTTTAACATGAGAAGCATGTGGACATGAGGGAGACTGTGCTTTTGAAACTCAATGACATATACACATGCAAGAACTCTGCCGAAAACACCTTTTTTTTTTTTTATAACATCATTCTTCAACTCTTCAAATTTTGCACTAAAACCCCTTGTAAGCAAATCTGGTCGATCTTGTGAAGCTTGGCCAAGTAATAGCTCATCACTTATTTCTTCCCAATTTGGATTACATGTTATTGTTAGGAAAATATCTGGTCTTCCATATTTTTGAACCAAAGTCATTGCATTTTGATACCTTTGATACATGTCACAAGGACTACCAACAAAAGATGATGGTAATATAATCCTACGACAACCGACGTTTCCTGTATTTATTTTGTTATAAGTAGTTAATAAGTCTAAATACGTTTGTTTTGTTTCAACCCATTAATAAGTCTCATTTAATGTGACAAAACATGAACATGAAGAATACATGTTTTTTTTATAAACTGATTAGCTTCAACCTGCATTATTTTGTTCTGCAATTAATGGGTCTTGTAGTCTTTGATAAAATTCAGATCGAATTGTGTGTTGATTATCATGCATCCATCTAAGCTTTTGTGATTCAATCTTTATATAATTGTCAACTACATATTGTTGCAATAGGCGGCCACCACGAATGGATATTGTAAAGGATCACAGTAGTCGACACAGTCTTTGATACTCTTAAGTTGACCATTTGTAGTTTGCAAAACAATATCTCGACCTCTAATGTTTTCTGATCCTTCACTACCTACTATGATTGCAACAACCTAAGATGCAGACGGTGTTGAACTTGATCAGTATCGCCACCAAATGACATTATGTTTGAGCGTTGAATTTGTTGAACATGATAATTGGATCGTCATCGTGCTAAGTAATCGTGTCTTTGCCTTGAACTCATTGAATTCCGCCTCATACATTGTTGATCCTGCCATTGCCGTCGTTGGCTTTGTCTCTCGTAAGTAACATATGCATTTTGTCGCTCTAAACCAAAAAACGTAATGGTGCACGAAAAATATTAGTTAAATACCTACATACTTTTTTTTCCCTTTTGTTTTTGGAATTGAATCAGTGGTATACATTATGTTTTTTTTTTTTTTTGTTTCATTGGGAAAAAAATAGTTTACGGCTGACTTCGTTTATTAAAGAGTAAATATTATAATAGTGGTAAAATAAAATTAGTTTACAGCAGACTTGATTTACCACATAGTGACACAGGAAGAGAGGAGGAGGAGGAATGGTTTCTACTACCTCAATGCTTTGGGGTAAAAAAAAAAAAAAAAAAAAAAGGAAAAACTAACTAAAAGTCCAAAAAACTTCCCTTTTAATAAAAAGTCATTTTTAAAGGTAAAATGAATAGTACCAGGGAAATGTATAAATGTGGTTTTTCATTAAAAGTGGTTCACTCCACTAATTTTGATTAGACATTTCATTTTTTAATTTATGTTGCTATATCGATATACTATATCTATATCCATTTTCCTTTCCTTCAATTTTTGCCCTTTAATAGTGGATTATAATTGTTGGTTGGTCCTATCATGATGCTTTTTTTCCTTCACAATATTTGCCTTTTAGTATCGATATACTATATCTTTATGTGATGTTCTTTTTATATTTTTCTCTTGACTATTATAGTTGAACTGTTATTCCAAGTTTACATAAAATTTGTATCACCTACCGTTCCAGACATATTCTTTTCCTTATTATTTTTTTTGTTTGGAGTACTTGTTAAAACGTTGGTCATTGTGGTAAATATATACAATCCAAATGTTGAAATTGTTATAGATATAACAAAATTATTAAATGGATGTTTGCATTGATAGTACAAAAAGGCAATGACAATGTAAAATCACTATTCGTTCAATCTTAATAGATGTGTCTTAATAATTTGTACAAAAATATTCATACAATGTATGGATTTACAAATATATAATTAATAGAGGAAAAAAAAATGATATTTACCCGCCGATGTTGGTCCTATGTCTTCTTGGTTTGATTTTGTACCATATTTATTGAGTTCAATTGGATTTGATAATTGGCATGTCGTCGCATTGAAATTCGAGCCCGTTGTGATGAATTCATAAATTGTCGTCTTTGGCTTTGTTGATTGCTCCTATCATACCTTTGGTCTAATTGTTGAGAATTGTGAACATTTATTTGTCCGAAGTGAACTTCTTCATTGTCGACCTACATTGAGAAATTGCCAAAGAGAATGAATTTTATTTTTGAAAAAGAAGAAAAAATAAATCATCTATACAGAAGAGGAATAATGCAGATAAGGTAACAACCTCTGACATATTGCTTCTATCAATTCCCTCCATACTTGATATGTTGAAGTTCTCTAAAAATCTTAAAATTTCAATTTCAATTTGATGATTCTTAATAAAGGTAAAATTGAAGAAAAATATGAAAACATGGCATTGAAATTCAACAATGGAAAATGATGCTTGCACAAATTAGATGATAGTTAAAAGATTCATGAAATTATACACTATCGAATTGACAAAGTACATAACATTGAGAATTTCGAAAAGGGAAAAACACAAACTAATAGGAGGGAGCCAAACATTTACCACCATAACCAAAATTATGACAGTAGGCATAAAAAAGTGATGCCTTTGACGGCATTCAAAGTAAATATTAAACATGTTGTGTGATTGTCTACCATCTAACAAAATTAAGAATGGATAGGGAAATACCTTAGTAATGAAATGAGGAAAATACCTTAGCAATGCAGTAATGCTGTTTGTATTTTTGTTTGAATGCTCCACTAATTCACTGCACCAAAGCCTATTCAACCATAAAGAAATGAGGAGAATGTAGATAGGGAATTGATATTAGTAATGCAAACCACTAAATGATTGAGGATGAGAATTGAGAATAAAAGATTAAGATTGAGAGTTGAAAAGTTGTACCAAGGAAGACTCTTTCTCGATCTGTTTCACCTCCACGCCCTTGTTTTATTCATCTTGATTTTTGTAATGAACGGAGAAACAATCCGTTACAAAAAAATCTATTCGTGTAATCAGATAATATGTTTTCTACTCATTTGATTTTTATGGTGGGTGAATGAATTGACCTTAAGGATCACAAAAGGGGGATTATTTCATTTATGGATGGCATAAAAATGCATGGACAAAACAGACAGTGCCATTTGATGAGGTAGATTAGATAATCGTGTCATAGTATTGTGCTAAAACAAATGACAAATGTTTAATTTTTCTACCTATTTACTCTTTGGCAAGAAAATATATAACATGAAATGAAGAGTATTCACAACAAAGAAGTAAGGATGCGTGTCTAGCTTGAGGAACATATGAGTACCA